>NW_011494761.1:2360878-2364950 GCF_000754665.1 Bison bison bison
AGAGTTGACTCATTGGCAAAGACCCTGATGCTGGGAGGGATTGGGGGCAGGAGGAAAAGGGGACAGACAGGAGATGGCTGGATGGCATCACGGACTTGATGGACGTGGATTTGGGTGAACTCTGAGAGTTGGTGATGGACAGGGAGGCCTGGCGTGCTGCGATTCATAGGGTCGCAAAGAGTCGGACACGACTGAGCGACTGAACTGAACTGAAATGTTAAAGATTAAATGCTTCCAGCAGTCGGTTTCTGGGTCTCCAAGCACAAATGACTGATCTCATTTGGTTATTTTAAAGGCTACTCAGAAATAAAATGAGAGTAGTTTGAGAGATCTTCCCTGGTATAGAGAGTATTTGATTCAAAGCAATAGCTATGTGTAGGGATTCCCTGGTAGCTCAGCTGGTAAAAAATCCGTCTGCCAATACAGGAGACACAGGAGACCTGGGTTCGATCCCTGGGTAGGGAAGATCCCCTGGAGAAGGGAAAGGCTACCCACTCCAGTATTCTGGTCTGGAGAATTCCATGGACTGTAGAGTCCAAGGGCTCACAATGAGTTGGACACGACTGAGCAACTTTCACTTCACATACTTCAGTGGCTCTGTGCACAGAGCATTTTCTATTACACTAACTTCTTTGTTTGACAGCTCCATCAGAGAGCAGAAATAAACAACCCAACATCACCTTGGAACTTTGAGAGCTGAAACCATCTTGGAACTTCAAAAGGTGTCACTTCAGAAATGGAGGAGTTGGGGGTGGTATGCTCAGGAGCTAGTGCAGCTGAACGGATCCCCCAAAGCCCAGGGCTTTTCCTCACATTTTCATTGTTTCACATTGCTTACAGTTCTCATTAGGAGGCCTTCGTCTCTGGTATGGGCTTCCATGGGGGCTCAGATGGTAAAGAATCTGCCTGCAGTGCAGGAGCCTTGGGTTCAATCTCTGGATTGAACCACTCCAGTATTCTTGTCTGGGAAATCCCACGGGCCGAGGAGCCTGGTAGCCTACGGTTCATGGGGTTGCAAAGAGTTGGACATGACTGAGCGATTGAGTCTCTCTGGTACTATGTAAGATCCCAGGTGGCCAGAATCCCCAGAATTCTGATGAGCCTGGTGCTGAGCTCATCTGAATTGAACTGAGACACCCAAGATTTGTGATTATGTGGTTTTCTGCTGATCCTTGTATCCACTGCCTCTGCACCAAGTCAGCCACTGGGCACAACTGTCAAGCCCACCACCTCTCCACTTCTTCTAGGTTCTAGAAGGCAACTGTATTCAATATTTAGAGCTGGGTTCTACCCCTCTTATTCAATTAACAGAGGCCTCACACACTATACAATCTTGCTGTTAAAAAATCAGTATTTTGAAAATAAAAAGTCATTAACCTTCCCCTGAGCAAGTAAGGCTCTAGACCTTCAGGATATTACTCTTTTGAGCACTTGTGCTCTTCATGGCCCTGCTCTGTAACTAAGAATTAGGTAGAATTTCTCTAAGCTTCTTCACTCATAGCTCAGTTGGCAAAGAATCCGCCTGCAATGCAGGAGACTCCAGTTTGATTCCTGGGTCAGGAAGATCCCCTGGAGAAGGGATAGGCTACCCACTCCAGTATTCTTGGGCTTCCCCTGTGGCTCAGCTGGTAAAAATCTGCCTGCAATGTGGGAGACCTGGGTTTGACCCCTGGGTTGGGAAGGTCCCCTGGAGAAGGAATGGCTACCCACTCCAGTATTCTGGCCTGGAGAATTCCATGGAAGGTATAGTCCATGGGGTCACAAAGAGTCAACATGACTGAGCGCCTCCCACTCTCACTTTCTCTAAGCTTTGTGTCTTTCCTCTCAAATGCCACAGCCCCTCACAGGATGCAGAGCACAGACTGGCCCTGCCAGGGTAGACTAGCTCCACGCGGGCTACCTCTGGGCCTCCATTCTTTCATCATGAAATGAACAGCCTTGCCGGATCAGCTCTCCAAAGGATTGGGTATCTAAAGCTCCTTACCATGATGAGTCTGACCCATATTGGTTCTGTAGCAGTATTTTTTTTTTTTCTTTAGCAAGATGTCTCAAGCTCTGAACTACTCACTTATGAAAAATTAGAAACAAATCCATTGTAATCTGGGTATTACTTGCAATGAGCAAGGGTCTTAGCACATTAACATTGATTCAGAATCAACTTGTAGCACAAATTCGTTCTGGCACTCCTACTGACCTTTTTTTTTTTCTTTTAAACAATTCATAAACTTCCCAAAGATCTGATTCATTTTGGATTTTTAAAATACTATTTTAGTAAAATTTCTCCTTAATGAAGTGGTTATACATTACACATAATTCAGTGCATTATCTCTTTCAGCTCCAGTAAGAAAACACCAGGAAAGTAATTTCGTTTCCTCTTCTGTATATGATGAATCTTTTCATGTTTCTTCTAGTTAATTCCTTAAAAAATTAAAACGAATGACAGCCTGAACCATTTTCTCCACATTCATCTGTGATGTTGTGTGGTTAATAGTCCAGTCTCATATTTGCGTGGGACCAGCTGTCAAAGATGACACCGTGGGGAATGCACTATAATTTTAAGACCCGTTGCAGAGTCACATATGTCCATAAATCTGCATCACTAGAATGCTTATGGGAAGACAGTCATCACCAGATTTGAAAATAAATCCTTTATTGCTTTCATTTTGAACTTCACTCTTTACTTGACTCAAATTATCTTTATCAGATAATGGATGAGGGGCCCTCATAATGAGTGAACAAGTTTTTAGAAGCCATCTCATTTGCACAACTTCTTAACGTTCTTGCCAGAGCCCATTTTGAACACAGCCAGTGCAATTATCTCCATTCCCTTGGAGAGATATCTTCTTGACCTAGTCAAATCCACATCTTGGGTGAGTTTTTCAATACACAGAACTTTGAGGGAAAATATTGGGCATGTTCTACAAACCTCTCTGAGCCTCCAGGACTTCATCTGTGGGCAGAAAATACTTTCATGTGGGAAAATTAGACAAGATACAGGAAGAAAGGTGGTCAGTTTATTATCCCTTCAGCGTGAGTTCCTTCTCCAAGCGTGGCCGTGGTATCGCTGTTTAAAATCGGTCACCGGCAGCCTCCTCTCACTCGCTGGCTTCCGCCCCACGGCCCTCCTCAGAGGCTGCTTCCCCTCGCTGTGTCAGCACAGCGGTCTACGGTCTCCAGTTCTCCACAGGGCCCCTCAGGGAGGCTGAAGACACCCCCGGGCTGGAGTTCCAGGCGCCTTGTGCTGGCCTCAGGACAGCCCCTCCTGTCAGCCTTCCGCCCGGCGCAGAGTGCTCTGTGGCCGTTCGCCGTGGGGCTGGTTCCCGCATTCCCCTCACGGTCTCTACCATCCCTCACCAGCCTTTCTCTCTCTCAGCAGACGGCCTTTCCTCCCACGACGCTAAAACCTAGAGACTCCAGGCAGCGCTCACCGTCTCAGCTGCTCCTCCGCGCTCATCCACTGTTACTCCGCGTCGGGGACCTGCAGTCTTGCGCTCCTCACTGACTTCTCCTCAGCATAGAAACGTGGCCACGCCCTTCCAGCTCCGGAAGAACTGTCTGTCGTGCTTTCTCCTTAGTTGCCTTCACCCCCCAGTCCTGCTAATATTTCTCTTTCGCTGCCAGTGTTTCTGAAAGCGTACCCGGCCTTATTGCCCTCTTTTCCATCCAGTCTGGGTGGCTCTCCTACCGCGTTGTCGATGCCGCCGTGGTTAAGGAGTGCCCTGACTGACTCAGTTCCTAGGAATGGTGCAGGGCACCGGGACATAGCAGCAAACAAGGCAGGTATGAGTCCCGCCTTCATGGAGCACAAAGTATGGTGGGTGCATCTTTCAGGACTTCTGAAAAAAAAGTCGCTGAAACAGGATTAGACACGCAAGAGATCCGTTGGGGGAAGTGCCCGTGCAGGGTCGGGAGCTGGTGTAGGCAGGGAGAGCTCCTGGACACCATCAAAGGAGAAGAGGACGGAAGGGTGGGATGGGAGAAGTCACAGGCTAGAGCGAAGCTCCAAGAAAGTCTCAGCTGCGCTGATGGGACCTGACCCAGCACAAGTTTCCTGTTGGAGAAGCCCTGCTCC
>NW_011494761.1:2365050-2393867 GCF_000754665.1 Bison bison bison
GTGGAGCAGGGCTGGGTGGCTCTCCAACTCCCGCTGTGCTCAGCCAGTGAGGGCAGGCGGCCTGAGGGAAGCGTGGCCTAGTGCTCCTCCGAGCAGCAGGAGGATAACGTGCCTTTATTCCTGGCGGGAGGCTTGGAAGAGGGAGGTGTGAGACATGAACTGTGCCTCCTGTGGCTACATTAGGTCTCACGGCCTCAGTGATAACCGTGCTTTCCCTCCTTCCACTCTCAGCCCTCCTCACTCCCAGACACCCTCTTTGCTGGCTTACCTATGGGGTAACCCAAACCCTCCTACCCGAGGGGTCTGATACGTTGAAGATCACAGCCTTCTCAGGCCAGGGTTGCTGCCCACGTCCGTTCACAGTTACAGCTGGGTCAGGAGTGCCAAGGAGCACCCAGCTGGGCCATCCTGCTGCCACACAGCTTCTTTCCTGCCCTCATCTTGTCGAAACAGCCCTTCCTTCCTTCTGTTGGTTGGGGTAAACGATCTCTGCCAAGATGCTGACTCCTCTTCTCACTTGCTGGTCCTTGGATTGGAGGGGTCTGAGTGGTTGGGCAGCAGTCCTAGCTTGTAGTTCAAGGGACTCTTGCCATCCTTCCACACAAGAGTGTGACCCCATTGGTGACCAGGCCCTCCAGCCCTGCAGAGTCCAGAACTGAAGGAAGAAGATGCCCAGAGCGCCCCAAGAGGTCCCTGAGAGTGGTGATAAGTGGGCTACTTCTGTGCCTACTCCTGGCTCCCAGGTGCTCGTATTCTTCCTGCATGCATGCGTGCTAAGTCACTTCAGTCGTGTAGACTTTTTGCGACCCCCATGGATTGTAGCCAAGCAGTCTCCTTTGTCCATGGGGTTCTCCAGGTGAGAATACTGGAGTGGGTTACCGTGCCCTCCTCCAGAGAATCTGATGCAGGGGGTTTGAACCCACATTTCTTACATCTCCTGCATCAGCATGCAGGTTCTTTACCATGAGTGCCACCTGGGAAACCCCATGTATTCTTCCTACTGAGACATTTAGAGGCCCTCTGATGCCAGCCCATTGCTGGTAGCCTGCTGGGCCTAAAGATGGTGCTTCAGATGTATCTTCATAGGTTGTTCCAGTATTCTGTGAGGCTGGCTGATTCTGGAGGGGGCAGTGGGTGATACCAACTGTGTTCTTGGCTGGGAAGTGGTCCCCTGATTGGATGCCATGTTACGTGGATTCTGTCCTGCAGCTCGAGCATTCTGTAAGCCTCCAGACAGGGACACTGCCTGAGCATCTGTGAAGAGGAAAGGCAAATGCGTATCCAGAACAGGGATCGATTCCTCTGAGGGTGGGCTACCGGCCCTTCTAAAGTAGGAGGGGCTCAGTGTTGTTCGCCTGCCGCCACACAGACGGTTTGGTTTGCTCAGTGAGTAATGCCAGAGCATGGAATCACACCCATTTGTGTCTGTGGTTCACAGGCTAACTATTCAGAGGCAGTGGCAGCTAGATCAGCCTTAGCAAACGGAAGTGCACGTCGTAGAGCCCCATGTAGCGGTCATCTCTGCTCCTGGCTCATTCCCACCCTGCCGTGACAATAGTGAAAGCTGGCTTGTGCCAACTGTCATTTTCGTTTACTTGATTGCTCACCATCTCTTCCACAGTAGAGGCTTTCTGCCGGGTGTCACCGTAGAAAATAAAAATTCTTCATACTCTGTGCACATAACAACTTGCCATCTATTTGCTTCTGTCCCAGAACTTCTTGTCCCTAGTCTTCCAGTGTTTTACCTTCTAGGTTCTGGGTTAATGGTCTGGGTAGGTCATCGGTCCCTGCCCAGGAATCTATATGTATATTCTTGCCTAGGGTCTCTTTTTGTTACACACAAAAGTAATTATGAGACACATCACTTGCTCTTTGGGGAGCTTTCTGCTCTCCACTTGCCTGAAAACTCCCATGGATGGAGCAGCCTGGTGGGCTGCAGTCCACGGGGTCTCGAAGAGTCGGACACTGAGCGACTTCACTTTCACTTTTCACTTTCATGCATTGGAGAAGGAAATGGCAACCCACTCCAGCATTCTTGCCTGGAGAATCCCAGGGACAGGGGAGCCTGGTAGGCTGCCATCTATGGAGTCGCACAGAGTCAGACACGACTGAAGGGAATTAGCAGCAACTGTGTTACAAAGCCATTTCTGAATATAGCTATATACAATTACCATACACTTTTAGTTTCCACTCACATATTGACCTGATCCATAGGCACACCAAGCTTAGACTTTTTTTCCCTCCTACAGCTGGTCATAAAAGGCCCCACAGATAGTCCTAGATGTGATCTGGGACAGAGGCTACCTGTTCATGAAGCTGATTCTTGCCCTCTGGTCTTGCTCCTGCTTGTAAACGTTAAGCAGCACTGGCCACTTTTGCCCGTTGGGATACCATACTCTCTTAATTTTCTCTACAACTTCCTGGATCAAGCATCCTTGGCCACCACCCTGTCCTCACTGTTGTTATGATAACTGTGGCCTTCTGGCTGTTAGTGGCTGAGCTGCACCGACTAGCGTCTCTTACTTCCCATCCTGAGTGCAGTTCTGTGAACTGCCTGGCCTGCAGACAAGGCCACCCTGAACTCCTTCGTGTTATCAGTGCCCCTCTCACCAGCACATTCCCAGTGGCTTTGGAATCTTCTGGGCCCCTCATGGAACATACGATCCCTCAGTAGGCCTCCTAGCATCAATAATATATCTACTCCAGCATCCCAGTCTCTTTAGCTTTTTTATTCCCTGGCATTTCCACTTTGTCCAGCCTAGGACATTGTGTTTTCCAGGCTTCTAAGAGCCATCATAGCTGAAGGTTTGTCCCATCCCCTTGGGTCCTTGCCAGGGTAGTAAATCCCATGTCCTGAGAAAATTGTCTCAGGTTATGAATTTTTTCTCATCCAGTTTTATTTTGTAACTCCCTTGATCAAGTGCTGTGTCCCCAGAATTCAGTCCCAGAGGCACTCTCCAGCTCATGTCCTCATATAACACATGATGATTCTTGCAGCTTCTTCAGCGGAAATCCGTTTCCTTCCTTCTCAGGTACAGCAAGTCTTCAGTCAGGTAATGTGGGGTTAATCCTAGTAATTAGCTTGGCAGTCAGACATGTGGGTAGAATTAGTTCCTGACGGGTTATCTGGTGTTTTGTGGGAAAAGAACTCAGCAGAATCTTCCTTCTTGGAGCTGCTAGTTCTTTCTCCAGGGAGGCAGGCCGCTTCTCCAAGCTCTGGTGATTCAGGGGCTCCGCAAAGAAGCACCCAGCCAGATTTTCCCGTTTCCGTGCCCCAGGTTTTCCCAGTTCCAGCCCTTCACTTATCACACAGACCTCCTGTGGCTGAGTACTTAAGTATCACTGATGTTCAGATCTTGATGCTCTCCCTCTGCAGGAGATAAGGGCCTCTTTGTAAACTAGTTAAGCGCTCACCTTGAGCCTTGGTTTCTAATTATCCCTCTGTGAGGCTTCGGTATAACTTAGTAGTAACCAGCCAACATCACTGCAGGCTGTGTTCTCCGCATGGTCTTCATACGCCTGCATCATCTCATCAACCGTGAGGGCATTTCCCTCCCCTGGATGCCTCCCAGATCGTCGCTTTCCCAACGTCATTCCACACTCCTTTTCCAGTCTCATCTCCCGCCACCCCTCTTCTCCCACCAGCATATTAGCCTCCTCGCCCTTCTCCAGGCATTTTTTTTTTTTGGCCACACCGTGCCTACACTGCACTCCTTTGCCTGTGGTATTCCCTGTGCCTACAGTTGCCATGTTTCTGCACCTCTGTGACCCATTGGTCAAACCCAGCTCAAGCATCATCTGAGAAGGTCATGGAGTAGACATGCATTTGCTTTAAGGTCAAACAGACTTGGGTTGTAATTCCAGTTTTATCACTTCCTGCTGCAAGAATCCAGCAGCTTCCCTGGTACATATCTCTTCTGTTGGTGCTCAGACAGCGGGGAGGATGGGTCTCCTGGTGCAGCGTGGAGTGCAACTCCAGGCAATGGTGAGGGTGCAGTAACGTCTGCCCATGTGGGGTGCAAATGGAGCTGGGCTGGCGTTTTTTAAATGCATCCACGGATTTCTAAATGTCAAACCACCTCCGCAGGCCATGGGAACCCTACACCAGTTAGAAGAGTCAAGGCAGTGATTACTGGAATGGGTGCTGAGAGGTGTGAGCTGACTTAGCAGTTAAGATACTGGAGCCAAACGGGTCTACACTCAAGCCCTAACTCTGGTGCTCAGTGGTGTGACTGTGGGCGATTTACCCAAGCTCTCTGGGCCTCAGTTCCCTGGGAAACCTGGAAACTGTAAGGGTATCTCATAGCATGGTCATGTGGTTAACTGAGGGAATGCATAGAAAGCATCCGGTGTTCTGCTCAGAGCTCTACAGGCGTGGCTGGATGTAAAGGTGACACTGATTGGGCCCCATTCCCGTCCCAGGTGAGGGTCTCTCTAGGACAGAGAACCTGTCTCAGGTGGGGAAAGGCATCTTCTAGGCGGCCTGATGAGCCTGCTGGCCTCCTCTGGTCGTTAAGGTTCCTTGCCCCTCCTTCTCTCCTGGCTCTCTCCTTTGTTTTCAGGGCCCCATTTCTGCCCAGATTCCTGAGCCCCCTTCTTCCCAGGCTGTGCCCAGTGCTTTGAATCTCGTTTACTCCCTCACCGGCATCAACATTTACCTGTTCTGTCCTCGTTCGATTAGGGCCTTGCTGGGGAGCCACCTAATTAATCTGGTGAAGCAATTAAGGTCAGGGCATTAGTGGCTGGTAATGCTGCATTCCTCCTGGGGTGTCTGCCGTTCCCTTTAATAGGGGTCTCCTTAACTTGATGCAAAGGAATTACTGATGGGCTCATTTCAGGGCCCTTGCAAGGTCAGCATCACTGGAACGCCGGCTTTCACAAAATCTAGCCGGAGGGCTGAACAGGAGCGTGAGGCTGAGGGCAAGGCTCTCCTGCTCCTTGATGTCAGTTCTCGTCGCTGGGGGCACAGAGATGCTTCAGGGGGCATTTCTGGGCCCCTGCGTGGATCTGGGCCTTTCTTGCCAGGACTGGTGGAGAAGCACCTTCTCAGAGCTTCCTGCCTCCTTGAATAAGTCTCTCTCTAACCTTTTCCCAAACCACCAGTAAGGGACATTAGACCATACCTTTCTAAGGGTGTCATCCTCTTGCTTAAAACCGGTTGCTGGGTCCCCATGACCTTCGGGTCAAGCCTGAACTCTTTGGTCTGACACCCCCTCCTGCTGGCACCTCTGCTTCCTCCCCCAGGGTCAGTTCCTGCCACCCTCATCACACCACCCACGTTCCAGGCCAACTGAACGACTTGCTGCTCCTCGAGTCCCGAGGACCTGGTGTTTGCAGTCCCCACACCCACGCCACAGCACTCCCACACCACCCCCGTCTCTCTCTCTTCCTCCTGTAGATGGCCCCATGAGCGCCTATTAATTTTTTCACAACTCGTCTATTATTCAGTTAGTTCAGCCGCTCAGTCGTGTCTGACTCTTTGCGACCCCATGAATTGCAGCACGCCAGGCCTCCCTGTCCAACACCAGCTCCCGGAGTTCACCCAGACTCACGTCCATCGAGTCAGTGATGCCATCCAGCCATCTCATCCTCTGTCATTCCCTTCTCCTCCTGCCCCCAATCCCTCTCAGCATCAGAGTCTTTTCCAATGAGTCAACTCGTCACATGAGGTGCCCAAGGATTGGAGTTTCAGCTTCAATATCAGTTCTTCCAATGAACACCCAGGACTGATCTCCTTTAGGATGGACTGGTTGGATCTCCTTGCAGTCCAAGGGACTCTCAAGAGTCTTCTCCAACACCACAGCTCAAAAGCATCAATTCTTTGGTGCTCAGCTTTCTTCACAGTCCAACTCTCACATCCATACATGACCACTGGAAAAACCATAGCCTTGACTAGACGGACCTTTGTTGGCAAAGTAATGTCTCTGCTTTTTAATATGCTGTCTAGGTTGGTCATAGCTTTCCTTCTGGTAAAGTCTTCACTATCCCTTCACTATTCCACCTTGGCAGAATGAGCCATTTTCTCTTCTGTCCTACCAAGTGTGAGAAAAGTGAAAAGCGTTACTCACTCAGTCATGCCCAACTCTTTGTGATCCCGTGGACTGTAGCCCGCCAGGCTCCTCTGTGCATGGGATACTCCAGGCAAGAAAACTGGAGTGGGTTGCCATGCCCTCCTCCAGGGGATCTTCCTGACCCAGGGATCGAACCTGGGTCTCCCACATTGCAGGCAGATTCTTTACGGTAGAAACCACTCAGGAAGCCTATCAAGTGTACCTCCATGATGATATTCCCACTTTCAAGAAGGTCCTTGTTTTATATGTATCATCCCACATTAAGTGAAGGTTCTTTGGGTATTTGGAGCATGTCCTGTTTGAATCCTCAGCCTCAGGGATTCCAGGTGATCAATAAATGTGTTCTGAATGAGATGAATATGGCTATGGATGAACAAAACTTAATTTGCATTCTATATCTATCACATTTAATCAAGCAATTTATTTAATCTCCGAGTGCTCCCGTTCCCTATTTTGGCAAACGGGAACAAAAGACTAACCTATGGAGACAGAAAGGAGATTTTCTGTACATGAGAGCTCTGCGCCATGCAGGGCACAGACCAGGCTGTCAAGTTGGGCTGCTCCCCTCTGCCTGACCCACCTGGGGACATATCTGAGTTGAGCTGAGTCACGGTACTTTTGAAGACACATGCCCGGATTCACAGGAGAGATCAAGATCCTTAGGGGAAATCCAGTGTTTGCTGAGCACCTTTTGTGGGTGTAGCCTTGCGCTTGACATTTGCACGCTTTTCCCAAAGTTCTTTCTTCGGGTGTCCAGCTTGCCGACTGCGTTGTACTTAGAGAGTAACGGTGGTTGCTCAGTGAACATTTTAATTTAAATAAATTGAACAGTCTTTTCTACATCGATTCAGAGTTTGAGGACCATTTTCTTCTGCTGCACCTTCTCGGTAATTAAGCTACAGATTTGCCTTGAACAACTACTATTATGCTGACAGATTTATATGCTGTTACTGCTGATGGCTTGAAAGAGACTAGTCCTTCAGAATGGAATAAATGTGTTTGGCTTGCAGTTTCTGCCCGATTCATGAGTAAAGAATTTGAAGAAATAAATCTCAACTGTAAATTGACATTTTGTCCACTAATAACATAAAGATAATGGGAGAGAGAGGGAGAGAAAGGGAGATTCCTATGTGTTTATGAACATGAGGAGATAAAGTTTCCTCCTTTGGTAGCTATTCAGAGCCTAGCCTGGAATTCTGGAATAGCTTACTTGTTAAATGCTGGGAGAATCAAATAATTGCAAGTTGTTCAGATTGCTATAGAACGTAATCTTTGAGATGTATTGTCTGTAAAGACTGACAAGAAAATCTTTCAGGAGCCAGAACCCGAAGACTTTCTAGATAAGAGGAAAAAAATCCTACAATGAGCTTTCGGTTACAAAACAGTTTCAGACAAAGGGAGGCGACAATGAAACATAATTTCCTGGGCTTTGCACAAACTGTCTGTCAGCGCCTGGGCGAGACTCTCAGCCCTTCCCTGTCAGACACGGATCCTACTGCATGCTTACAGAGTATTGTCTCCTAAGAACTGTGTACCCAGAGGGGTACACAGGTAATGGTATTTTGCTGATGTCTGATGAGTATGTATTTATTTATGATGAAGCAGTTATTTATAGGATACCTCATAAATGCCAGATAGTTCTTTAGGCACTGGGAAAATGGCAAAGAGCAAAATAATGTCTGCTCTCACAGAGTTTAGCTTCTGAAGACTGGGGCTACGGGTAGGTGGAGAAAACATGGCTGCCAAATAAATTAATGAACAAGAAAAATATCAGCATGAAAAGTGATAAACATAGGGGAACATTAACGTCCCTACAGTGGGAATGGGGTTGGCATGCTGCAGGAACAAAAGGCAGGTCGCCATGGGTGGAGAGAGGAGATGAGGGCAAGGTGGGAGCCGCGCTGGAGCAGCAGATGGAGGTCTAGGCGCTGGGTTTGGATCTTACTCAGCGCGGTGGGAAGCTGCCGGGGGATTTTAATCTGAGCAGTGACAGACTCCAAAGAACATCTAGAAATGTGGGCAGAGAAGAGATCCCAGTATGCTGAGAGTGGATGCGAGGTTTCTTTCTTTCTTTTTTTTTTTTTTAATTTTATTTTATTTTTAAACTTTACAAATTGTATTAGTTTTGCCAAATATCAAAATGAATCCGCCGGTGCAGTTCTGGCTCAGGAAAAACACGATGGTGTCACAGACCAGGGAGACACTAGTAAAGACGGAACAGGGAAAACAGCCTACGTACGATTTGCGTCCGGCTCCTGTTTATAAACTGCTCACGAAACTTTTCCAAATGAAATTTCAGGCAGGAAAACAAACTCCCATGAGAAACTAATGTAATTCTGTCAAAGAAGTGGCAAAGGAACTAGACTGTCTTAGCCTTTTTGACATTTAAACACTAAATGTAAGCCAAGATCTTAGATCTTGAGGCTAAGAGACCCAAGCTCTCACAGCTAATAAACAGTATAGTTAACAAACAATACAATTTTTAAATGGGCATATAGTTAACAAACAGTATAATTTGAAAAACAGGCATTTTTCCAAAGAAAACATTCAGATGGCCAATAGGCAAATGGAAAGATGTTCAGCATCACTAATTATCAAGGAACTGTAAATCAAAGCCACAATGATATCACCTCAGACCTGTCAGAATGGCTATCATCAAAAAACCAACAAACTGTAAGTGTTGGCGAGGATGTGGAGAAAAAGGGAGGCTTTGGGTAAAGCCTTTGGAATGTAAATTGGTGCAGCCACCATGGAAAACAGTATGGAGGTTTCCCTCCAAATTACAAATAGCACTATTGTACGGTCCAGCGATTCCATTTCTGGGTATTTATACAAGGAAAGTAGAAACACCAATTAGAAAATATATATGCACCTCAATGTTTATAGCAGCATTGTTGACAGTAGCCTAGATACAAAAGAAATCGAAGTGTCTACCAACAGATAAAGAAAATATGCTGTACACACACACACACACACACACTGAAATACCAGTCATAGAAAAGAACGAATCTTGCCATTTGTGATAACTTGAATGGACCTGAAAGTGAAATTTGCTCAGTCATGTCTGACTCTTTGAGACTCCATGGAGAATTCTCCAGGCTGGAATACTGGAGGGGGTAGCTTTTCCCTTCTCCAGGGGATCTTCCCAACCCAGGGATCGAACTGGGGTCTCCTGCATTGCAGGTGGATTCTTTACCAGCTGAGCCACCAGGGAAGCCCTAAGTCAGACAGAGAAAGACAAATATTGTATGCTTTCCCTTACACGTGGACTCTAAAAAGCAAACAAGTATAACACAACAGAAACGAGAGCTGCAGATACAGGGAACAAACTCGTGGTGATGAGAAGCGAGAAGGGTGCGGGCAGGGGTGAGATAAATGAAGGGGATTAAGAGGCACAAATTCCCAGTTATCCAGTAAAGCTCACAGTGCTGCAACGTGCAGCTGCCGACCCTCTCCCTAGATGGCTGGATCCTGATAACACTTCCAGCAGGGTGTTATTCCACCAAGGGGAGTTGTGCGTTATTCCTGCACCAAACAAGTCTGGAACAGTATCCTGGTTGCCCACCACACCCCTGACTATCTCACAAGCACTGAGTACAATCTCAACACACCCAGAAAAAATTTTGGCTTCAGAATCTGTACGAGCTGCTGTGAATGGATGTATCAGAGGACACCCAGAAAACATTAATGCCTCCCTGCACCAGGCGCAATGCTTCCTCCCAGCTGGCATTGTAGCGGTCCCGAAGACCACCCCAGACGGGTGCTTGCTGGAGTCCAGGCATTTCACCTCCGGGACCCCACTGAAATACAAAAAATGACATCGGTCACTTTCACTGAACGTCTGTATACACAGTTGGTGCAACAACTCGTGCCAGACCAGTTCGTGCCAGACCAGTGGAGTGGACACAAGCTGACTCCTCTGTCTCATCCCCAGTCCTGAGCCCATGAATTGAGCATGAAGTGGGCTCGTGGATCTGAGATCTTATGCTCCAAATGTAGCACATTTTTCTGACTCCAAGAAATGCTTTGTGACTGCCTCACCATTCTGGGCTGGCTTCCTTGAAAGTCTGAAAAAGAGTGATCACTTCAAGGGATTGATAGAAGGTTCTGCTTAGTGCCAGGAAAGGCTAGAGATGGCAAAGAGCTGCTTCCAGCTCTCTCTAAAGCGGCCAGAAAGTATACACACAGAAAGAATCTGCCTGCCATTGCAGGAGATCCCTGGATCCGGAAGATCCCCTGGAGGAGGAGGAAATGGCAACCCACTCCAGTATTCTTGCCTGGGGAATCCCGTGGACAAAGGAACCTGGTGAGCTGCAGTTCATGAGGTCGCAAAGAGTCAGACAGGACAGAGCACCACCACCACCGCCGCCAAGTAGGGAGTACAGTCAGTATTTTATAATAACCTTGTCCTGTGTTGTGGCTCAGCTGGTAAAGAATCTGCTTGCAATGCGGGAGACCTGGGTTCGATCCCTGGGTTAGGAAGATCCCTGGAGAAGGGAAAGGCTATGCACTCCAGTATTCTGGCCTGGAGAATCCCCTGGACTCTAAATTCCGTGGGGTCACAAAGAGTCGGAGACGACTCAGTGACTTTCACTTTCATCGAACTATACTTTTCAAGAATGAAATATATGTGATTTTCGGTAAACATGCAGGACATTTCTTCGCTTTACCAAGGGCGCTCTCTGAAGCAAGCACTGAATATCTGTCAGGGTTAAGAGCACACGGCTTGAGTCTGCGGCTATGACTTTGGAACAAGATCTAAAGAGGGCCAAGGACTTGCCAGGTGGGTTGTACGTTTCCTGTGAGGTTCTAACGTAGGGGCACGTACCTCACCAAGCACTTATGGGACAGTCTTGACCAGCGGAGAGCTGCTCATGATGCAAGTTTATGTTCTAATTTCGAAACCCTGTTGATTCTACCTCAGTGCCTCCTAACACCGTAGCCCCTTTTCTATGGCCTCTTTCAATATTTTCCTTAGGCCCTTATCTCCCGGTAGTTAATCAGAACAATATTACTTCTGACACATCTTTTCACATTATTACCTCGACTCTTATGGCATTGTGAGACAGATATGATATTTTGTCAGTTTCTTGATACATAAACCTTTTTTCACATTGTAACGTCTTTGAAATCGTAATAGGTTTTATTCTCAATGGCCACTTGCACTTGCTCTCCGTGTAGCAGCAGTGCCGTATTAACAGGAAGGTATCAGTAGCGGTGTATTTGTCATTGCCTAAGCTAGCTCTGTCTGACATATTTTTCCTGGTGAAATAAATGGAATTCATTGTTGTCAACTGCTAGCTCCTAACAGACTATTCAAGGAAGGAATATGAGTCTTGGTTATTGCCTTAAAACCTTCTATTGAACAAACTGGGATATTTTTCAGCAACAATACTTTCAGAATGAATGGGGCTTTAAAATCGCAGAAACAGTAGCGCAGCATTCTTTAAACGTGGCACGCCACCAGGGCATCCATGGCACAGAGGGTGTTTCCGAGCAGATGAAACGTGGGTGCAGACTGCTGTGAAACTGAGAGGGACCCAGGAAATGTGCATTATGAATGTGAACAAACTTCAGGAATACCCAGAGATTCTCCAACTTTATTGGTTCATGACATTTCCAAGGTCTGAGTTCTTCTTCATAGCACATCTAGGCTAAAAGAAATATCCAACAGTTTCATTTTTAAAATCCTTTGATCCAACAACTTAATAGCCATTTGTAAAATTAACTTTTGGGGCTTCCCTGATGGCAATGCAGGGGACACCGGTTTGATCCCGAGTCCGAGAAGATTCCACATGCACAGAACGACTAAGCTATTGAATCAGTGCTCCAGGGCCCGCGAGCCCCAACCCCTGAGCCGAACCTTTGAGCCGCAGCTGCGGAAGCCCGTGCAGCTACAGACTGTGCTCTGCCGCTGGAGAGGCACCGCGATGAGACGCCTGTGCCCGGACAGAGGGGAGCCCCGCTCACGGCCAGAGAAGGCCCACGCCAGCAACAAGACCCAGGACAGCCAAAAACAGAAATAAACAAAGACAGAAGTAAGCGCGTAAAAACCCCTTTGAATTTCACGCTTAGACAGCTAGAGTACTCACTACTGGAACGGGTGTGCCTTTGGGGCGCTACACACCTTTTCAAACCGTGGAATCAATTTGGACACTGGCACCTTCCCTTCCTGACCCACGTTGTTTTTTCAGTACTGGCTTTCTTTTATCACGGCAATTGCCAATAACCCAACTTGACAAAATACAGCGTCATCGAAGTGTAGTCTGATCCCACGTTGAATTTATGAATAACTTGGAGCTCATAGTTGGCACCATGTCTAACATACGTCAAACATTATTGTGTTTCCCCTGAAAATATAAACCATCCCATGGTACCCCCTTTAGTTCACTGGCTCCTTGAGGTGGCTTGGTGCATATTTTGGGAACCATGACCCTAACCAATTCATTTGGCTCATGGTTTATTTTTATGACTGCATAAGGGTAATACATAATAAAAAAGTTATGTCTAAGTAAGTATATGAGACCAATTCAATACATATAAAATAAACACTCCAAAGTGATAAAGCATTTTGTCATAGTTGTAGTGACAGAAGTTTTTCTTTCTTTGAGGAACATAAGTGCTTCTTATAACTGATGGCATCTTATGTTCTATGCTGCTGCTGCTAAGTCACTTCAGTCGTGTCCGACTCTGTGACCCCATAGACAGCAGCCCACCAGGCTCCGCCGTCCCTGGGATTCTCCAGGCAAGAACACTGGAGTGGGTTGCCATTGCCTTCTCCAATGCATGAAAGTGAAAAGTGAAAGTGAAGTTGCTCAGTCGTGTCCGACTCACCCCATGGACTGAAGCCTACCAGGCTCCTCTGTCCATGGGATTTGCCAGGCAAGAGTACTGGAGTGGGGTGCCATTGCCTTAGATCAAGCTAATAAGGCATTAGATTCTGAATTGATATCCCAGCCTCCAGCACTTAATGCTATGCTCTTTTGCCAGATTCGTTACCCTAACTCAGAATTTTCAACTTTTCCTTATCAGAATATTCAAAATTTGCCTTTGCCTGTATGATAAAACCTAGGTTTCTCAATGTGACAAGCAATGCTTTCTGCAGCATATTCTAATCTACCTACCTCTGTTAGCCTTATTCATTACCTTTCAGGGGCCAAGAGATGCTCAGCTTGCATCTTCTAGTAACTGGTAAAGCACTTCTCCACTCCAGGCTTCAGTCTCGCCATCTATAAATTGAAAGGTTGGGTCACTTCTGCAGTTTAGCTTTTTTGAAAAAAAAAAAAAAAATATGGAGACCGACATTGGGTTCCCAACGTTTTAGTCTATGATTAAGTTTGGTGTTCATATAGTTGGCCTATTGTAATAGGACTGTGTTGCCAAAAAAGTGAACTATAACAACATAAATGAAAAAGCTGAATGAAGTTAGCTATAGAAAAACTCAGCGACTGGAGTTTGAAGAGCGTCTGGGTTGGGGTGTTGGGAGGGAGGCATACCTTTCAGGGTGTGGAAACTGCATCCCTTCTCCCACACCTTGCCCTGACAGCACCTGTTCCATCTGGCTCTTCCCAGTGGTGTCCTTTTATGGTGAACCAGCAATCTAGTAAATAGAAAAAGAAAAAAAAGCCTCAGTGCATCATCTTTATTGTCTTCACCGAGCTCTGTGGACCTTACAGGCCACTGAGTCTTAGTTCTTAGACCAGCGTTCGGGCCCATCTAGATTCTTACTACTCAGATTGAACTCAGACCAGGAGCATCACGTCACCTGGAAATTTGTCAGAAATGCCGGATCTCAGGACTGGTGGAATCAGTCTGCAGTTTGAACATGACCCCCGGGTGATTCACAGACACACTGAGTGTGAGAAGCCCTTGGACCCTGTGCTGTCGAGCAGGAGCGCTCAGTATCTGTGGTTCCCGGGTACAGACTTGACCGGCTGCCAACCCCTGGCTTGCGGTCTGATTTGCATCTGACTATCTGCTCTTGTGTTTCTGCATTTCTTTCCCCGTGGCACCTCCATGCCCTCCTCCTACTGACTCTTCAGGTTCATCTTTGCTTCCCTGTCCTTTAGCTCTGCCAGACTTTAGTCAAGTTGGTTTTCCAGCCTAAGTCACCATTTCCTCAGCTATGAAATGGGAATGATAGTATCGATTTCGTTAGGTTGATGAGCTAAGATATGGAAACTTGGTGCCACAGGGCTTGCGTAGCTGCTAGTGTTGTTGTTCTGTCTGGAATGGTGACAGCAGTGTACGGCACACACAAAGTCCCCTGCCTGGGGTGTGGGCGCTGCTACATCAGCGCCTGTTGGTGCTGGAGCCTCATCTTGACTTGCCAGGCAGCTCCTCACAGGCCCAGTGGGTCCCGGAGATTGTCAGAAAGCTGACCGTGAGATTTCTGTACGTGTGTGACATTGCATTTTTGCATCATACAGGTTTTTCTCGCACATCCAATGCCAAGCGCCTCGTTTCTGTGTTTGGGCCTCTGGCACTTGGCCCTTGCCAGGCAGGCGTGGCGGGTGGAAGGCTTTCCGGAAGCCTCCCTCTCAGAGCCTCTCCTGTCCTTCCCTGTGAGGTCGCTGTGGTGCAGGGTGTCGCAGCAGCCAGCCAGGGTGAAGGTGTCCTGGTTCCAATCAGACGCTCTCTCTGCATCACACTGCTTGTCTCAGCTGTTCAACGCGGACGTCTGCATTCCAGGCTCACTCTCTCACAGCTGTCTTGTCACAGATGCTGATGGCTTTAGGGAACACGTCTGTCTAGAAGGAAACAACGACAACCCACAGGCTGGTACTGGCGCTTTGTCCACTGTAGTACAACAGACATCCTTTCTCCCTGACTTCCTGTAGTGTCAAACGCTATTGTAAAAATATCTTGAAAACTTTTGATTTAAATGTTAGAGCAATTTCAGGGAAATAGAGATCCGTCACATGGTTCCTTTGGGCCTTTTCCGCCCCCAGCTCTAACTGATGCTCATTCTTTTTTGGTTAAATCACCAAATTTATTTTGGCAAATCTAAAGTAAACACACTTCACCCTCTTTCTTACTACTCCCCTTTGGTAAGGTCAGGGCTGGTGTTTGTGTGAATCAGTTTCCTGAAACCAGGTCAACATGAGCAGAGAGGGCTTAGAAACCAAGGACCTCTGGCATTCACTGGAACAGCTTAAGATCACTTCTAAACTGAGGCCATCATCCTCACTGGGATTTCATCACCATTTTCCTGATCAGCTTCTCTTTCTATTACAAGCCCTAATAAAGCTGTATGTCTCACTGGAAACACCCAGGTTCTCTGCACCCTCAAACCTACCATTTAAATCCAAGATGCTCAGGGAGATCATTAATTCAGACATTCGACTGAACAGAGCCCTTTGCCCTTTTTTCCCCCCAAGTAGCAAGTTATGCTAAGTGCAGGAGAAGAAAACTCAATAACTCATGGAAAA
This sequence comes from Bison bison bison, assembly GCF_000754665.1. Taxonomy (NCBI): domain Eukaryota; kingdom Metazoa; phylum Chordata; class Mammalia; order Artiodactyla; family Bovidae; genus Bison; species Bison bison. Next base: position 2,380,553 of record NW_011494761.1, read on the forward strand.
GGCATTCATTTTACTTTTAAATTTCAATCACCAGAGTGAAGGGTCAGGAAAGGCCACGACAGAAATTCTTGCAGAAGAAAATCTCCCTGTTGCCCCACAGCCAGTCATCTTCCTGCTGCATAAATCATTGCATTCCATGCCGTGTCAGCTCCGTCTGTAATCCGAGTGCCAAAGAGAAGGGCTTTCTTCAGGGCTTCTGAATGTGATGGTTGTATTTATTTTGGGTCAGCCTGATGGATGAAGGGCCCTTTCAAAATAGCATGATCCATGAAAGGGTCGTTCCTACATATGCTCTTGGTGCTGGCCCAGTCCTGCTCTGGGAACGAGGGATCTGCAGTGCTATGTACGACCCCACCTGCAGCACACACAGGCCTCCTGTCCCTTCTGGGGCCACCTGCGCTGCTCTCCACATCCTCCTGCTTCACTCTTTCGGTTGGATACCAAAATACCTAAAGATAAGGAAGGTGTATATTAAAAAACGGAGATGTTACTTTGTCAACAAAGGTCTATCTAGTCAAGGCTATGATTTCTCCAGTAGTCATGTATGGATGTGAGAGTTGGACTATAAAGAAAGCTGAGCACCAAAGAATTGATGCTTTTGAACTACGGTGTTGGAGAAGACTCTTGAGAGTCCCTTGGACTGCAAGGAGATCCAACCAGTCCATCCTAAAGGAGATCAGTCCTGGGTGTTCATTGGAAGAACTGATGTTGAAGCTGAAACTCCAATACTTTGGCCACCTGATGTGAAGAGCTGACTCACTGGAAAAGACCCTGATGGTGGGAAAGATTGAAGGCAGGAGGAGAAGGGGACGACAGAGGATGAGATGGTTGGATGGCATCACCAACTCAGTGGACATGAGTTTGGGGAAACTCCTGGAGTCAGTGATGGACAAGGAAGCCTGGTGTGCTGCCATCTATGGGGTCACAAAGAGTCAGACACAACTGAGCTACTGAATTGAACTGAACTGATGTTCTTTTAAAAAAATTATGTTATTTATTTTAAAATTGATTTTCCCTGTGCTGGGTCTTCACTGTTATACATGGGCTTTACCCTAGTGGCGGAGAGTGGGGGCCACTCTCTGCCTGCAGTGCCCAGGCTTCGCGTTGCCGCGGCTTCTCTTGTTGGTGAACACGGCTCTAGGGCAGGTGGGCTCAGTACTTGCAGTTCCTGGGCTCTAGAGCTCAAGGGCTGTGGTACATGGGCTTCATTGCTCCATGGGCGGTGGGATCTTCCTAGATCAGGGATCGAACCTGTGTCTCCTGCATTACCACTGAGCCACCAGGGAAGTCCAGGCTCTTGACTCTAATCGGTAGCAAATGAACAAAGTAGAAAATCTGGCAAAGCTAGTTTTCTAAACTAGATATTCCTGGGCTTCTTAACCCTTCAGATTCTTCCCCACCCTCTGTACAGTAAGAGGTTGGAGGCTGGACTCGAGCACACAGAGAAGAGCACGATCCTTGGCTTTGGCAACCTTGCCTTGCCTGTTGGTCTCTCCCACATGGCACCGTTTCCTTCTCACCACCTGTCTTCTCAGCTCACCTGCCAGTCTGTGCTCGTAGCCCTGTCCTGCTCCTTTCCCCCTTACTGGATCATGCCAGCCTCTTGCCCACCATCTCTCGTGACAACGTACCTTCACCCCCCACTCACCCCTAAGCCCTCACTTGGGTTGGAATGAATGTTAGTGGTGTTCTGGTTTATTTGTGAAGGAGGAGACCACAGCTCAGAGGCTTGGAAGCTGCCTCCGCCCTCCCCTGCCCCTGCACACCCAGGGCCGTGAGTGCCTCTGCCATGCCAGCAGCCTCACCGTGCTCTTGGCGAAGGTGAAGCCTTCCTCCATAGGTTCACCGTCCTTCACCATCCTCCGTAGGCTCTGTGACCTGTGCAGCTGAGGGCTGTCTGCGGGGGTCTCAGACTGAAATTGTCCATGTGCTTCCAGGAGGAGAGCACAAAGGAGGGCTCAGTGAGGAGTGGAGTAAAACAGTTCGAGAGCAGGATGATGGAGTTCTTATCCAGATTAAAACTCCTGCCTTGCAAATTACTTTTCACTAGGACATACAACTCGGTATGTTAAACACACCGTTATTGCTTCTGCACCACACGTATTTTACTTACCTTCACAGCAACCCTATAAAGTAGGTATGGTTACTATTTTTTTTCAGGTGAGGAAATGGAGGTTTCAGAAGATCAATACTTTGGCCACAGTCACACGGTGACTCTGCTCCAGAGCAAAGATCTTAGTCCTGCGCTGGAATGCTGCTTTCACAAGAGCTGTTGGAATGGATGTGACAGAGACGAGAGGAGCGGATGATCCACAGAGGAGTTATTTTGAGAGCAGTTAACTAGAGACTTGGGGATAGAAAGATTGTGCGGACCTGCTAACAGCCTTGGAGAGTCAGAATATACATGAGGAATGAGAAGACAGTGGAAGGAAGAAATGAGAACTTTCAATTATTAGGGAAGAGACCAAGAAACAAATCAGCTGCTCACACCATCTGCTCTGTGAGCCTTCCTGGTGCCTATCCACTGAGACCGCCTGGGCGAAACCCCAGGCTCTGGACTGCTCTTCAGTACCTCCTGGGACGGTCACACAACCGATGGATGCAAACACAGAAGCCAGCTCGAATGGTCATCTGCCCCAGGATCACTCTTGCTCTGGGCCTCCGTTACTGTCTCCTGGGATGACCTTGACGTTTCCCCTTTACCTGTATGCACCTGGCTCTGCTTCTGGATTGTACTGACTTCCCTTTCCAGCTGCCTGATGAAAATCTCCACTGGGAGCATCACCTGTCCTCAAACTCAGCACTGCCAAGCTCAACTAATTTCACCCCCAAACTACTCCTCCTAACTCCCTGTTTCTCCAGTTGACCAGGTTTGCAAAAAAACAATCATCTTTGATGACTCATTTTCTTTCTCTTCCACAGAATTCAGCTGATAACCAAGTTGATGCAACTTCCATCTCTAATCCATCACCTTCACATTAGGACTACAATTCTAGTTTGGACCCTCATTTTCTTTTTCAGAAATGATTATTGATAAGATTATTGATAAAAGAGCCTCTTATCTCTCAACTCTCTTGTTTTTTCCTTCATCTTGGGGTCAGATCATTCTGGAACAGCTTCCATCATTCTGCTTCTCTGCATTAAAATATTTGATGACTCTCCTCAGCCGAATCAAGTGCATATTCTTCAGCTTGGTTTCAGAACCCCCAGGTTATGTATGGCCCCTTGTGGGGACACCTGCTGTTTTTCCATCCCAGAAGCCAGCTCTTGTTGTGGTGGTGTCTTTAAGATTCCTTATGGGGACTCATTCCCTCGTCCATATGAATTGACTGGCACGGATCCCTCTTTTTGGCTCCAGGAGTGGACATAAGACACAGTAATTGGTTCAGGGAGAGGCAGAAATGACTTAGATCAGAGGATCTCTATTCTGAGTCTTGGCTGAGCAGTTGAGAAAAAGAAGCTCGTTTTCAGTTGAGACTGCTAGAATTGGTATGAGACTGAAGCTGCCAGGAGTTAACAACTAAAACGTGATAATGAAACCAACAGGGAGAAAAGAGGAGACATTTACAGGGCAAGGTGGGAGTCCCCAGATCCAGCTTTGGTTGAAGCCAGAGCTCCCCTTGACTCTGCAGTGAAGTGGGCCAATTCTTGTATTTCTGAGCTTAAAGAATCCTGAACCTAAAGCTTGTAATACAGCCTTCGTCTACCCTTTCAACTGTCTCCTCCTACCCCTCTACAATTACGCCAAACTATTTGCTCTTGTCTCTGAGCCTGATGATCTTGTATGCTCAGGCTTGTGCTGTTCTTCCAACATGGAACGCAGCCTGTTGCCATCTCCACCTGCCCAGTCCTTTTAGGTCTGTTTCGGATGTTCCTTCCCATCTCGTGTCTTTTCTGCCCTGTGACCCCCATTTGAATCCCACTCTCCACACTGAGGCTTCCCTGTCATTCAGGATCCGGCATCTTTCACCAGTGGCCCATACTAGATGCTCAATAAACCAGTGTGACTTGGACCAAAGAGAACAGGAAAATAAAGGGTTTCCCGTGTAAAAATAAAGCTAACATTTGTTGCAGAAAGCTGACTTGAGGTCCTAAGAAAAACAACAGGAAATAGCTTTTATCCTTTCTACTTCTTACCTATTCCAGAAGACACGTAGGCATTTCCGCTGTACTTCCTTAATCACACAAGTGACGGTAAACTATAATTTTGTGGCACAAAAGCGCTTTGAACCTGTGGGAGGCAGCAGGACTTCTGGCTACAGGAAGACATTTTATTTACTTTGATATCGGCTGCTTCCTTTTAAATATAGACTTTGTTGTTGTTTTGTTGTTGCTTTAGTGTTGGGTTTTTTTCCTTCTCAAAGTCAATACTGCAGATTTATTTTACTAGCAATGTCAGTATTTCTGAGGCTATTGTATTGCTTTCTTCTTCAGAGTACTGCAAATTCTTTGAGCCTTGTGGGTTTTACCATGACACTATTTGAAAGGAATGTTCAGTTGTATTCAGTGTTTATATAACACCTGCCAGTTTATCCTCTAAGTGATTTATGGCTCCTCTATGGAGGAGGAAAATAATGACACTGCAGTCTGGCAGAAGAGGGGCTCTTTCTGTAAATGCCAACTGAAGAGCTTACACAACAAAAAGCCTTGAGTCTCTTGTCTATGTGGTGTCAAAGACTCCCTTTTCACCCCACACGTTAAAATAGTTACTTTGATATCATATAAACACAACCTATGGAATCAGACATTGAATTCAAAAGGAATCCTAGGGCTGAAATCCAGACCTTTCCCCGCTGTATTTCTTGAAGAGCTTCTTTATAGCTTAGCAGAAAAGAAATCAGGGAGGTTGTGTTTTCATTAGTAAGTAGCTTAGAAAAGGAACTTCAGGTAGTCTGTGCTTTTTTCCCACCTTCCTGCACTGATATTTTTAGTGTATGAGACTGTTATTTTCATGAAAGGTAAAAAGCCAGAAAAGCATGCTGACCAAGGCTGTCCTCCTTAAAAAGGATTCCCCAAGGCCCTGTCTGATTCCACTGGCCTTCATCTACTTCCTGTTTCTGCTTTTCCTGCTCCTGCTCTTTCCCACCGACTTCCCCTCTTTGGTACGGCTTCTATTTATCGTCGCTCATTACTCCTGATTATTCATGACTTTGATGTCTTACTTTCTCTCCTTGGGTATTTCACTTAATTCCCCAAATGGATGGTTCATTCTAACGCCTTAAATTCAGAACTCTTGAGAGGGATCTTTCTAAGGAAAACTCACCTGTTGGCTCTCCTAAATTGGGTTGGAGATCTCATGCAACAGTGAGATTTTGGGAACGATCGTGTCTGAAAAGGGCTGTGGGCATGGCAGGTATTCCCAAGCTTGGCCCGTCCAAGACGAGGCAGCTCATAACTTACCGCTGATGTGTATGGCTACATTGCCTAGAAGAGCATATAAACAGTAAAGGATTTCCACATCCTTATGGTATCAGGGGACATTATCAACACATTTTAGAAAACTGTTTAAAGGCTACTCAAAGGAAAATTTTTTTTTGAAAGGATAAAAGAAAGGAAGAGTGTCGCATATTACCATCATTTATCCCTCTTTGGGTATCTTGACTGTCATTTCTTTGGGATATGGAGGAAGAAAAAATAAACACAGGTTTTCAGTCAAGTTTCTGAACCGGAACCTGGCTTCTGCATTTTGATGGGCTTAAAGTTCACTTTAACATCATTTGCATCCTTAAAAGCAACATACTTTCACCAAGTAAACCTTCTCACTGCTTTCTTATTACAGCAGCATCATAGTGAGCAGAAAACATTAAAAGAGGTGAATTTTAGGGAAGGAAAAGTTCAACCACCAGCAGACAACTGAGTCGATGGACTAATTATGAACATCGTTGTCTGGGAGGGACTCATCTCATGGGAACTTTGCTGTGATGGACCATCCGTGGGTTTTTCCTGATATGCTTTGTGCCTGGGAAAGAAAGGAAGAAAACTAATTTCTCGAGGTCTGAATCTTATTTTCAGGATGCAGTGAAGTTGGTAAGAAAAATCTAGAGGCTCAACTCAGATGGGCCAGCAAGTAACATTTGTTGTCTGGTTGACAGTCTTTTTTTTTTTAAGTCAGCAAGTGGTAATGATGACATCATACAAAACCATGAAACAAGAATCAGCAAAATTCTCAACACAAAAGATCTGTAGTGAATGCTTCTTTTCCTCATTTTTTATTGACATTTTTCTTTTCCTCAATGGTGTGACAGACCACCCACTGTTGGGGTAAAGCTCAGCACTCACTCAGCTCATCTGTGCTCTAATAGATGGCACGTTTATCAAGCACTTAGCAGAGGGTACATTTTTAGCCTTTGGTCAAGGGATAGTAATTTCATAAATAACCTATTTGATATTGAAACATATGATCTTGCCTATAATCCTTGGGCTTAAGCAACTGATAAAAATCAAACAGGCTGCCTAGACTTATTTACCTACTTAGACATTTACTTACTATTAATTTCTGTTGCAGCCATGAAATTAAAAGACAGTTGCTTCTTGGAAGAAAAGCTATGACAAACCTAGACAGCATATTAAAAGCAGAGACATTACTTTGCCGACAAAGGTCCGTCTAGTCAAAGCTATGGTTCTCCAGTGGTCATGTATGGAAGTGAGAGTTGGACCATAAAGAAAGCTGACTGCTGAAGAATTGATGCTTTTGAACTGTGGTGTTGGAGAAGACCCTTAAGAGTCCCTTGGACTGCAAGGATATCCAGCCAGTCCATCCTAAAGGAAATCAGGCCTGAATATTCACTGGAAGGACTGATGCTGAGGCTGAAACTTCAATACTTTGGCCACCTGATGTGAAGAACTGACTCATTGGAAAAGACTCTGATGCTGGGAAAGATTGAAGGCAGGAGAAGGGGACGACAGAGGATGTGATGGCTGGATGGCATCACCAACTCAACAGATGTGAGTTTGAGTAAACTCCAGGAGTTGGTGATGGACAGGGAGGCCTGGCATGCTGCAGTCCATGGGGTCGCAAAGAGTCGGACGTGACTGAGCGACTGAACTGAACTGAATTTCTGTTGTGTATTCTGTATTATGATGTATTTTAGGAATAGGGGATGGGTTGGGATCAGCAATCTTAAAGTAGAAACCCCAAATACTAACTGGGAGTCTTTGAAACCCCAAATATTAACTGGGGATCTAGTTGAGTATATAAAATACATGTGGGGCAAGTTGTAAGGTAGAATCCCAGTGGTGCTCAGTCTGAACTCTACCTTATAATCACTTGGGGAGTTTTAAAAATTACTGGTGCTGAGTCCTTCCTCCAGAGATCCTGATCATACAAGGTACTGGATTGTCTGGTGAAGACTGTAAGTCCTAGTGTTTGATTCTTGACCTTGGGAGCACATCTAGAGTCATAGGGAGGACTTTTAAAGGTCCTTGCTCATAGTTCAGTAACGTCAGAATCTCTAGGGATAGGAGCTAGTCTGCAGTATCTCTTGGGTTGACAAGCATGTCTTTAAAGACATTCACAGCAAGGGAAGAGAAATGATGTCTGGTATAGTCAAGAAGATCCCGTGGAGAAGAGCACAGCATGGTTTGACCCAGAAGGTGGCAGGCTTTCATGTGAGGAAAAACAAGGGCACAGACCTGGAACCAAGGCTGGTGGAGGCTCAGTTGGAACACAGGCTGGACAACAGTAGGATGTTCTTATTTGCAAAAACGGCAAACACATTTGGAGAGACAAGGTAAATAGAATCAGGATTTAAAAGTCAGGCTGCAACACTTACAGAATGGCAAAAATCCCAAACACTGGCCACACCAAGTGCTGGCAAGCAAGTGAAGCAGTAGGAACTCTGATTCGTTGCTAGTGGGAATGCAAAGAGGAACCACCACTTTGGAAGATAATTCAGCAGCTTCTTACAAAATTAAACATATTCTTACCATACAATCCAGCAATTGCACTTCTTGGGATTTACCCAAATGAGATGAAAATTGTGTCCACACAAAAACCTGCACTCGAATGTTTATTGCAGCTTTATTCATAATTGCTGAAACCTGGAAGCAAATGGGAATCCCTTCAGTAGGTGCAGAGAAAAACAAACTTTGGTACATCCAGACAGTGGGATAGTATTCAATGCTAAAGAGAATGGAAAGCCATGGAGCGATCTTAAATGTATATTACTAAGTGAAAAAAGCGCATCTGAAATGGCTGTCCAACAATATGGCATTCTGGAAAAGGCAAAACTATGGAGACAGCAAGATTGATGGTTGCCAGGGGTTGGAGAAGAAAGAGGGATGGACAGGCAGAGCACACAGGATTTAGAGGAGTGAAACCATTCTGTGTGGACCACAGGGGTGGGGACAGGTCACTGTACATCTGTCAAAACCCAAAATAGCACACCAAGAGTTAACCCTAACGTAAGTAAGGACTTTGGATGATAATCAGGCCCAGCGATTGTAACAAATGTACCACTCTAGTCCAGGAGGCTGATGATGAGGGAAGCTGTGTGTCTTAGGGTGGCGTGGGGGGAAGGAATATATGGGAATTCTTCATTTTCTGCTCAGCTTTGCTCTGATCTTAAAAAATACTCTAAAAAGAAAGTTGTTTTTTTTTTTTTAATAGGGGCAAAAAAGCCAGTATGGAAAGTTTAGACTGGAGGCAGCAAGGTGCTTTTATTTCTTGAGCAGGGAATAAAGTGATAAGAGCAATGTCTTAAGAAGACGACCTTGGCCACAAATGTACGGAGTGGATCAAAACAGCAAGGAGCTGTGGCAACAGAACAGACGCTAGATGATGAGAGAGCTTGAAGATCTGGCGACGATCTGAGACTCAACGCGAAAGCAGCCTTCATGACTGACATCTCGTCTTGAGCCCTATGCTTCTCTTTCCATTATTCTGATAAATGAAAGCAGCGTTGAAGCTACCTAAAAGGGAAAGGTATGAAAAAAAGAGTTGAAATGTGCACTCTGCTCTGAAATATCTGGCTCCGGAATGAGGCTCGAAGGCGGCATATGGGAAGCACTTGAGTGCATTAAAAAGCCACCGTGTGAATTATTTTAAAAATCTAATTTGCAAAGGCCATTGGCATTGCTTGGGTGCATTTGTAAATCAGGCAGTCGCTGTAGTCATCTTGAACAGCTAGAGCTATAATTTCCATGAAAAGCTTCAAAATATTAAAACATTAATTGAAAAAGAGCACTTTGAAAACCCTGTTTGCAAAGTTCAGTCCGCTGGGCAGGATAGGGTCAGGCCAGTTTTTCATCTGCAAGATAGGCTAAGCCTTTTTGCATGATTGCCCTGGAAAACAAATCCTTCATATGGTAAATGAATGGCTCCTTGGTCTGTTTGCTTTATTAAAGGCAAGCGCAGTCCTTTTTATTTATCATGCTCTCAGTTTCTGCTAAACTCTCAAACTCGAATATAAAATATCCTGCGTTATTTAATCTGCAAGCTATTGTTTATTCCCCCATCATGTGAAGCCAGGGCTGGCAGACTCCGCTTTTATCCTAATAGCTGTGAAGTGTCAGGGGCATCTGTGATGAGCAGCCTAGCAGGACCGGGGTCTGCTGTCCCCTGCTCTTCTCCTGCCGGCTGGCAATCTGGGGTGGTGGGCGCAGGCGCTCCCCAACGTGCTCCGTCCTGCCAAGCCTTCGATCACCTTCACAGAAGAGAAGGCGGCTCAATGTCGGCAGCTCACACAGCCTCATCTTTCCTCTGAGGCAGCTGCCAGAAGCCGCTGAGAACAGAAGGGTGAGTGCGGGCTTGTCTCTGAAGGTCTTTGCTGGTTTCAAGGTCAGGTAGTGAAGGCACGTGGAGGCTGGATCAGAGGAGACGCGCGCCCGAGCCTGGAAGGATGGAGGAGGAGGAGGAGGAAGTCGGACTCGCCCTTCCTGGCGCAGGGAGTTTACATTAGCACGTTTTATGCTCTTTCCGTCTTATGAGAGGAGAAACGTTCTTCCCACCAGCAAGCGGCCGAGTGGGCGCTGAGCCCCGACTGCCCAGCTTCTCAGCCCGAGCGCTCCCCAGCTCCGCTGCTTTTTGCCCTGGGCCTTCGGCCAGCCCTTCCGGGACCCCGAGGGTTCTCTGCTCCCCCGTCTGCGTGACCCCACCTGCACTACTTCTGAGGTCCTTGGCCGGATGGCCGAGCCTCGGGGCCCCCGTGGAGAGCCGCTGCTCCGCGCTCCAGACGGCAGGCCAGCTGAGGAGCGCTCATTGGCGTCACACACCCGGTTTCTGTGAGCGGCGGGATTAATGCAGCCCGTGAAGCACCTTCCCATTAGGCTTGCGGCTTAAGTGAGGCGTCAGAATGTGGTGTCTAACGTCTCATGAATAACACTGATGTGCTGCTGCTTTGATCCCTTTTCACAGCCGGTGTTATGACCATCTGGACACTTCCTTCTCTTGGAGTTTCTTGGCTGGTGGCCAAAGCAAGTACAGAATGCTGAACAGATCGATATAGTTAAGCACATTACCATAATCCGCAGACATTAAAACGTGACGACCTCATTCCCCTGACAAAGCTTATATCAAGCAGAAGGTTCTTTGGCACAGGAGATAGATTCATTAGGACATCACCTTTGGGGACGGGTTTCCGCACAGCTTAGGTCACTTGGGAAGAGTTTCGTGGTGTGGACTTTGCCAAACTTTGTTTATTGGCACTAGGGCTCCAGTCACAATCTGACCACGCTAGCAGCCTTTCCTTACAAAAGGGGCACTTCCCACGTTTGTCACCTAAACACCTGGCGTTGGCACAGGAACTCATTTGAGCTCTGTGTGGTGGATATCCTGGTCTAGTGAAAAAAAACACCTTTTTTTAAATGTTTACACTGTGAAGTTTCACGTGTAATCCTTTCAGTATGTGAAGTCAAGACAGGAAGGCTTTTAAAAATCAATGAATATTTCTCGAGCGTTTACTGTGTGCCCAGTGCTGTTCCAGGCACTGGAGTTGCAGAGACGCTGTGTCACAGACTAGGGGCTTTCCCTTCACCGAGACAGACAGGCAAACATAGAAGGTAATTTCAGGTGCCTGGAGATGCTGTGAAGAAAGGCGATGTGGAAATGGAAAGCTGGACAGGAAGGCAGTGTAGTGAGATAAGAAGTGCAGAGAAGCTAGGGCCATTATGTGCAGAGAGAAGTCATGCAGAAGTCAGGAAGTCAGGGGAGAAGTAGCCTAAATAGAAAGAATACCAAGGGCAGTGTCCTGTGTGAGAATGTGCTTAATTTATAGGGGGAATAGCAGTAAAGCCACTGGGAGCTTCAAGGTGAGAGAAATTGGCAGAGCTAGATCATGCAGAGCCTTCCTGGACATATGGAAGACTTGGGGAGTCAGCGGAGGGTTTAAAGTAGGGAGGTGACATTAGTTTTATTATTTTATCTTAATATTTATTATCATTATCTGTGAGTTGTTGTTTTAATAAAAACTGCTTTGGCTATGGCAGTAATTCTTGACAGGGGACGATTGTGCCCCCCAGGAGATACCCAGCGTCCGAGGTCAGGGGCGGCGGCTGGGAGGAGCAACCCCACATCCAAGGAGCCATGGCTGCAAGGGCACAGGAGGGCCTAGAGGAGCTATCCCACGTTGAAGGTCAGGAAGGGTGGCAGTGAGGAGATACCCCTCATCCAAGGTAAGGAGCAGTGGCTGCACTTTGCTGGAGCAGCCGTGAAGAGATACCCCACGCCCAAGGTAAGGGAAACCCAAGTAAGACAGGAGGTGTTGCAAGAGGGCATCAGAGGGCAAACACACTGAAACCATACTCACAGAAAACTAGTCAATCTAATCACACTAGAACCTCAGCCTTGTCTAACTCTGTGAAACTAAGCCATGCCCGTGGGGCAACCCAAGATGGGCGGGTCATGGTGGAGAGATCTGACAGAATGTGGTCCACTGGAGAAGGGAATGGCAAACCACTTCAGTATTCTTGCCTTGAGAACCCCATGAACAGTATGAAAAGACAAAATGATAGGATACTGAAAGAGAAACTCCCCAGGTCAGTAGGTGCCCAATATGCTACTGGAGCTCAGTGGAGAAATAACTCCAGAAAGAATGAAGGGATGGAGCCAAAACAAAAAGAATACCCAGCTGTGGATGTGACTGGTGATAGAAGCAAGGTCCGATGCTGTAAAGAGCAATATTGCATAGGACCTGGAATGTCAGGTCCATGAATGAAGGCAAATTGGAAGTGGTCAAACAAGAGATGGCAAGAGTGAATGTTGACATTCTAGGAATCAGCGAACTGAAATGGACTGGAATGGGTGAATTTAACTCAGATGACCATTATATCTACTACTGCAGGCAGGAATCCCTCAGAAGAAATGGAGTGGCCATCATGGTCAACAAAAGAGTCCAAAATGCAGTACTTGGATGCAATCTCAAAAATGACAGAATGATCTCTGTTCGTTTCCAAGGCAAACCATTCAATATCACAGTAATCCAAGTCTATGCCCCAACCAGTAACGCGGAAGAAGCTGAACGGTTCTATGAAGACCTACAAGACCTTTTAGAACCAACAACCAAAAAAGATGTACTTTTCATTATAGGGGACTGGAATGCAAAAGTAGGAAGTCAAGAAACACCTGGAGTAACAGGCAAATTTGGCCTTGGAATACGGAATGAAGCAGGGCAAAGACTAATAGAGTTTTGCCAAGAAAATGCACTGGTCATAACAAACACCCTCTTCCAACAACACAAGAGAAGAGTCTATACATGGACATCACCAGAGGGTCAACACTGAAATCTGATTATATTCTTTGCAGCCAAAGATGGACAAGCTCTATACAGTCAGCAAAAAAAAAGACCAGGAGCTGACTGTGGCTCAGACCATGAACTCCTTATTGCCAAATTCAGACTTAAATTGAAGAAAGTAGGGAAAACCACTAGACCATTCAGGTATGACCTAAATCAAATCCCTTATGATTATACAGTGGAAGTGAGAAATAGATTTAAGGGACTAGATCTGATAGATAGAGTGCCTGATGAACTATGGAATGAGGTTCATGACACTGTACAGGAGACAGGGATCAAGACCATCCCCATGGAAAAGAAATGCAGAAAAGCAAAATGGCTGTCTGGGGAGGCCTTACTAATAGCTGTGAAAAGAAGAGACACGAAAAGCAGAGGAGAAACGGAAAGATATAAACATCTGAATGCAGAGTTCCAAAGAATAGCAAGAAGAGATAAGAAAGCCTTCCTCAGCGATCAATGCAAAGAAATAGAGGAAAACAACAGAATGGGAAAGACTAGAGATCTCTTCAAGAAAATCAGAGATACCAAAGGAACATTTCATGCAAAGATGGGCTCGATAAAGGACAGAAATGGTATGGACCCAACAG
>NW_011494761.1:2393967-2416346 GCF_000754665.1 Bison bison bison
ACCTAACAGAAGCAGAAGATATGAAGAAGAGGTGGCAAGAATACACAGAAGAACTGTACAAAAAAGAGCTTCACGACCCAGATAATCACGATGGTGTGATCACTCACCTAGAGCCAGACATCCTGGAATGTGAAGTCAAGTGGGCCTTAGAAAGCATCACTAAGAACGAAGCTAGTGGAGGTGATAGAATTCCAGTTGAGCTATTCCAAATCCTGAAAGATGATGCTGTGAAAGTGCTGCACTCAATATGCCAGCAAATTTGGAAAACTCAGCAGTGGCCACAGGACTGGAAAAGGTCAGTTTTCATTCCAATTCCAAAGAAAGGCAATGCCAAAGAATGCTCAAACTACCACACAATTGCACTCATCTCACACGCTAGTAAAGTAATGATCAAAATTCTCCAAGCCAGGCTTCAGCAATATGTGAACCATGAACTTCCTGATGTTCAAGCTGGTTTTAGAAAAGGCAGAGGAACCAGAGATCAAATTGCCAACATCTGCTGGATCATGGAAAAAGCAAGAGAGTTCCAGAAAGGCATCTATTTCTGCTTTATTGACTATGCCAAAGCCTTTGACTGTGTGGATCACAATCAACCATGGAAAATTCTGAAAGAGATGGGAATACCAGAACACCTGATCTGCCTCTTAAGAAATTTGTATGCAGGTCAGGAAGCAACAGTTAGAACTGGCCATGGAACAACAGACTGGTTCCAAATAGGAAAAGGAGTATGTCAAGGCTGTATATTGTCACCCTGTTTATTTAACTTATATGCAGAGTACATCATGAGAAACGCTGGACTGGAAGAAACACAAGCTGGAATCAAGATTGCCAGGAGAAATATCCATAACCTCAGATATGCAGATGACACCACCCGTATGGCAGAAAGTGAAGAGGAACTCAAAAGCCTCTTGATGAAAGTCAAAGTGGAGAGTGAAAAAGTTGGCTTAAAGCTCAACATTCAGAAAACAAAGATCATGGCATCCGGTCCCATCACTTCATGGGAAATAGATGGGGAAACAGTGGAAACAGTGTCAGACTTAATTTTTCTGGGCTCCAAAATCACTACAGATGGTGACTGCAGCCATGAAATTAACAGACGCTTACTCCTTGGAAAGAAAGTTATGACCAACCTAGATAGCATATCCTAAAGCAGAGACATTACTTTGCCAACAAAGGTTCGTCTAGTCAAGGCTATGGTTTTTCCCGTGGTCATGTATGGATGTGAGAGTTGGACTGTGAAGAAGGCTGAGTGCCGAAGAATTGATGTTTTTGAACTGTGGTGTTGGAGAAGACTCTTGAGAGTCCCTTGGACTGCAAGGAGATCCAACCAGTCCATTCTGAAGGAGATCAGCCCTGGGATTTCTTTGGAAGGAATGATGCTAAAGCTGAAACTCCAGTACTTTGGCCATCTCATGGGAATCGTTGACTCATTGGAAAAGACTCTGATGCTGGGAGGGATTGGGGGCAGGAGGAGAAGGGGACGACAGAGGATGAGATGGCTGGATGGCATCATTGACTCGATGGACGTGAGTCTCAGTGAACTCCGGGAGTTGGTGATGGACAGGGAGGCCTGGCATGCTGTGATTCATGGGGTCATGAGAGTCGGACACGACTGAGCGACTGATCTGACCTGATCTGGACTTTTATCACTGTCTGGAGGCATTTCTGGTTGTCACAAGTGGAAAGTGCTACTGACATCTAGTGGGCAGAGGCCAGGCACACTGCTAAACACCCTATGATCCCCGGGATAGTTCCCACAGCAAACAGATCAACAGCCTAAAATGTCAAGAAACTCTGAGCTTTGGTGTAAAGATCTGATATTTTAGGAAGGAGGAAAGAGTGGAAGTAGAAGCCTGGGGCAGGAACCCGGGAGAAATGACAGTTATTTGGACTAAAATGGTGGCAACAACGCTGGAGACAGGTGGAGTGATTCAGGGTAAGTTGGATGAGTTGGCTGCAGGACGTTAAGGAAGGGGGTCAAGGGTGACTCCCACGTTTCTAGACTGAGCAACTGGATAGATGAAGACATTTTCCAAGGTGGGAAAGAACAGGTCAGAACTAGATTGAGAAGGGAAAGTTCAAGAGTTTTGCTCTGGGCATCTTAAATATGACATCTGTTAGACCGTGGAGAGATGGCGTGAGTTGCGTGAGCAACTGAATGTGAATCTGAAACTGAATGTCAGGGTTAGGAACGAAACCATGGGTGATCATTAGTCAAATCCATTTCACCTGAGTTCACTAATCAACGTTCTCTCAAAAGACTTGCATGTCCCCCAAGCTGCAGGTAACTAAACAATAAGGTACTTGTAACTCAGCTGTGTCTCGTTCCAGCTGAGCTGGTTAAGACTGGTTAGAACTGGTTTTTGTGATGTCAGAGGGCCAAAGTTCCACCCTCAGAGCGTGCTGAGTGCCTGCAGAGACCTGGCGCTAGTTATGCCTGTGCAGGATAATCAGCACGCCTTTTCCAATCACCTTTCCCCACGCTCCCCATGCCTGCTTCTCTGTTCTTTATCCTGTAATTACTCTCAGCCCATTGCTTTTGGAGAGGCAGATCTGAGACCTCTCGCCTCTCCTTGCTTGACCGCCTTGCAAATATATCCTCTCTTTGCTTCAAATTTCGGCGTGTCAGGGCTTTGGCAAAGTGAAACTAGTTCAGTTGACAGTTTAGTTCAGTCGCTCAGCCGTGTCCGACTCTTTGTAACCCCGAGGACCGCAGCACCGTCCTGCCCATCACCAACTCCTGGAGTTCACTCAAACTCATGTCCATTGAGTCGGGGATGCCATCTGGCCATCTCATCCTCTGTCCTCCCCGTCTCCTCCAGCCTTCAATCTTTCCCAGCATCAGGGTCTTTTCCAATGAGTCAGTTCTTCGCATCAGGTGGCCAAAGGATTGGAGTTTCAGCTTCAACATCAGTCCTTCCAATGAATATTCAGGACTGACACCCTTTAGGATGGACTGGTTGGATCTCCTTGCAGTCCAAGGGACTCTCAAGAGCCTTCTGCAACACCACAGTTCAAAAGAATCAATTCTTCTGTGCTCAGCTGTCTTTATAGTCCAACTCTCATATCCATACATGACCACTGGAAAAACCATAGCTTTGACTAGACAGACCTTTGTTGGTTAAGTATTGTCTCTGCTTTTTAATATGCTGTCTAAGTTGGTCATAGCTTTTCTTCCAAGGAGCAAGTGTCTTTTAATTTCATGGCTGCAATCACCATCTGCAGTGATTTTGGAACCCAAG
The DNA here is from genome assembly GCF_000754665.1 of Bison bison bison. NCBI lineage: Eukaryota > Metazoa > Chordata > Mammalia > Artiodactyla > Bovidae > Bison > Bison bison. The sequence goes on from NW_011494761.1 coordinate 2,397,210, forward strand.
AAAATACAGTCGGACACTGTTTCCACTGTTTCCCCATCTATTTGCCATGAAGTGATGGGACCAGATGCCACAATCTTAGTTTTTTGAATGTTGAGCTTTAAGCCAACTTTTTCACTCTCCTCTTTCACTTTCATCAAGAGGCTCTTTAGTTCCTCTTCCCTTTCTGCCATAAGAGTGGTGTCATCTGCATATCTGAGGTTGTTGATATTTCTCCCGGCAATCTTGATTCCAGCTTGTGCTGCCAGTTACCAGCATGTAGGTAGTGTGTAAATCCCTGAGACTGGATTAGATAGCCTAAAGAGAGGGTTACTGGGAGGAGCAGAGGGGAGAGTGCTGATCTCCCCAGTATTTAGGGGCCAAATAAAGGTAGAAGATGCAGTGCTGGGCATCGTGAGGGATGTCAGGGAAGAAGGGAAGCTAGACATATGTGGCATCCTGGAAGACATGAGGGGAGGTGGAAGAGGTTTGGAGAATGGAGCTGTCATCTATATTGAATGTTTCTAAGAGGTCACATAAAATCAGAGCCAAAAAAAAAAAAAGACCCCAAATTTGTCTGGCTTAATTTGGCCAAGGCAGTGTTGGCACAGGCTAGGGTAGGCTTCTGTGAAGTGGATGGGACTGAACCCCGACTGGAGTGGGTTGATGGGAACATGGAGGTTTAGGAGATGTAAGAACAAATAGTAATTCTTTCAATAGATATTGCTGAAAAGAGAAGCAAAGAAATGCGATGGTGACACAATTCCAAATGTAGAATAACAATTATTTTAATAGAATCCCCTTGTTTTTGCAAGTCCTAATTTGTAACATTTACTTATGACATTAACCAATAAGAATTCAAATGAATAATTTCATGGTTTCCTAGGTGTTGGTATATAAGATGTATTTTATTAAAATAGAACTCTATTTCATGAATGAAGTTAAAGTAAAATATTCTGAAACCACTGAAGAACCACTAAAACTTCAGAGCAGTAGTTTTTCTAAGAATGTATTTGGAAAACCACTACACAAAATTAATTTTAACAACCAAACTTCCTGTACCAGCAAGGGCAATCAATTTTTACTCTCAATAAGTCCTCTCTTCTGAGCCTGAAATTATAGCAAGATTTTAATCTTGGCACTGTCACTTCTTAGCTCTTTGAACAAGTTGCTTCATCTCTTGAAACACAAGATTTCTCATTTACAAATCAGTAGGGGTTACTGTGAAGATTAAAGGAAATAATATATGCAAATTGTGTGTGTCCTACATGGGCCCGTCTCTTTTCTGGAACGTTTTCTCCAGGACTCTGGCTGAGGGTGGTGGTGCCGTGACCTTGTGCTGCAGTGTTATATGTAATAGTGCTGATCATCGTAGGGAGCTCCGCTTTTTTCTCTTATCTCACCTCTGCTGTCTTTTCATCTTAGCAAGTACAAAGCCCACAGGGCGACAGACTGCATCCACTTGCTTCCGGTTACCCCTGAAGCATCTAAGTGACATTAAAAATAAGGCAAGATTTGTTTCTGAGACCCTGTAGATAACCAAATATGGAAGCTGTGACAACTTCAAGGGAAGAAGATCACTAAATTTTTGGTTTAGGATTTTGATACAGCCAGAACCATAAACAATTAGGTTTCCCCAATGCTCCTAACATAAATGGAAGGTTCTTCTAAGAAAGGAAAACCAAAAAAGACAAAAAAAAAAAATTAAAATGAGAGCTCTTGAATTATTTATACAAGTAGAAGTGAGAAAGTTTCCGCTGACTTAACCTTGAGAGTGTTGAAGGGACCTGTGAAAGGAGTATTGATGAATGAGAGTGCTGGGGGAGGATCATGCCCTTTGTACATACAGACAGTGTATCAAGTCATGGTTTGAACCCTCCGGATAGACTGAAGGGTGTGTGTGATCTCCGTGCCAGCTACAGCTGTAAGAACTTTCACACGTTTGTCTCTTCCAGACCCCAGTTCCCCACTACTGCACTGCATTCCCTTAGGTTGCAGCCTCAACTTCCTAAAACACCACTGAGGCGAATATTCTGAGATGTGCCTAGCGGACAGGAGATAATACCCCTGCATCAGAGTAGAGAACTGTCTTTGACTCTGGCCTATGTCTAACACCCTTCCTGGGGCAGCTTCCATGATGAATGAACCCTGTCTTCAAACATGGAGCTCATCTGGGCTTTTGAAAACATGAAGAGCTTTCACCATCACACCAGTCAGCACCAGTGAGGACTAACCTGGCCTGGTGGTGGTTTCCACCATGCAGATATCTTTTACATAAACTGTCTTGTTGAGACCTTTACAACTCAGGGGAGTGAGGGGTTGCTTACGGAAAGTCCATGATCCCTCCCACATTATCAGTATCTTCAGTACCAGATTTCTGATACAGAAAAGCCCCAAGAAAGACTGCATTCATTCTTCAGAGGATTTCTCCATTTCTGTCTTATTTCACTTTCCCTTAATATCATTGTATTTGTCTCAGCATCATTTTACTTTCTTTATATATATATTTTATATAATGTTTCAGTTTGTGTGGATCAGCTTTTAGCTTTGAGATAAAAATCAATTCATAGCACCTTAGCAGGGTCTAGTGATTCTCAGGGTTTTCACAGTTAAGATCCTTTAACAGTTAAACATGTTTCCTGATCCCCACGTTGTAAGAGCAGATCTTTCTTGTCCATTGACTGAGAAATTACATAACGACAAAAGCAGAAGCATGTGAATATCTTGCAGTGGAAACTGAACGAGTTCACAAGTCCGAAGGGCAGCAGTGCCCCGTCCTTGAGTTGTGTCAGCCCTCGCTTCCAGGGAGCAGATCCTCTCCTTCAGCGGCCACTCAGGAGTCTGTGCCCCTTTCCCACAATCCCCCGCATCCCCACACCGACTTCCGTGAGGAGAAACTGAGCAGCTTCCTGAGGCGCCTTCCTGGAGACAGACTCCCTCACCCGCCAGGTCCCACATCTGCCTCTCATTTGTAGGAAAGCTCTAACCTCCTAGGCCTTCTCCAAGTTCCAGAGAGCAAATTTAATCAGAGAAGTGAGAAAATGCAGAAACAGAGGGAAACAGTCAAGCAAGACAAAAAATAATAATAGTCACCCTGCTTATTTAACTTATATGCAGAGTACATCATGAGAAATCCTGGACTGGATGAAGCAGAAGCTGAAATCAGGATTGCTGAGAGAAATATCAATAACCTCAGATATGCAGATGCACCACCCTTATGGCAGAAAGTAAAGAAGAACTAAAGAGCTTCTTGATGAAAGTGAAAGAGGAGAGTGAAAAAGTTGGCTCAAAGCTCAACATTCAGAAGACTAAGATCATGACATCTGGTTCCATCACTTCATGGCAAATAGATGAGGAAACAATGGAAATAGTGAGAGACTTTATTTTTCTGGGCTCCAGAATCACTGCAAATGGTAACTGCAGCCATGAAATTAAAAGACGCTTACTCCTGGAATAAAAGTCATGACCAACCTAGACAGCATATTAGAAAGCAGAGGTATTACTTTGCCAGCAAAGGTCCGTCTAGTCAAGGCTATGGTTTTTCCAGTGGTCATGTATGGATGTGAGAGTTGGACTGTGAAGAAGGCTGAGCGCCGAAGAATTGATGCTTTTAAACTGTAGTGTTGAAGAAGACTCTTGAGAGTCCCTTGGACTGCAAGGAGATCCAACCAGTCCATCCTAAAGGAGATCAGTCCTGGGTGTTCATTGGAAGGACTGATGTTGAAGCTGAAGTTCCAATACTTTAGCCACTTGATACAAAGAACTGACTGTCTCATTTGAAAGGACCCTGATGATGGGAAAGATTGAAGGCGGGAGGAGAAGGGGATGACAGAAGATGAGATGGTTGGATGGCATCACCAACTCGATGGACATGAGTTTGAGTAAACTCCAGGAGTTGGTGATGGACAGGGAGGCCTGGCAAGCTGCAGTCCATGGGGTTGCAAAGAGTTGGACATGGCTGAGCGACTGAAGACAAAATACAAAGTCAAGGATCTTTGGTTCCTCCTCAAGGACTATAGATAATGTCCTGAGCAATATCCTCAAGTTGTTTTGTAGACACTAAAACCCCCACCAGGTGGAAGAAGCTAACTGCATGATGACCATGAGCACGCACCCCCAGACCAGCTGGCGCCTGAGAATTGGTAATTGTGAGACTGAGACCTCACCATCAGCCAATCAGAGAATCATTCACAAACTGATCAAGCTGTGACCCTCTCCCTCACTTTGTCTTTAAAAACCTTCCCCAAAAGCCATCAGGCTTCCCAGGTGGTGCTAATGGTAAAAACAAACAAAAAAACAAAACAAAACAAACAAACAAAAACCTGCCTGCCAATGCAGGAGATGCCAGACACATCGGTTTGATCCCTGGGTCAGGAAGATCTCCTGGAGGAGGGCATAGCAACCCACTCCAGTGTTCTTGCCTGGAGAATCCCATGGACAGAGGAGCCTGGTGGGCTACAGTCCATGGGGTCACAGAGTCAGACATGACTGAGGCAACTTAACATGCATGCTTGCGAAAGCCATCAGAGAGAGCTCATGTCTTTGAGCATGAGCTGTTCGTCCTCCTGGCTTCGTCCCACTTTGGACAACTTGCACTAAATACTGTTCTTTATTTCACCAAAAACGAATGTCAGTCAACTGACTTTGCTGCACATCAGGAAATAGAGCCAGGTCTGGTTTGGTAACAGAAGTGCCTGTGTCTTTCTTAAGCAGCCTCCCAACTCAGAACACTCACTTGGTTTTGGCCAGTGTGCAACATAAACCTTCTGGTTTGACTTTATTAGATCCTAAGATAAAACCTTCCCATTTTGGAGCTAGGAGCGATGGTAGCGGTCCTCTACTTTTATCACTTTAATTTCCAAATAAGAAACTTAAGGCCACGGCAAAGGACCGGCTGGCCCACGGGAGGGAGAGGAGGACAGAACTAAGTCCTCAGAGCATTTGACCCCTGTCCCTGCCTGGGCCCTGTGTGGGGACAGGCGGGCCTGTGTCCTGAACACTGGCTACTCCCTGTGGCCAGGAGGTTCTCCAGTGTGTCGGGCTATGCCCTGCTCTTAGCACTCTACTCATGTAACTTTTACCCAGAATCTATTCCTCCCCACAATTACCTGGCAGAGATTTAATTTATTTTCAAGACTCAGCTAGAGGAAAGACTTTCCATGAAGCATTTTTCGGTTCAGTTCAGTCGCTCAGTCGTGTCCAACTCTTTGCAACCTCATGCACTGCAGCACGCCAGGCCTCCCTGTCCATCACCAACTTCTGGAGTTCACCCAAACTCATGTCTTTTCAGTCGGTATGCCATCCAGCCATCTCATCCTCTGTCGTCCCCTTCTCCTCCTGCCCTCAATCTTTCTCAGCATCAGGGTCTTTTCCACTGAGTCAGCTCTTCGCATCAGGTGGCCAAAGTACTGGAATTTCAGCTTCAGCATCAGTCCTTCCAGTGTACATTCAGGACTGATCTCCTTTAGGATGGACTGGTTGGATCTCCTTGCAGTCCAAGGGACTCTCAAGAGTCTTCTCCAACACCACAGTTCAAAAGCATCATTTCTTCAGCGCTCAGTTTTCTTTATAGTCCAACTCTCACATCCATACATGACAACTGGAAAAACCATAGCCTTAACTAAATGGACCTTTGTTAGCAAAGTAATACCTCTGCTATTTAATATGCTGTCGAGTTTGGTCATATCTTTTCTTCCAAGGAGCAAGCATCTTTTAATTTCATGGCTGCAGTCACCATCTGCAGTGATTCTGGAGCCCAAAAACATAAAGTCTGTCACTGTTTCCACTGTTTCCGCATCTATGTGCCATGAAGTGATGGAAAGCATCTTTAGACCTTCACAAGCCAAATAAAGCAGGTTTTTCATCTCTACTGTAGAAAGAGCAGTAACCATGGCTAACCGTTATGAGCACCTACTCTAAGCCAGTCCTGTTTACATGTTTTATCTCAGTTAACCTTCCTAACAACGTATGCCATAAAAACTAATTTTTATTTACAGCTTAAAAAGGAGGAAACTGAAGCTCAGAGAGATCGCGTCGTTTTTCAGAAGTACCGGAAGTGAGAGGCTCCCTGGCAGTGTGTCGGCTAACCACTGCGATGAATTACTGTACTGTATTGTACAGCAGTTGCAGTGTCGCGGCCATAAGGTGGATGCGCTTGTGTTTAATGTAAATCTGCCTTTCTGACTGGACTATCAGCCTCTAAGCGAAGGGATTTCTCTCTCCCCATACCTAGCAGTTTCTGGCAGAGGAACTTCTCAGTACGTGTTTGCTGAATGAATGCATGAATGAAAGAAAGTGCAGTTCCCGAACAGTCCATGAGTCATGGTCATTTGTAAGTGAGAGGGCTGGACTGGTGATTTATCGACCTGAAGATGATTTCCCAAATCGATACTACAGATTATTGGCAAAAATGTCACATAATTAAAAGGCTTTATGTGTTAGGTCAGTATGAGAACTTCTGATTTCTCTCTCTTTGTCTCTCTCTTGCTTGCTTGCTGAGGAAGAAACCGAGAGCTAGAGAAGTAGGGGCAGTGGGAGCAGTATTAGGGTGGTGGTCAGGACAGCTGGGCCCTCCGCCTCCTCATGGCTTCCTCTGAGACTCCTGCAGCTGAGAGAGCCTGCTGTTTCTGAGCAGGGCATGCACGCATGCTCAGTTGCTTCAGTCGTGTCCAACTCTCTGGGACCCCATGGACTGTAGCCCACCAGGCTTCTCTATCCATGGGGTCCTCTAGCTAAGAACACTGGAGTGGGTTACCATGCCCTCCTCTGGGTGATCTTTCCGACCCAGGGATCGAACCTGAGTCTCATGTCTCCTGCACTGGCAGGCGAGCTCTCTACCACTAGCACTCCTTAGACCTTTTCATTGCAAACCTTCTAGAATTCTAAGATTCGCCAGGTGGCGTGTGAGTGGATCCAAAACGCAAGTCAAATAAAAAAGCTCTGCCACTTTGGACTTCCCTAGAATACATATATTCTGTGTTGCAAATTTGAAGCTGCTTTTTATAAGACAGAAAATGGAGACTTTAAAAAATGAAATTTAACCTATGCTTCTTTTCCAGGGACAAGGCCCTCAACGATCTTGTGTTTGTGATGGTGAGACTAGAGAAACTCACCTGAAAGTTGTCTTCAGACAGAAAGAGCTGGAAAGATGCTGCGACTTTAAGCTAATCCCCCAGCCCATCCTCTGCATATCAGATGGAAGGGCAGGCCTCACTGAAGGGCTTCTTCAAGGGCAAATGTTCCATGATTTCATACTTCTGGAATCAACTCATGATCTTTCTTCACGCCACCAACACGTGTGGGCCCTGGATCGAATACCCCGGGACGACACGTGACCACTTCTGCCGCGTCTTTCTGTTAGCGCTCCAGCTTCGGCCACATCTATCACCACTCTGTGACTGTGGTCAGTTCAAAGTCATTGCTTCTTTTTCTTCTTTTTTTAATTTGATCACTGTTTACAATTTTTTTTTATGATTGTGAATTATCTAAGTAAATACCAATTCTCACTATGTCATCCTCTAGCCATGAATCTTGGGATTCACACTCATCTCTTACGATAAGAGAAACACAATATGTTTGTGTTTAATATGTGACTTCTTTTGGGAAGAATATCCTTAATATCATAAATAAAGAGTTTATTTGTTCTGACATTTAAAATTTTCTTGATTTTTAATCTTCATAATGTTCTCTTGAAATGCATTTTGCTTTTAAAAAGACACAAGTAATAAAGATTAAGTGTTTGAAATTGACTCTGAGTGCCCATTATTCAATTAATAAGAGAGAGTGACATTTTCAGTGGTAAGTTATGAAGCCCACTGCATACAAGTTTCTGATAGATATTTCTGGACAAGTCACATCAGCTGTTCTTAATATCATGAGCTTCCTTTTATCCTCTACCACTTTCCTTTTTAAACTTGCTAGATATATTTACAGAGCATCACATTTTCCCCACAAGCTGTTTTAATTTGCATTTTTCTCAATGACTAATCTGACATACCAGAGAGGAGATTTTTATTTTTTTCCAACTCAGTAAATGTTAACCAAGTATCTTGTTTTGTTTTTGTGAATTCTGAGAAATCTAGCAATGATAGATGAGAAATAGAGAGTCCAATGTCTTCATGTTCTCACTCTCAAGATAGCCATGTTTTTGAGATTATCCTTTTTGCACAAGGCAGTCCCCGTTTCCACTTCAGTAACTTTGCTGTAATGGAGAGTCATACAAGTGTTGCCAGAATCAATGTTTTAGATTCTTGTGTCTGTCTCAGAGGATTCATGGTGGTAATGCTGTGACCATGTGCTTCTATTTGAAATTATCTGAGTTTCTTATTTGTAGTTATGCTGCACAACGGTGTGATTCTGAGGCTACTTTTCTTCCGAAGCAATATGTAATTGTATTACCTCGTTTTTCAGAAGAACGCCCTTTCTTATTTCTCAGACATTGAGAGATTGTTCCATTTCTCTGTATTCGTACCAAGAAGAAGGAAGCAATTATCCCTTTCTATTTCTTCTCTGTTACATTAGTTGCCAAGCTAATCCTCCTGGTGCTTCCAGTGGACATTTGCTTCCTGGTTATTTATAGTCAACTAAAGATCACTCTTGAGGAACTCTTGTCTGTGTTCCACATGTTTGATTGTAATAAGGCAATCAGCTGGCAAGAGAGTTCAATGAGGAACTGCGCAGAGACTGGCTTCAGGATTTTCCACATTTATTGCTGGTTAGAGATAGGACTTGGGAAGTGTAGCCGCACCGCATTTTATTGCACTGTGCTTTATCGTGCTTTGCAGGTACTGCATTTTTTACAAATTGGAGGTTTGTAGCAATTCTGTCTCAGGTAACTCTATTTCCAACAGCATTTTCTTACTGTGTCACAGTTTGGTAATTCTCACAAAATTTCAAATCTTTTTCTTATTATTAAATGTGTTATGGTGATTTGTGATGTTACTATTGTAAAAAGATTACAGCTCACAAAAGGCTGGATGACGGTTAGCCTTTTTTAGCAATGAAGCATTCTTTAATTAAGGCATGTACATACTAGAGTATGCAGGGCTTCCCAGGGGGTGCTGGTGAGAAAGGACCCGCCTGCCAGCAGAAGATACGAGAGACATGGATTCAATCCCTGGGTTGGGAAGGTCCCCTGGAGGAGGGCATGGCAACCATTTCATTTTTTTTTGCCTGGAGAATCCCATGGATAGAGGAGTCTGGTGGGCTTCAGTTCATAGGGTCGCAAAGAGTCAGGGACAACTGACTGTCCACTAAAGATCGCAATGCCGATGTGGCTTAACACATACTACAGTCTACACTACTGTATAAACACAACTTTTATACACCCACTTGGAAATCAAAAATTTCACATGACACGGTTTGTTGCAGTATTCGCTTTGTTATGGTGGTCTGGGACTGAACGCACACGATCGCCTGGTATGCCAGCATTCATTCTGCCCTTGTCACCGACAGCACATCAGGGGTTACCATACACAGAGGCATCCCCAAGGGAGCACTAGTCTAGGTCCCTAAATATAGACTGTGTGTGATCGTGCTTTTGCCAGTGGTGTTTGCATACCTTAAATCTTGCATCTAGATGACGGGATGATTCTTTTCGGAAACACCATGACTGTGGCTATAGAAGCCACTAAGTTCAAACAAGAGCCAGGAGTTGAGGCTGAGGGATAGCAAAGATTGAGAAGGAAACACTATTTCAATTTTCAAAAGGATCGAGGGAAGTAAATGGCCTGACAGAGTGCTAGCTTTACTTGTGGAAAATCATCAGGGCCCTTGAGAAGTTAGGTAGAAGGACCCCAGATTGACAATAGGGGTGAGACAGGTTAAACAGAAATCTCTAGACAGAGAAATGAGTAAAAGCTGTTTCTAAAGCTAGAGAACTCAAGACTGACTTATCTATTCAGTAGCACTGACCGAAGATCTAGAGCAGGTGAGTCAGCAGTCACTACATGACTTGTCCACTTCACCACCAAACGGTTCCTTTGCCGGCATTGCGATCTTTAGTGGACAGGCATTATTGAGTCTACCTAGAAGGGCACCCCCGCCCTTCTTCCGGGAAGTGTTCCTCACTCATTTCGACCACGGAACTCCGTAGAGGCCTGCAGGGCTCTATCTATCAGGAAAAGCGGTCACTTGCCCAGGCTGGTCAAATCTTTGATCACTGCCTCTGGGCCACAATGACTGCAGGATGGTTTGTGACCTATGTCAAACCAGTGAGAGTATTTATAGCTTATATCATCCCTCAAGATTTTCCTGGAGGTGGCAGGGCAGAGCTCTCGTTCATACTGGGTCAGGAAGTTACCAGGATGTAAACCTAAATCTGGCCATTCCCAGAGCCTTGTGAGGACAGCTGGCCTGGAAGACCAAAGCTGACATATGGAAAGAAGCAGAGAAGAAGCTTGAAAAGACACAGAGAGAGAGACTGTTTTGTTCAGCTTTTGAGTCCTATATCCAATCATCCCTGGGATCAGATCCCAGCTTTTCCATGGTGTGTTTTATAAGCTAATTCATTTCTTCTTTAAATAGTTGGAACTGTGTTTCTACACCTTACCACTGAGATCTTGAGAATCCATGGAAATCTCTGCTTTAATTAAGAATATGGAAAACACCATCCAATTCTTGTCACGACCATCCTAGGATGGAGTTTTGGGGGCAAAAAAGGGCTGGAAGGACTTCCCTGGTGGTCCAGTGGCTAAGATTTGCATCCCAATGTAGCGCCGGGGGTGATCCCTGCTCAGGGAGCTAGGTCCTCCATGCCGCAACTAAAGATTCTTGGGGCCACAGCTAAGACCGAGTTCAGCCAAATAAATAAATAAATATTTTTTAAAGTTTTAAAAGTCTTTTTTTTTTTTGAGAGGTCACTTACACATTGGGAAGTTGGAGGCAGAGGAGGTGTGGAGAACTACATTCCCAAGGCTTGGCTCCAGAAGAAATCAAGCCCGCAGTAGAAGGGCAGGGAGCAAGCTATCAACAAACATCAACAAGAGACCACTTGTTCATTCAGACACCAGATTTGTCCAGAGCTACCTCATTGTCTTATCAAGGAACCACTGCTAAAGCACACACTCAGGTTTATTTTCCAAATCCTGATCTAATATCATGTAGTTCAAGAGTCACCCTACTCTAATAGCATGGCGTTTAGTTTATCTGTCTTTTAGGATTATGCAGAAGCCAAGCACTCAGAAAATAATTTTCAAATCTTGGGAGAGGCAGGACAATACAATGGAATAAAGGTTAAAAAGCAACAACAACACATTTTAGGCTTTATTGTACTGATTTAAAGAAAGCAACTAAAGGGAAATAAAACTTCAATGGAAGATAAGTTACAGTGTGCTAAGTTGCTTCAGTCGTGTCTGACTCTCTGCAAGCCTACGGACTGTAGCCCGCCAGGCTTCTGTGTCCATGAAACTCTCCAGGCAAGAATACTGGAGTGGGTTGCCATTTCCTTCTCCAGGGGATCTTCTCCACCCAGAGATAGAACTCGCGTCTTTTATGTCTGATATATTGGCAGGAAGGTTCTTTACCACCAGCACCACCTGTCTCCCAGACAACTTAGTTTTCTAAGTTATACAAGCTGGAATCAAGATTGCTGGGAGAAATAGCAATAACCTCAGATATACAGATGACACCACCCTTATGGCAGAAAGTGAAGAACTGAAGAGCCTCTTGACGAAAGTGAAAGAGGAGAGAGAACAAGCTGGCTTAAAACTCAACATTCAGAAAATTAAGATCATGGCTTCTGGTCCCATCACTGCATGGCAAATAGATGGGGAAACAGTGGAAACAGTGACAGACTTTACTTTTGGGGGCTCCAAAATCACTGCAGATGGTGACTGCAGCCATGAAATTAAAAGATGCTTGCTCCTTTGAAGAAAAGCTATGACCAACCTAGAGAGCATATTCAAAAGTAGAGACATTACTTTGCCAGCAAAGGTCCATCTAGTTAAAGCGGTGGTTTTTCCTGTAGTCATGTATGGATGTGAGAGTTGGACTATAAAGAAAGCTGAGTCTGGATGGCATGACATGGACATGAGTTTGAGCAAGCTCCGGGAGTTGGTGATGGACAGGGAGGCCTGGCATGCTGTGGTCCGTGGGGTCACAAAGTCGGACAAGACTGAGCGACTGAACTGAGCTGAACTGATAGATAACTAAAACTCCAACTCAAGCTTGGAAGGGGATGTACAGCTTACATCATCTATGGCTGGGGCTTCAGGTGAGCTTTGATCAGGGTTTTGTGTCTTTCTCTGTCATTCTCTTAGCTTTCCCAGCACTGCAGATGCAGGCTTCCAGAGAAGGCCTCTCTTAGAAAACATGCACTTTCTTCTTTGTTTTTGTACAAGCCCTCTTACCCCTAAGCTTGCCTTTTTATTTTAGGATCTTAGGGAAGCCCATAAAGCAGTCTAACCCACTGAATTTTTCTCACCAGTGTTTCTAGTGCTATATCCTTTTTAGTCACATGACACCATTCTTAGGCTTAACTAATTGTTTTGCTATCATATGACAATGGTTGCCAGTTTTCCACTTTAGAATAAAGTGTGTTCAATACCTAATTTCCATTCAATAGGTCTCACATTTTATAGTCTGTTACTTTAGGCACCGTATTTCTGGGAATAAATTCTGTGTCTGTTAGGATGCATTTGGCTGAAGGGATTAGAATAGAGAAAGTGGTTTAAAAACCTGAGAAGTGCTCTATTGGTTGTGTGGTGGAAGGGAGGCTTCAGGCATGGTTTGATCGGGGCTTTGGCTCCATTTCTTCAGTGCTGGCTCTGCCCTCCTGCTGGGTTGGTTCAGCCTTCAGCCTGGCTTCCTTCAGGTAGTGAGATGGCTGCTGATGACTAACAAGGCTACCTGTTTCTTGTTTACAAATAATGAATTTCTCTCTAAATTTCAGTTTTCTGGCACATTAGTAGAAAGACAGCAGCTCCGGTTCATGATGAAACTGTACTAAACAGTTCCCACATCTCCATGTATTAACTCAATATGTACTCCTAACAAAACGTAATCCCCTCATTCAATACAGAGAGAGGAAATCTTGGCCCACCTATTTTCACAATCATTTTATTTCAGAATACTTTATTCTAAGCAGCTTTTTCTCTTATCAGGCTCAGAACCTATTTTTCTTTTCCTCTTGTCATCAAATAGAACAATTTTCTTATGTCCAGATTGATGTCTGAGAGCAAGGAGGATACCTGGTTGTCGGCAAAAATGGGAAAACCCTGGAAAAGAGGCTGCACCAGGAAAATAACACTATTATGCTACTTCTTCCTGATGACTCTCTTCCTGTTTATAGAGGTGTCATAGAAAGAGATAATGTTGCCATTCCCCGTATACACACAGCCTGGAATTTAGACATCCTGTTGCACTTTCGTGCCACCTCTGCAGGGATCCGTGGACACCACTTTGTACGAAGCACAGTTGTATTTTAGACTCTTCAGTTCAGTTCAGTCGCTCAGTCGTGTCTGACTCTTTGCGACCCCATAGACTGCAGCATGCCAGGCCTCCCTGTCCATCACCAACTCCCAGAGTTTATTCTAATTCAAGTCCACTGAGTCAATGATGCCATCCAACCATCTCATCCTCTGTCATCCCCTTTTCCTCCTGCCTTCAATCTTTCCCAGCATCAGGGCCTTTTCTAATGGCCAAAGTATTGTAGTTTCAGCTTCAGCATCAATCCTTCCAATGAACACTCAGGACTAATTTCCTTTAGGATGGACTGGTTAGATCGCCTTGTAGTCTCAAGAGTCTTCTCCAACACCACAGTTCAAAAGCATCAATTCTTCGGTGCTCAGCTTCCTTTATAGTCCAACTCTCATATCCATATGTGACTATTGGAAAAACCATAGCTTTGACTAGACAGACCTTTGTTGGTAAAGTAATGTCTCTGCTTTTGAATATGCTGTCTAGGTTGGTCATAGCTTTTCTTCCAAGGAGCAAGCATCTTTTAATTTCATAGCTGCAGTAGCCCTTGCTATTTTATTCCTTGTTGCTAAGGCATAGCCCAACACATTATGATTTTCAAGTAGAATTCAAACCACTTCCTTGAGAATGAACTCAGTAAAAAGAACTCAGTAAAAAGAACTCAGTAGTAGAGTAGCTCATATATAAACCTGGCTTTACTTAGAATGTAAAACCATATGTTAAACTAAAAAGAAAAGCGGTTATGAGGAAGATGTGGTCACAGTGGCACCTGCTAACCTGCCAAGGCAGGAATCCAGCTGTCCTGCCCTGTGTCTGGGAAATGTGCAGAGGTGTACAGAAAACGGCCTGTGGAAAGTCAGGCGGGAAATGCTCCCTCCTTCTTAAAAGAAGTTTTGGGAAATTCCCAAAGAGAAAGAGCAGAAGAAGAGAAATTTGAAAGGGAGACAGAAAGAACTCAGAATCTGCAGGAAACTTCCCTGGTGGCTCAGCTCGTAAAGAATCCGCCCGAAATGCAGGAGACCTGGGTTCAATCCCTGAGTGGGGAAGATCCCCTGGAGAAGGGCCTGGCAACCCACTCCAGTATTCCTGCCTGGAGAGTCCCCGTGGACAGAGGAGCCTGGTGGACTACAGTCTTTGGGGTTGCAAGGAGTTGGACATGACTGAGAGACTAAGCACAAACATTGGATCTGGTGGTTCGAGCTTATAATTCCTCCCCCAGTGCCATTCTTTGGGACTGTACATGGAACTGTATCTTAAAACCTAGCCTTTTCCATCACAATGCCCTTTGTGAATTTAGATGTCACAACCAGAGTACAATCTGACACTACCTTAGTCATGTCAGCAGATTAAAGACCATATGTTTATAACCTGAACTAATCTGAATCTGCTTGTGGGAGGGCTCTGCTGGATTGGAGACTGTTGGGGTTCAGTCAGTGGACAACTGGTCTGAATCACGCAGGGCTCTGGCTCAAGGGCACCTGGTTCTCTCAGAACAGCTCTCACTTCTCTTGCAGGCAGCTACCCTGTCCTGAAGCTGCTCAAAAGCCTAGCAATTCGACCATGTGGTGATAAATACACATACAAAAACTTTTGGCTGTTCTCTCTTTATTATGAGCCCTGAAGGGGAGTCCATTTAAGGGAATAAGCATTCAAGGGCAGAAACGGTTATCGTGTTATCACTGTGCAAAAAAACAGGTGGATGTAAATTCCTCACTTTATTGTTTTGCTTCATTTCCATCCAGCCAGACCTTCTTCCTCTTCGCATCACCTGCTTTGTATTCCGCTGGTAGAACTCGCGCCTCCTCACCAAAGAAAGCAAGCTAAATTGTTTTTAGATAAAAATGTCATCTGCCTCCCTCCAAATGGGAAATTCAATCATACAAATGACTGTACAAACGCCTGTGGAGGCCGGTTCTCCGTTTCCGACGTGGTGTCACTTAGGCGGAGATGTTCTTCGGCAGCTGTTGCGCGTTATTATAGAGGCTGAAAGCCCGTCCCACCAATCACGGCAGAGGTTACCCAGAGCTGCGCTGCCTCCCTCAAACAGATGACTTCAGGCTATAAAATCGTAATTGTCAAAAGCAACCAAGAGAGCAGACTGCATTTGGGAAGTTCAATGCATCAAGCTTAGAGTACAGGCCAGAGACAGAAACATAGGCTCAGGGATTCGCTGCGCGGTCTAGGAACAAACAAGGACCAATCACAACTGGGACGGCCCCTGTGACACTGGGAGTAGAAGGTCTGAGAGCCTTCGGCGCGGAAGGGGCTGCAAAGCTTGGCGACCTGTCAGCTGGCTTCAACCAGATTTCTCTTTGCTCATTCCAACAGAATACTTGCCTGCTATTGCGGCTCTTCTCTGCCGAATAGAGCTCTTAGGTATATTCAGAGCACGTTTTTAAGATCTATTCATTTCATTAGATGCAACTTAAAGAAAACTTTAGATTATGTAATGCATGTATTTGGAGGGCAAAAGGCTACTTATGAAAGACATCTAACAGGAAACAAGGGCTTCCCTGATAGCTCAGTTGGTAAAGAATCTGCCTGCAATGAAGGACACCCCGGTTCGATTCCTGGGTCAGGAAGATCTGCTGGAGAAGGGATAGGCTACCCACTGCTGTGAGCCAGCGTGAGGAACTCCGCCCGTGGCAAAGGTCATGAGGAAGGAGGCTCCACATACGCAAAGGTGGGATCGAGCCTCAGGAGTCCCCCTGGAAATTCTCGAGCATCTGCCCCCAAAACCAGAGTCTGCCTACTTTACTGCTTTGTGCTTTCACCTACACCTCTGACTTTACCGGGGGGCTGTCCCCCACAACCTCTCTCTGAAAAAGAGTTAACTTACAGCTCTAGTTAATAAAATGCCTTGGCGTGACAGGAGTGTTCAACCTACAAACTCCTCTGAAGGTTCTCTAGCCTGCCTGACAGGCTTGTCCGGCCACATGTGATTGTTCACAGCCTCCCAACCGTGAGAGGCACGAGATGCTCTAAACTTTCTAAAAAAAGATTCTTTTGAGAAGTTAGAAAATTATTAGTACAGTGGGCTGATTACAAATTGTATTGGTGAAGGATTTTTCATTTGTTGAGCCAATGTTTGCTGCTAAGTCTCCACATCCCCTGCCCTTATACACATTAATGAATATATAGAAGAAATAAGTATTAACCTTTGATATTAATCACGTTAGACCTTAGGCTAAGCAAATTCTTTCCTTAATTAAAACCCACTGCACCCTCACCCTATAAAAATGTAACCATTCTGGTACCTTCGGAAGGTGGTGTCTGTTTTAAGAATAATCACCCCTGGAGAAATAAGTGTTGTGGTTGACTGACGGCTGTCACATGGAGAGGGTCATAAATTGTCAGCAGGCCCCCTGGCCAGAAGATGATGTAACACCCCTAAGACCTTTGTATGAAGCACCTGATTTTGATAGAATCAGGACTGCTGACCCCGCGTGACTTTTGTATAACATCTCAGTGTATAAAAGTGGACCCTGGAAAATAAAGAATGGGATCAGTTCCTCGAAAGACTGGTCTCCCCATGTCGTTCTTTCTCTCACCTTCTGGCTGAATTTCCATCTGGAACGTGGAGGCTCATCAAGCCTACTAATTATGCCTGGGCTTCTAAGATCTGACCAGGGAGGCCTTAGTGTCTCCTCTCCTTGGGGAGAACGGGAGGATGCCTGCGGCCTACGTAGGTGATGTAAATTCCTTGCCTTGGAATTTTATTAGCTTTCCATGTAAACCAAGTTATTCAGCCTCTTTTCTCCACTGAGTTTTCTCACTGAGCTATCCTCATTCTATTACTCTTTATATCTTTGATTAATATTTAATTAAAGCCAGTGTATTCACTGACGCTGTATCTCCTTCAAATTTCCCTGGATCCACTGGGGCTGGACCCCGGCAACCCACTCCAGTATTCTTGGGCTTCCCTTGTGGCTCAGCTGGTAAAGAAGCCACCTGCAATGTAGGAGATCTGGGTTTGATCCCTGGGTTGAGAAGATCCCCTGCATAAGGGAAAGGCTACCTACTCCAGTATTCTGACCTGGAGAATTCCATAGACTGTAGAGTCCATGGGGTTGCAAAGCGTTGGGCACAACTGAGCAAATTTCACTTCACTTTCACTTCAGTAGGAAACAAGTCAGTGAAAGTGTACAACAAACCCATTCTAGTCAGACAACTGTTATCCCCAAAAGAATGGGAGCAATACATTAACATGCCTTAGCTTCTTCATAGCATCACCAACTCAATGGACATGCGTTTGAACAAACAATGGGAGACAGTGGAGGACAGAGGAATCTGGAGAGCTGCAGTCCACGGGGTCACCAAGAGCTGGACACAATTTAGCAACTGAACAACAACAACTGACTTCTTATCTGGCATCCACAAAGACGGAGAAAGGAGGGAGCAGGGATGCACCGCGGGCCCACTCGGGGCTAGGCTTCTGCGTGAGGCAATTTCATGTACATTGTCTCAGACAGTCCTAGTAAACCCTGTTAGATAGGAATTATTATTTCCATATTTTCCAGTAAGGATATTGAGGCTGACAGTATCTAAATTGCCCAGGTTTCTACACAGAGTGAGTGAACTAAAATTTGACCACAATCATGGGAATTTTCAGCAGAGTAAAGCATCAATCCTCGGAGAAGGCAACGGCACCCCACTCTAGTACTCTTGCCTGGAAAATCCCATGGATGGAGGAGCCTGATAGGCTTCAGTCCATAGGGTCACTAAGAGTCAGACATGACGGAGCGACTTCACTTTGACTTTTCACTTTCATGCATTGGAGAAGGAAATGGCAACCCACTCCAGTGTTCTTGCCTGGAGAATCCGGCGGAGCCTGGTGGGCTGCCATCTATGGGGTCACACAGAGTCGGACACGACTGAAAGTGATTTAGCAGCAGCAGCAAAGCATCAATCCTAGGAAAAATGTGATCAGATCCCTCTAAAAACTACTAAAGTTACAGTCCAGAACAATCCATATAATTTCTCCCTCATCAAAACTCACCCTTCCAAAAAACAAATACCAACCAACCAACAAACAAAACCAGACAAGAAAATACACACACACATCCCACAGAAAAATTATGCCTGTGTCTTATGGCCTGGCTGGTGAGCTTATTATGTAAAGAAATCATTGGCCTTAGACCTGGTTGTCAACTCAGGACCTCTGATGGGAAGTGAATGGTGGTTTGGCTGGCTTGGCACTGCACACTGTGTCCGTCTGAGGGTTTGTCCAGAGAATTCAGAGAGGGAAGGGACAAAGCAGGTCAGCAGACTCCCTTCAAGAGAAGGGCAGACAAACGGCCAAAGGCAGGACGAAAGTTGAAGGCTGCAGAGCCAAGATGTTAATCTGGTAGAAGCAGAGAGTTAGACAAGGGAGGATAGGAAAAGAGCAAAGACAACTACCATGAACAACATTGATCAGTCCAGTTCAGTTCAGTTGCTCAGTCATGTCCAACTCTCTGTGACCCCATGAACCGCAGCATGCCAAGCCCCGATGTCCATCACCAACTCCTGGAGTTCACCCAAACTCATGTCCATCAAGTTGGTGACGCCATCCAACCATCTCATCCTCTGTCATCCCCTTCTCCTCCTGCCCTCAATCTTTCCAAGCATCAGGGTCTTTTCAGATGAGTCAGCTCTTCGCATCAGGTGGCCAAATTATTGGAGTTTCAGCTTCAACATCAGTCCTTCCAATGAACACCCAGGACTGATCTCCTTTAGGATGGACTGGTTGGATCTCCTTGCAGT
>NW_011494761.1:2416446-2422081 GCF_000754665.1 Bison bison bison
GCATCAGGTGGCCAAATTATTGGAGTTTCAGCTTCAACATCAGTCCTTCCAATGAACACCCAGGACTGATCTCCTTTAGGATGGACTGGTTGGATCTCCTTGCAGTCCAAGGGACTCAAGAGTCTTCTCCAACACCACAGTTCAAAAGCATCAATTCTTCTGCGCTCAGCTTTCTTTATAGTCCAACTCTCACATCCATACATGACTGCTGGAAACACCATAGCCTTGATGAGACAGGCCTTTGTTGGCAAAGTAATATCTCTGCTTTTTAATATGCTGTCTAGGTTGGTCATAATTTTCCTTCCAAGGAGTAAGCGTCTTTTAATTTCATGGCTGCAATCAACATCTGCAGTGATTTTGGAGCCCAAAAAAATAGAGTCAGCCACTGTTTCCACTGTTTCCCCATCTATTTGCCATGAAGTGATGGGACCAGATGCCATGATCTTAGTTTTCTGAATGTTGAACTTTCAGCCAACTTTTTTACTCTCCTCTTTCACTTTCATCAAGAGGCTCTTTAGTTCTTCTTCACTCTCTGCCAGAAGGGTGGTGTCATCTGCATATCTGAGGTTAGTGACATTTCTCCTGGCAATCTTAATTCCAGCTTGTGCTTCATCCAGCCCAGTGTTTCTCATGATGTACTCTGAGTATAAGTTAAATAAGCAAGGTGACAATATATAGCCTTGACGTACTCCTTTTCCTATTTGGAACCAGTTGTTTTTCCATGTCCAGTTCTAACTGTTGCCTCCTGACCTGCATACAGGTTTCTCAAGAGGCAGGTCAGGTGGTCTGGTCTTCCCATCTCTTTCAGAATGTTCCAGTTTGTTGTGATCCACACAGTCAAAGCCTTTGGCATAGTCAATAAAGCAGAACAATCTTGAAGAATCTGTAAACCTTCCATTTCGAGATTGCTCAGTTTTTAAAGTATAGGACATGTGAGGTGGGTGTTATATGGTAGAGTAGACAAGAATCCAGGATGGAGATTCATAAAAATTATCCATGAAATAGATTTGGGTTTCATTGTTGTTCTTATCATATTATTTTAGATCAACTCTCCCCAACCCCAGCAACTACTAGCTTCATTCTCTCCCTGAGGAAGCATCGTGTCTGTCTTTCTGGACCTCTTCCTGATGCGTGTGTTGTTGTGCTTCTTTCTTGCTTGTTTTCTTACCTCCCATTTCTTGCCATGTTTTCTATTATCTATATTATCCTAAATATGACTTGCAAGTTTTTACATTTCCTGCTTAATTCTATAGTTGTTTACTTGGATTTTTTTCACAAAACCCCCTGAAAAAAAAATGTTACAGTCCATGGAAACAGAGTATAATTGCCTGTAAATTAAAATAGAGATGCTCAGAATATCAGCATTCGGTTAACTTTCTCGCCATACAAACAGCCCCCTTTAGTGTTCCACAAAGAAGAATCTGGTACTTAAAGAATCCCCCTGGAAAATATGTAAGCATATTTATAAACTTGCTTTTCAATACCTGCATAAGGGACATTGTCATTCAACCTTGAATAATAAGACACTGAAGTACAAAATGTTGTTGGGAGTTCTGTGATTAAAATAAAACTGATGCAATTCTCAAGCTGGATAATCCCAGAGACAGAGGAGCCTGGTGGGCTACAGTCCATGGGGTCACAAAGAGTCAGATGTGACTGAGCCATTTAGCAAGCACACAGAGGAGAGGAGTACTTGGAGCTTTTTCTTGGCCAATACCCTCATGCTCTTCCAAGAGAAAGAAAAATTCTTTAAATAAATGTATTCAGAAGGGTGTATCAGAAAGCAGGACAGTCTTTCAATCACTCTATTCCTTCTGCACACACTTCTTCAGAGAATGAAGGAGGTGTCAAGACCCTGCCACCAGGTTGGTCCCAGCAAGTCTCTCAAACGACTCTTGAGTTCCATTCGGGCAGCCACCATGGAGTGGTATTTTCTTCTCTCTGTGACTCTGGAGTTTGCTTTGACTGAACATTTCAAATCAATACGAGACACATCAGACTCAAGTTTTGTCAGGGTTGAAATGTGTCTGAGAATAGGTGGCTAGCATACTGAGCCAAAATTCAAAACATTGTCTTCTTTTGAATTCAGAAACCCTCCCAGGGTCTCTTCTGCACATCGTCACACAGTCTCCTTTGTGGGCCCATGGTTAGGTCCCTTAAAAGCAAATCCAAAAGCTATTTGCCTTAATGTATCTGCTCTAGGCTGAGAGACTAACTTAGTATTTGTTGTATTTCCAGATCTTTTTGGTCTCTAACGGTTTGGAAATGGGAACGCACAGCTGCAATGTGGCAATCAAAGTGGGGGAGGTGATCATTTACATTCTCACACACAGAGATTTCCTAGTCAAGGTTACTTATAAATCAAATAGATGTCATTTCATAAACACCCCACCAAACAACTGTACTCCATTACCGAAATGGGAAGCAGGGCTGTTAATGGGTATCTAAGGACTAAAATCAATTTAACTTACAGGCACTCAGCTGCTACAACAGTTGTGAACATGTCTGAATGTTAATAAACACTGATTAGTATTAATATCATACAAGATTTTAAAAGTGGCTGGCATGAAATTCTCATTCTAATGGACAGAGAAGCCTGTTGACACAGATTTATTCTATTTATTCCTTTATCCAAAGAAATTTCCCACAGGTTTGACAGTATTATTGTCAGTTTCACAAAGATATTATGGCACTTCTTGAGTTTTAGAGACCGTAACGTTCTCATGAAAAGAGAGGAAGTTGAACGTTCATTTGTCACTTGAAGACAACACTGAAATGATACACCATGAGCTGCAAGTGGAATGTGGAAATTAGGAGAAAGACAGAGTGCATATACGCAGACCATGATGGTGCAGAACAGCTGGGAGTGAGGGGCTGCTCCTCAGAGAAGCTGACAGCAGCCAGGACCTGCATAACAAGTGGGAGAGCTTGGACAAGGCTCTACTTTTGTTTCCTTTCAACATGAGTGTAAAGGAACAAAATGAAGGGAAGAGAATTGGCTCGATTGGAATTTCAAAGTGGTCTGATTTTAGCAAGTTTCATGTGAACTCTGAGAACTCTAATTTCTTTCTATTTTTTTCCATCATTATCTGCCTTGTCTACCCTGTGATGTGAAATGATTAGACTCAGAGTGGAGAGTTAGGATTAATATGAATCAGTGGATTTTACTTGAATGGCATCTATTATCTAGGATTGCTATGTATTTGAATAGCTTTATTGAGGTATAATTGACAAATGAAATTTGTATACATTTAAGGTACACATCATGACATCTGGTCCCATCACTTCATGGGAAATAGATGGGGAAACAGTGGAAACAGTGTCAGACTTTATTTTTCTGGGCTCCAAAATCACTGCAGATGGTGACTGCAGCCATGAAATTAAAAGACGCTTACTCCTTGGAAGAAAAGTTATGACCAACCTAGATAGCATATTGAAAAGCAGAGACATTATTTTGCCAACAAAGGTTCGTCTAGTCAAGGCTATGGTTTATCCAGTGGTCATGTATGGATGTGAGAGTTGGACTGTGAAGAAGGCTGAGCGCCGAAGAATTGATGCTTTTGAACTGTGGTGTTGGAGAAGACTCTTGGGAGTCCCTTGGACTACAAGGAGATCCAACCAGTCCATTCTGAAGATCAGCCCTGGGATTTCTTTGGAAGGAATGATGCTGAAGCTGAAACTCCAGTACTTTGGCCACCTCATGTGAAGAGTTAACTCACTGGAAAAGACCTGATGCTGGGAGGGATTGGGGGCAGGAGGAGAAGGGGACGACAGAGGATGAGATGGCTGGATGGCATCACTGACTCAATGGGCGTGAGTCTGAGTGAACTCCGGGAGCTGGTAGTGGACAGGGAGGCCTGGTGTGCTGTGATTCATGGGGAAAGAGTCGGACACGACTGAGTGACTGAACTGAACCGACTGAAGGTACACAACTTGACCTTTTGAAATATGTGTACACTGTTAAATGATCACCACAATCAAGGTAACAGCATATCCATCATCTCACATAGTTACCATTTTTCCTTTTTTGTGGTGAGAACACAAGCAAATTTCAACTATGCAATAGAGTTTTGTTAATTGTATTCACCATGCTGTACATTAGCTCTCTAGAAATTATTCATCACAGAGATAACGATGCAGTGCAGTGGGGGAAAGAATTATCTTTTCAGCAATTAGTGCTGGGTAAATTGGATGTCTGTACAGAAGAAAAAAGAATTTGTATCCCCCTAAGGATATATATAAAAATAAATTCTAAGAGGGTTGCAGATTCTAATTGGTGAAAGGTTAACATTTTAGGAGAAAAAACAGGAGAATATCTTCATGACTGGCACAGGCAAAAAAAATCTTTAACAAGACATGCAAGGTATTTAAGTATATTGAGAAAAATTGATAAATTGGACTATAAGATTAAAAACTGTATATCAAAAGATACTATTACAGGAGTAAAACTACAGCTCATGGTGTGAGGAAAGATATTCGTGATACAGATATCCAGCCAAAGACTTGGAAACATGTTGTGTTAAGAAAAACACAGACAATACAAAATTTTACTTGAATAGAGAATGTCCAAATGGTCAATAAACATATGAAAATGTACTCAACTTCATTGGTCACCAAAAAAATTCGCAACACTGAAATCAATAAAATAAGCTTGTCAAAAAGTATAGTTACCTAACAAACATGATTACCAGGGGGTAAGGAGAAGAGGGATAAGCTGGGGGATTGGAATTGACATATACACACTGCTAGGCATAAAATAGATAATTAGGACCTACTGCATAGCACAGGGAACCCTACTCAATATTCTGTGATGACTCAGATGGGGAAAGAATCTTAAAAAAAAAGAGTGGATATATGTATAAGAAAATGGATTCACTTTGCTGTACACCTGAAACTAATACAACACTGTAAATCAACTGTCAGATCAGATCAGATCAGTCACTCAGTCATGTCTGACTCTTTGTGACCCCATGAATCACAGCATGCCAGGCCTACCTATCCATCACCAGCTCCCAGAGTTCACTGAGACATCACGTCAGTGATGCCATCCAGCCATCTCATCCTCTGTCGTCCCCTTCTCCTCCTGCCCCCAATCCCTCCCAGCATCAGAGTCTTTTCCAATGAGTCATCTCTTCGCATGAGGTGGCCTAAGTACTGGAGTTTCAGCTTCAGCATCATTCCTTTCAAAGAAATCCCAGGGCTGATCTTCAGAATGGACTGGTTGGATCTCTTTGCAGTCCAAGGGACTCTCAAGAGTCTTCTCCAACACCACAGTTCAAAAGCATCAATTCTTCAGTGCTCAGCCTTCTTCACAGTCCAACTTTCACATCCATACATGACCACTGGGAAAACCATAGCCTTGACTAGACGGACCTTTGTTGGCAAAGTAATGTCTCTGCTTTTGAATATGCTATCTAGGTGGGTCATAACTTTCCTTCCAAGGAGGAAGCGTCTTTTAATTTCATGGCTGCAGTCACCATCTGTAGTGATTTTGGAGCCCAGAAACATAAAGTCTGACACTGTTTCCACTGTTTCCCCATCTATTTCCCATGAAGTGATGGCACCAGATGCCATGATCTTCACTTTCTGAATGTTGAGTTTAAGCCAATTTTTTCACTCTCCACTTTCACTTTCA
>NW_011494761.1:2422181-2422929 GCF_000754665.1 Bison bison bison
TTTTTTCACTCTCCACTTTCACTTTCATCAAGAGACTTTTGAGTTCCTCTTCACTTTCTGCCATAAGGGTGGTGTCATCTGCATATCTGAGGTTATTGATATTTCTCCCAGCAATCTTGAGTCCAGCTTGTGTTTCTTCCAGTCCAGCGTTTCTCACGATGTACTCTGCAGATAAGTTAAATAAACAGGGTGACAATATACAGCCTTGACGTACTCCTTTTCCTATTTGGAACCAGTCTGTTGTTCCATGTCCAGTTCTAACTGTTGCTTCCTGACCTGCATACAAATTTCTCAAGAGGCAGATCAGGTGTTCTTGTATTCCCATCTCTTTCAGAATTTTCCACAGTTTCTTGTGATCCACACAGTCAAAGGCTTTGGCATAGTCAATAAGGCAGAAATAGATGCTTTTCTGGAACTCTCTTGCTTTTTCCATGATCCTGGGGATGTTGGCGATTTGATCTCTGGTGCCTCTGCCTTTTCTAGAACCAGCTTGAACATCAGGAAGTTCAGGGTTCACATATTGCTGAAGCCTGGCTTGGAGAATTTTGAGCCTTACTTTACTAGTGTGTGAGATGGGTGCAATTGTGCAGTAGTTTGAGCATTCTTTGGCATTGCCTTTCTTTGGGATTGGAATGAAAACTGACCTTTGCCAGTCCTGTGGCCACTGCTGAGTTTTCCAAATTTGCTGGCATATTGAGTGCAGCACTTTCACAGCATCATCTTTCAGGATTTGGAATAGCTCAACTGG
>NW_011494761.1:2423029-2428243 GCF_000754665.1 Bison bison bison
GTCTGGCTGTAGGTCAGTGATCACACCATCTTGATTATCTGGGTCATGAAGATCTTTTTTGTATAGTTCTTCTGTGTATTCTTGCCATCTCTTCTTAATATCTTCTGCTTCTGTTAGGTCCATACCATTTCTGTCCTTTATCGAGCCCATCTTTGCCTGAAATGTTGCTTTGGTATCTCTGATTTTCTTGAAGAGATGCCTAGTCTTTCCCAATCTGTTGTTTTCTTCTATTTCTTTGCACTGATCGCTGAAGAAGGCTTTCTTATCTCTTCTTGCTATTCTTTGGAACTCTGCATTCAGATGTTTATATCTTTCCTTTTCTCCTTTGCTTTTTGCTTCTCTTCTTTTCACAGCTATTTGTAAGGCCTCCCCAGACAGCCATTTTGCTTTTCTGCATTTCTTTTCCATGGGGATGGTCTTGATCCTTGTCTCCTGTACAGTGTCACGAACCTCATTCTATAGTTCATCAGGCACTCTATCTTTTAGATCTAGGCCCTTAAATCTATTTCTCACTTCCACTGTATAATCATAAGGGATTTGATTTAGGTCATACCTGAATGGTCTAGTGGTTTTCCCTACTTTCTTCAATTTAAGTCTGAATTTGGCAGTAAGGAGTTCATGGTCTGAGCCACAGTCAGCTCCTGGTCAACTATACTCCAGTGAAATAATTTTAAGTATTTTTTCACCTCTTAGGATATTTAGTTATTGATGTTCTTTCTCCTGTGTCTCTGTGTTTGTTCAGTTCAGTTCAGTCGCTCAGTCATGTTCAACTCTTTGCAACCCCATGGACTGCAGCACGCCAGGCCTCCCTGTCCATCACCAACTCCCGGAGTTTACTCAAACTCATGTCCATGGAGTCAGTGATGCCATCCAACCATCTCATCCTCTGTCATCCCCTTCTCCTCCCACATCAATCTTTCCCAGCATCAGGGTCTTTTCTAATGAGTCAACTCTTCACATTAGGTGGCCAAAGTATTGAAGTTTCTGTGTTTGTACATACGGCCAATTAGCCAATGGTAACAGGTAGGTCTCATGTTAGTATCTACATGTACTACCCAGACAGGTGAAGAGAGTTGAGTTTATCTTCTTTTTGTATCACGTGTATAACTATTACTCCCACACAGTCTGCTGACTCAAAGCATACGGTCTACATACGTCTTTGCTTTATATGTGGGCTTATATGTAGGAACACAAGGTGTCTTTATCTGGGCGCTGATTATATGAGGGGCTCAATTTATAACTATGCATCCAATTGTGCACTCCTAATTTGTTTACACTTCTGTGTAAATGTTGTACATCTGTTATAACTGTTATACTTCAGTAAAAAAGTTGTAAAACTCAAATAACACCTGAACTAGAGTGTTTGCTACACCCTACAGAAAAGGGCTTCCCAAGTGGTGCTAGTGGGAAAGAATGTGGCTGCCGATGCAAGAGACGCCAGAGACTTGGGTTCGATCCCTGGGTCAGGAAGACCCCCTGGAGAAGTAAATGGCAACCCATTCCAGTATTCTTGCCTGGAGAATCCCATGGACAGAGGAGCCTGGCAGGCTACAGTTCATGGGGTCGCAAAGAGTTAGACATGACTGAGCACACATCACACACACACAGAGAAAAGTTAAAAGATTATAAATACAACTGGACAAACGTGTGTGCTAAGCAGCTTCAGTCATGTTGGAGTCTTTGTGATCCCGTGGACTGTAGCCCCCCAGGCTCCTCTGTCCCTGGGATTCTCCAGGCAAGAATACTGGAGTGGGTTGCCATGCCTCCTCCAGGGGACCTTCCTGACTCAGGGATCAAACTCGTGTCTCTGGCATCTCCTACTTTGGTAAGCAGGTTCTCTTCCACCGGGGTCACCAGGGAAGACCACAGTTGGACATGCGTATACTCCACATCTCTATCCACTAGTCATTAAAATTTTGCTGCAATTGTTCTCTCTTTCTCTCTCCTCCTCTCTCTATTCACACACACATACATTTTATTTATGTCAAGCAAAAGCTGTAGACATTACTATACTCCACTTCTGAATTCTTTGGTGTGTATCTCCTAAGAACACGGACATGAACCACATTTAAGTACTACATAACTGCAATTCTACTATCATATTGAAAAAAATTGTTTCTTATGTAAATTCTGTATTCAAATGAGCTCAATTGTCCCCCAAATGCCATAAAATTCGTCTGTTTCAAGAGCCAGTTCTCCTCAGGGGCGGTTGCCCCGCTCTTCCCAGCTGCCCCAGGAGTGAGGCTATCCACTGTCTCCACCCACGGCCCCCGGGGGTCTGTGAGAAGCCTGGAAGTGCCAGGGCGGCCTGTGTGTGAGGTGCCCAGAGGCTGTGTGTTCTTGTGCTCGCGGGCCCTCATCTTTTGGCAATTCATTAGGAGACCTGAAATCCTCCCACTTCCATCTCCCTTGGTGCCCTGCCTCAGGCAAACCAGGGTTCATTCCCTCTCTCTTCTTGAAGGCATCTATCTTTAACTCAGACTTCATGATGGTTGGATGCACTTAGCTCTTAGATGGGTTGAAGAAAGCAGTTATACAATATACAGCCTGTGCCTGTCCCTAGGATGGGAATGACACTTTTTCTAACTTTCCCAATCCTAAGGGGAAGCCCGAAGCTCACTCTATTTTTACAATTCAATGTCTTGTCTTCCACAGTTATTCTTTCTGATGCTCAAGTTGTCCCAAATTCCCAATTTGGCTGGTACGATGCCCTCAAGCTGGCCCTTGTGACCTTTTCTTGACTTGTCATTTGTCCTTGAGCAATCTTCTTCTAGCATAACATCTTCCAGGCTTGCTTTGTGTTTTCGTTGCCTGAGGCCTGGAGTCACATCGTTTCTCCATGGACATTTGGTTCCTTTTATTGGGGAGTAGCAATGAGAAAGCCGAGCACTGAATGTGCTCATTGCCACATGCATCATTATTTCTAGACCATTTCGTGACAAAGAGAAAAAATATGAGCTTCTTTTTCTTAATCATCAGTTCATATGGACATTGTCTATTCCATTTCAACACCACCTCCATTTTTTATGGTGTTTTCACTCCCACAGTGAGAACTCGGGTTCCAAACATTGATGTATTTAATTATTTATTCTATAATAAAAATAAAATCATTTTAGAGTCCTTCTCCAGGGGATCTTCCTGACCCAGGGATCACGTTGGGTCTCGTGCATTTCAGACAGCTTCTTTACCATCTGAGCCACCATACTTATACTACTACCAATAATAAACCAGCTAAGTAAAACCCCAGATTCCTTTGCAGTTCTGAGCACATAATTGTGTACGTACAATAGACCGTGTTCAGATGGTCCTTGAATTGATGCATTTTTGTGTTCATGTTGCAAATTTGATATGAAAAATTTTAGGTTCACTTGTTTCTGTTTATATCCCATTTTAGGTTTTTCCCCTCCTTGTTGTTATAATTATACTGGTTTAAATATATAAAACACTGATTTGATTCAAAGGTAAGACTTATATTAAAAGATATACTCAAAAGGTCTCACTCCTTCCCTATTCCTTCCATTCTGTTCTCATCCGTCACTTGTGGGTAATCAGTTCAATTCTACTAGTCACACACCCTACCCACCTAGCCACATGCACATTTTCCCTTCTTTACTTGAACTAAAGATCATCAGGGTATTCAAGAGGATTTTCTAGCAGTTAACTTGGTTTACAGTGCAAGTTCATTTGTAGGAGAGGAAGAAAATTCTAAAAAGCTTTTTTTCCCATAAGGGTGACAACTGCCTTGAGAGATCAAAAGCTTATTGAAAATAAAATCTGTGTGCAGAGAACTGTATTTTCTTGCATCATTTGTCAGATATAAATGTTGGTTGTCTAAAAGTATAATAGGAAATGTAATTGCTAGATTAGAACTGTAATAAATCTCAGTTAATTTCTTCCACTCTTGCTCCTATTTTTTCCTTCTCCTCTTTCTTCCTCCTTTTTTCCTTTCCATTCTTTCTTTATTGCATGGATACTGGACATCCTTCTTTGCATGGGGGAACAGAGATGGACAACAAAGATGAAATCTCTGCCCTTAAGAAACTATTCTATTTGGAGAGACAGACAGTGCGTGAATTATAATAAAGTAGTGCAGTTGGCCATTTCTGCACTGTTGGGTGGTAACAGGGGTTAAGGTGATAGTTAAACAACGATAGTTGCATTGTGTAAAATATCTCAGTAGCCATGGAATTCAAGGAAAGGTAATTAAGGGTATGAAATTTTCCTCCTTCCCTGTGTTTAACTGACCAAATTTGCTTTGACATGATGTGTTGGAGATAGGAGTATTGGGGATAAAGACAGTAAAACAGCAGCTCTTCTACAAACCAACTTTCACTTAGGAATCTGGAGAGATTAAGCTAAGTTGCATGCTTGTGCAAGAGTGTCAGATCTGCCCCCTCTGTAGACAAATGGGGTCAGCGGCTGTCTGCTGACACAGTGCTGATCATTAGCAAGTTCGTCTCATTTGTGCTCTGTTTCCAGATCGATTACAAACCCTGTCAAATTCCCTAAGTGCAAAAACATAATAGTATTCACTGTGTTTAGAAAAACAGGTGCGTGTTTATGGTGGAAACCAAAGTAATTGTGTCTACACAAATATTCACACATTGTCCATACACGCGTTGGCCTTATAGATAAATGGACTTAGTATCGAACTTGGGATTCACTCAAATTTAACTCAGATGACCATTATATATACTACTGTGGGCAAGAATCCCTTAGAAGAAATGGAGTAGCCATCATAGTCAACAAAAGAGTCCAGAATGCAGTAGTTGGGTGCAATCTCAAAAACAACAGAATGATCTCTGTTCGTTTCCAAGGCAAACCATTCAATATCACAATAATTCAAGTCTATGCCCCGACCAGAAACTGTGGGTCAACAGTTCTATCAAGAGCTACAAGACTTTCTAGAATTAACACTCCAAAAAGATGTCCTTTTCATTATAGGGGACTGGAATGCAAAAGTAGGAAATCAAGAGATACATGGATTAACAGGCAACTTTGGCCTTGGGGTACAAAACAAAGCAGGGCAAAGGCTAACAGAGTTTTTGTCAAGAGAACACACTGGTCATAGCAAACAGCCTCTTCCAACAACACAAGAGAAGACTCTACACATGGACATCACCTGATGGTCAACACCAAAATCAGATTGATTATATTCTTTGCAGCCAAAGATAGAGAAGCTCTATACAGTCAACAAAAACAAGACCAGGAACT
>NW_011494761.1:2428574-2445320 GCF_000754665.1 Bison bison bison
AAAGACTAGAGATCTCTTCAAGAAAATTAGAGATACCAAGGGAACATTTCATGCAAAGATGGGCTCAATAAAGGACAGAAATGTTATGGACCTAACAGAATCAAAAGATACAAAGAAGAGGTGGCAAGAATACACAGAACTATACAAAAAAGATCTTCATAACACAGATAACCATGATGGTGTGATCACTTACCTAGAGCCAGACATCCTGGAATGTGAAGTCAAGTGGGCCTTAGAAAGCATCACTAAGAACAAAGCTAGTGGAGGTGATGGAATTCCAGTTGAGCTATTCCAAATCCTAAAAGATGATGCTGTGAAAGTGCTGTACTCAATATGCCAGCAAATTTGGAAAACTCAGAATTGGCCACAGGACTAGAAAAGGTCAGGTTTCATTCCAATCCCAAAGAAAGGCAATGCCAAAGAATGTTAAAACTACCACACAATTGCATTCATCTCACACGCTAGCAAAGTAATGCTCAAAATTGTCCAAGCCAGGCTTCAACAGTATCTGAACCATGAAATTCCAGATGTTCAAGCTGTATTTAGAAAAAGCAGAGGAACCAGAGATCAAATTGCTGACATCCGTTGGATCATTGAAAAAGCCAGAGAGTTCCAGAAAAACATCTATTTCTGCTTTACTGACTATGCCAAAGCCTTTGACTGTGTGGTTCACAACAAACTGTGGAAAATTCTTCAAGAGATGGGATTACAAGACCACCTGACCTGCCTCCTGAGAATCTGTATGCAGGTCAAGAAGCAACAGTTAGAACTGGACAGGGAACAACAGACTGGTTCCAAATCAGGAAAGGAATACGTCAAGGCTGTATATTGTCACCCTGCTTATTTAACTTATATGCAGAATACATTATGCAAAAAGTGGGGCTGGATGAAGCACAAGCTGGAATCAAGATTGCTGGGAGAAATATCAATAACCTCATGTATGCAGATGACACCACCCTTCTGGCAAAAAGTAAAGAAGAACTAAAAAGCCTCTTGATGAAAGTGAAAGAGGAGAGTGAAAAAATTGGCTTAAAACTCCACATTCAGAAAACTAAGATCATGGCATCTGGTCCCATCAGTCCAAGGTAAATAGATGGAGAAAAAATGGAAACAGTGACAGACTTTTTGGACTCCAAAATCACTGCAGATGGTGAGTGCAGCCATGAAATTAAAAGACCCTGCTCCTTGGAGGAAAAGCTATGACCAAACTAGACAGCATATTAAAAAGCAGAGGTATTAGTTTGCCAACAAAGGTCTGTCTAGTCAAAGATACGCTTTTTCCAGTGGTCATGTACGGATGTGAGAGTTGAACTATAAAGAAAGCTGAGTGCCGAAGTACTGATGCGTTTGAACTGTAGTGATGGAGAAGACTCTTGAGATTCCCTTGGACTGCAAGGAGATCCAACCAGTCCATCCTAAAGGAAATCAGTCCCGGATATTCATTGGAAGGACTGATGCTGAAGCTGAAACTCCAATCCTTTGGCCACCTGATGCAAAGAACTGACTCTTTGGCAAAGACCCTGATTCTGGGAAAGACTGAAAGCAGGAGAAGGGAATGACAGAGGATGAGATGGTTGAATGGCATCACCGACTCGATGAACATGAATCTGAGTTAACTCTGTGAGTTGGTGATGGACAGGGAGGCCTGGCATGCTGCAGTTCATGGGGTCACAAAGAGTCGGACACGACTGAGCAACTGAACTGAACAGATCGACCTTGGAAATCTAAACTGTACATAAGTGTAGGAGTTTCTGAGCTTTAAAATATGAGACTCAATCCTATGTGTTTTAAATTATACATATTCCCTTAGCATTGACTTCTAAAATTTGTGTGTAAGTCAAAAATCCTTTGTACTGTGGAATATTGGGGCAAGACCCTAGCAGCTGCCGGGACCATTTGTCCTGAGGTTCTTCCCTTTAAGTTTCCCTGAAGCAGCACAGGCTGCCCCCAGCGCTTGGCAGTTGAAGCTAGGAACAGACAAACTTCTACGAGTCAACAGACTCAAAAAGAAAAAAAAGGAAATCCCTTGTAGTCAAAATAGTCTTTGAAATTTTCTAAAATGGCTTGTGTATGCAACTTTAGACAGTAATTCTAAAATTTGAGCACTACTGATTTAGTCTTTTTAAAAAGGTGGGAAGTGGGGGACAAAAGTAAGCTCTCAATGCTGATGTCTTATCATTAAAACCATTCAACCTTTAAGACAATCATCAAATTTCTGAGTGTAATGGAGGAAGGAAGAGGATTCTAAACTGCTTTTGGGTATCCTTGGACTGATTTCCTGTTTCAAAAGCAATAGGCACGGTTATTTTTCACACGTGATAATGTGTGTGTTGTTTTGAGGACTAAATGCACTGTGTATGTGAGAGCAGTTGGTTCAGGGCTCAGCACATGGTTGGTTCTCAATAAATAAATCGGAACTGATTTGGGGCCTAGGATTTGCTTGATCAGATTCAGATGCAAATGACTTTA
Organism: Bison bison bison; assembly: GCF_000754665.1. Lineage (NCBI taxonomy): Eukaryota > Metazoa > Chordata > Mammalia > Artiodactyla > Bovidae > Bison > Bison bison. The sequence goes on from NW_011494761.1 coordinate 2,431,044, forward strand.
AAGAGTAATAGAGAAATACTCAGCAGCCTGCTGCCTGTCATTGCAAATATGCTTTTCTCCAGGCTCTGTAAACTGCTGTCATAGTAATGCGGTAGGGAATTGGTCTCAGAGCCCCTTAAGTGGGGTCATGCTTACCCAGGCGGTCGATTCTCAAATCAGTATGAAAACCAAGCGCCTTTGGACAGCGAAAGTCAGGTCTAGGTGTCTCCTTACCTGCCGGTCAGTGCACGACTGCCCCCTCCGCTGCTCCTGAGCCTCTGGCCCCTTCCCATCCTCCTGCCTCGCGCCCATCAGAGCCCACGGGAACTTGCCGCGCAGTGCTCCAGTGCTTTTCCTCAGCAGCCACGTGCAGTCTCTGCGAGAAATTCCTTGGTCACTATTTGAATTCTCAGTAATGAGATAGAAAAAAATCAATAACACCTTCTCTTAATGTTACTTGAGTATCAATTAATTTGGAAGGCAGTGTGTATTTTTCTCTGTACACATTTGGGGCTAAACTAAAATTAACCCCTAGGAGGAAATATAGACTGTTTAGAGAAGTGCTCTTCTTTAAATATTTTACTATCAATTTTTTATAAGGAAATTGCAAATATAGTCCTCTTATTAAAAACAGACAGTACAGAAGAATCTAAAGTGAAGATCATAATCCTTACTACTCCCTGCCAGTTCCAATCCAGTCTCCAGAGACAAACAAGTGCTCTTAACAGTTCTGTGTGTATCTTTCTGGATTTTTTAAATTTATATATGTATTGATATGGAATCCCTTGGACAGCAAGGAGATCAAACCAATCCATCTTAAAGGAAGTCAGTCCTGAATATTCACTGGAAGGACTGATGCTGAAGTTCTAATACTTTGGCCACCTGATGCGAAGAGCCAACTCATTAGAAAAGACCCTGATGCTGGGAAAGATTGAAGGCGGAAGGAGAAGGAAACAACAGAGTGAGATGATTGGATGGCATCACTGTTAATGGACATGAGTTTGATCTAGCTCCGGGATATGGTGAAGGATAGGGAATCCTGACATGCTGCAGTCTATGGGGTCGCAAAGAGTCAGACACGACTGAGTGACTGAACAACAACAAAAATTGATATGTAAGTATATGATATTGATGTAGGAACACATAAAAATATCTAGGGTTGTTTTCTTTATGTTTTACAAAACTGAAGTTAAATAACAATGCGTCATAGTTTAATTTGCTTTTTCCAGTTTATGATGTCTCGTGGGAAGCTTGCCTATGATTGATCGCACTGTTTTAAACTTTGCCCTATTTCATAGTAATGCATGGGCCATATAACCTACCGATGTACACTTCCTTATGGACAACATGAGTAAGAAACCACTCAGTAGCAGTTTTCACTACTAAAAATAATGTTCCAAGCAATGTGATTGCTCCATGATTGTGCATATTTGTGCTTGCCTAGAGCAGATGTTTGAGAGTGAACTTTCTGGGTCATAGGTAAAATCAAAAGACTTTGCTAGATGCTACAAAACTGTTCTCTAGTAAAGGCTTGGTCACTGTTCACCAAGAATGCAAGAGAATACCTGCTTACCTTACACCCTTGCCCTCAGCAGCTAGTGTCCTCATTTTGAAAATAAGATAGAGAATAAATTACACCTATTTACTTCGTATGCTTTGTTCTCATATCTAAAGAAGTAAACCATTTTTAAATTACCTTTATTAGGTTATTTATATATTTTCTTCTGTGTATTATTCTTTGTATGCATTTTAATGTTTGAATGTCATTTTCTTGATGAGCTTTAAGAATTCATTATATAATCTTGACATTGTTTTAGGTCTAATACTTCTGTAGGTTTTTATTTTATATAAATAATTTCTTAATCATAGGAATTTCTTTTGGTGTACAGAGTAGTCATCAGACTTTTTTCTTTTTTCAAATAGATAACTAGTTAATCCAACTATTACTAAATACTCTATTCTTTTCTCACACACTTGAAACACTTCCTTTATCTTACACTGCTGCTGCTGCTAAGTCGCTTCAGTCGTGTCCGACTCTGTGCGACCCCATAGACGGAAGCCCACCAGGCTCCCCCGTCCCGGGGATTCTCCAGGCAAGAACACTGGAGTGGGTTGCCATTGCCTTCTCCGACTAAACAATATACACATTTTTTATATCAGATGGAGTATGTGCCACACTGTTCTCAGTTTGTGGGTTTCAAAATTCTTTGTATAGCTATTAGATCATACTTGCTAACGTTGTTATTTAAATAGCATTGCTTATTTTTCATCTATTTTGTCAACTATTTATGAGAGGAGTAAGTTGACATCTTCTATTAAAATTTTTTTTAACTTTTCTTTGTAAACATAATGATAAATTTACGTATCTGTGATTGTCAGCATATTTCAAATCTATTATTTCAGATGCATAAAACTTCTTGACTGTTACGAGGAGTTGGTGAATAATAATGTCTGTTAAATTTAAACATCATTCTCTTTTTCTTTTAATACATTTTATCTTTCAAATCTACTGTCACATTTGTTTTCTTTTATAGCCTTTGTTTAGAATATCTGTATTTTTCTTTTACTTTTTAAATTTCTTGTGTCATTTTCAGCTTGTATCTTGGTTAATAGCATATAGCTGGATATTTTTTTCTGTAACCTGGGGTTATTTTATTTGGAGTTCAACTCATTCTCAAATACTACTGTTCCCACTGTGTTTATCCACTGTGAAGAAGTTGATTTGCTTGAAATTTCTGGCTGTACTGTATGCACAGCAAAGGCTGTAATAATGCCTCTGCATTGTTAATGGATTCTCTCCCCACCTGAATACCCAATGCATGGATAACCAAGGCAATTTCACTGCCTTCAAATGACTAGAACATTTTGATGAAATAGATTTTGTAAAGAAGCCATCAGATGCAAAAAGAGAGTGAAATCAGGTTAGCAGCTGCTCTCAGGGAACTAATGTGGAAACCCTGAGAGAGGACAACTGCACAGGGAGTGATGGAGCTTCCTGACTGGATAGTGAAGTGCAGAATGTCTCATCCAGAGATAACACAGCGTAGGTTAGCCCATGATTTAAGGCAGAGATTTTAAAGAATCAGACTTTGAAAAGGGCATGGAAGTATGAAGTCAAACAACATATACAACATTTACATACCTATACAAGTTGACTGGCCCAACTCACAGGTGGTCAGATTTGAACTCAATTTATAGTGCGCCTGTACGCTAAATGCATATAAGAGACCAGGGCATAAATTCCGATCCTGAGAGAGTAATAGTAACTGACATATAGGACAGGCGAGAGCCATTTCACATGTTCTTTCAGCAGAAAGGATAGTAAAGGCAATCAGAGGAAAGGTGTTTTAGAGAAAGCCAGGGCTTGCAAAATGGGCCAGGTGGAAAGAATACTAATTGTAATACAGAAGGCAAGCATTCAAGGGTGAAGGACTCAAGACTGTAATCCATCCTTTTCTATACCAGACTGAGTGCCATCCACACCAAGCCAGGAAAACCTTCTATTTAGGGCCAGGAACTCAGTGGAAAATTGAGGAGCAACTATAAATTCTATTCACTTCCTTTTCCAGTTCATTAAAGATATTAAACTGGACCAGACCCAACATGGATCTTTGCAACAGCCCACTACACATTGCCCTAGACTTAATTATGCGATCATTAATCATTGCAGATTGTTGATAATCACCCAGGCATTTTAGGTATAACTAGATTCTTACTCAAGCCTGTTTTGAATTAATTTTGTCAATAAGATTTGGAGGCTCAGATACAATGATCCATTGGCACCCACATTCATCAGTTAGGCAGCGTTCTCCCTCTCTCTGCCTTGGGAGTTGTTCTGGTGAGTTCTGCCTGCCCCCTATGCAGAGCCAGCTTTCTGTGAGACACGGTTCTTCTGTGCTCTGGTTGCTTGTAAGTCTTCTCTTTCAATAGCTGCACTACAACTTTTTAATCTGTTGACATAAGAACAACCAGAAGACGCTCACCCAAATCATACTTGCTTCTTAAAAATGGATTACACATCTGTTTTGTGTCCTGTTCACTTTTGCACCCGCCATGCTCCTGTTTTCAGCAATATCTTTGTTTTCCACTGGAAATAACTTGATGTATTTCTTTAACATTTAGATCCTTTTATGGTCTGTGGTGTTGGAGAAGACTCTTGAGAGTCCCTTGGACTTCAAGGAGATCCAACCAGTCCATCCTAAAGGTGATCAGTCCTGGGTGTTCATTGGAAGGACTGATGCTAAAGCTGAAACGCCCATACTTTGGCCACCTGATGTGAAGAACTGACTCATTTAAAAAGACCCTGATGCTGGGAAAGACTGAAGGCGGAAGGAGAAGGGGACGACAGAGGGTGAGATGGCTGGATGGCATCACTGACTCAGTGGACATGAGTTTGACTGAACTCCGGGAGATGGTGATGGACAGGGAGGCCTGGTGTACTGCCATCCATGGGGTCGCAAAGAATCAGACACGACTGAGCGACTGAACTGAACTGACGGTTGGATGTGTGTCATATACATAGCCAATGTGTTTTTTCTCTTTTAAAAAAATTTTATAGGAGTATAGTTGATTTTGTTGTGGAGGACAGAGGATCCTGGCAAGCCGCAGTCCATAGGGTTGCAAAGAGTCAGACATGAATTAGTGACTGAACAACAAAATAGTTGATTTAAAGTGCTGCGTTAGTTTCTACTATAAAGCAAAGTGAATCAGTCATACATGTACACACATCCACTCTTTTTTAGATTCTTTTCCCATATAGGTCATTCCAGAGTATTTAGAAGAGTTTCCTATGCTACTCAGTGGGGCTTTATTAGCTGCCTATTTTACATATTGGCATTTTGGATGTATTAAATGTTTTATAACTTTCTTAGACTACATTTTGAAAAGAGCTATTTTTCTTAATTTTTCTACAGACTTAAATTTTTTCTACAGACTTAAAAGCTTCTATACTTCCTGTAAAAATAAGTTACACATCTCTGCATTTGTTAACAGGTTCTGTTTTTCTGGACTAAATTCTTTTCTAGCTCTCAGTATCTTTCCCTATTTTTAACTAATAAAACCCAAGTTTTACATGTACATACTATAGAATCAAATAGTTCTACAAGGTTTATAATGAAAAAAAGTAGTTCTCCATTCTCACTTCAGCATTTACCTCTCCAAGAGACAATAGATTTCAACTCTTAGCTGAGTTTTGGCATTTCCTTCCAAGACTTCAAAGAAGGTGCTTGAATTTTTATCATTAACTTTTGCTTTAGACATTATCCATTGCCTTCCCATTATAAAAATTAGAGTTGGCTCCTTTTCTTTCCCTGATCCTACCATACATGTGTTCCCTTTCTTTTACCTTATCCTCCTAATATGATTGCATCATATTTTTAATTATTATAATTAATAAATTATTAATAGAATTAATAAAAAACAGGATTTATTTTGATTATGTAAGTGCTATCTATAGCTGGAATGGTAAATTCTGATATAAACTTTTGTATAAACTGTTATTCTTTCTTGCACAATTATCTTTTCTCTGGAGTTAATAATTGTCTTAGTTTTTTATTTTCTTGATTTTTTAATTTACTTATCACTAATTTATCCCCCCAGGGCTTCCCTCAGAGCTCAGTTGGTAAAGAATCTGCCTGCACTGCAGGAGATCCAGGTGTGACTCCTGGGTCAGGAAGATCCCCTGGAGAAGGAAACGGCAACCCACTCTGGTACTCTTGCCTGGAAAATCCCATGGATGGAGGAGCCTGGCAGGCTGCAGTCCACGGGGTCACAAGAGTCTGACAAAACTCAGCGACTAACCCACCACCAGCCAATTTATCCCCTGACTTGCCATCAGTTGTCAAAAGTTCCTCTCAATACTGTCATGCTCATTAGCATTCCCTCCATCTAAAGAAAGGCCTTACAGAAGCTTCTGCCGTGATCCGTCTGGAACGCTGGGTCTCCAGGTTGAAGTGTGGCTCGCGTCTCGGGACCTCCTTTCTCCGTCAGGCTGGCATTCCTCTCATCTTCTAGTCCGTCTCCAGGTTGAAGCGTGGCTCGCGTCTCGGGACCTCCTTTCTCCGTCAGGCTGGCACTCCTCTCATCTTCTAGTCCGTCTCCAGGTTGAAGTGTGGCTCGCGTCTCGGGACCTCGTTTCCCCATCATCCTGGCATTCCTCTCATCTTCTAGTCCGTTGCCTCTCCTGGTCCCTCTCTTCTGTTTTCCTCTTTCCTGACTTGATCTCCAAGATCCCTGAAAACACAGAAATGGGAGGGGATATTTTGGGAAACTTGAATGTCTGAAGACACTTTATGTAGGTCTTACACACTGATTGGCTGGGAACAGATATCTGGATTTGGACCATTTTCTTTAAGGCATGACTCTGCCACCTCCAAGCTTTCAAAGTTGCTGGTGAGAATCCTGAACTTTCCTGATTCAATTTGTGTAATATTTGGCCAGTGTCTTTTTCTTTTTCTCTTCGTGTCCTGTGTCTTGAAATTTCACAGGGATGCACATCAATGTGGATCTCTTTCCATCCACACGCGCTGCATACATGGTGCAGCCTTTCAACCCGGAAGCAAGCTGTGCGATTCCAGGAGTTCCTTCCTCAGTTCCTTTGTTGATTATTTCTTCCTTTCTATTTTTCTTTCTTTCTTCTTTCTGAAACCCCAGTTATTTGAACATTAAGACTTACTAAATTAATATTCTAATTTTATTTTCATTTTGATTTTTTATTTTCCATTTTTTGTTCTTCTCTACTTTCCGGGATATTTCCTTAATGTCTTTCAATTCTTCTATTAATCTATTCGCTTCTATTATATTTTCAGCTTCTACTGGGTTTCCAGTTTCTAATTTTTTTTTTTCAAATAAGTTTAGTTTCAGGTTCTAATAGAACTTGAATTCAGTCTGGTTTCACATTTGAACTGTTTTCATTATCTAAGCGTGTTTCCTCCAACATTTTATTACAAAAAATTTCAAACATACATACATGGTAAAAGAATCAGTTAATTCAGTCACTCTGAAAATATAATAGAAGTGAATAGATTAATGAATAATGAAAGAATAGTATGATAATAATCATGTGCACACTATTCAAATAACTGTTAACATTTTACTATAATCTGTTTTATCTATCTCTATATACAATATATGTGCATATATATTTTGCCAAGCCATTTGAAAATCAACTGCAGATATCACGTCACTTCACCCCTAAATTCATTGGTGGGTATAGCAGAGAAGGAAATGGCAACCCACTCCAGTATTCTTGCCTAGAGAATCCTGTGGGCAGAGGAGCCTGGTGGGCTGCTGTCCATGGGGTCGCACAGAGTCGGACACGACTGAAGCGACTTAGCAGCAGCAGCATAGGGTGATAAGGTCATCCTTATCTGCCCAGGATTTTCCTGGTTTTTAAAGTGACTGTCTGTGTCGTGAGGACCCCTCCAGTCCTGGACAAACCAGCACCCTTGATCAGCCTAAGTGGGTGACTCTAGTGAGGACATTCTCCTACAGAACCATAATAGCATCATCACACTTAAGAAAAATGCTAACACCATCACGAGATCATCTTAGTTTTGCTCTACATTATATTTATCCAACTGTCTTTTATAGTGTCTATATGTGTGTATGTGTTTAGGTCTCCACTCTCTGTTTCTGTTTGCTTTTTAAGAAGTTAAACCAGTCATCTCACAGAATAATGTTTTATCATATTTTGGATTTGTTTGATCCCTTCTTCTTGACGTCTTACTCCTCTTTTAAAACTATATCCTATATATTAACGGTAAGACTGGAAGTTTAATTGGATTGAGGTAAAATGTATTTGGCAAGAACGTTCTGTAGGTTACAGCATGCACCTCAGGGTGCATCACTTTAGGAGGCACAAAGTGTCGAGTTGCTAAGTTTGAATTCTCAGGTAAGCTGATGATTCCCAGATCTCTCCATTAGGAAGACACATTACTTCCTTTGCAATTAGCAAACAATCCATGGGATGATATTTTAGGACCCTTCATGTATTCTGCTCCTCACAGTCTTTCATCTCATGATTTTAGCACGCATTGATTATTTTTATCTGGAACATTCTTTCAAATGGTGTTGCAAATGGTGTCATTTTTAAATTCACTTATTTGTTCTACATTTATTAGCTGATATTCTTCTCTAATTATGAAATTTCCCTGAACTTGGGATAAACTATATTTTCTCCTAAGAAGACGTAGTAAATTTTACTCTTTAGTCTTTCATTGCAATTTTCAGAGTGAAGAATGGTACTATTGTCCCTCCCAAGGTGGAAAATAAGGTCTCTCTCTCTTTCTCTCCTTCTTTCTCTTGTCCAATGTGGACTTCTGGCTTTTGTGGTTGATGTTAATGTAAGAGATTTAAAAGTTTGTTTACTGAGCCTTTTTCAAGTTATACTGTATAAGAAGCTTGACGGTTACTTTGGTTTTAAAATGAACCACATGCTTCATCACTTTACCATTGCAGTGGTGTTTAATAAAGTGCTTCTTGCTCATTTTTAAAAAACAAAATTTAGTTTCTCAAATTACGTTATATATTTATCAGCATATCTTCCCCAGTGGAATGTAATCCTCAGGAAGACTCTGTGTTGATCTCGAGACACTCTGTACAGCTACTGCATTAACCAATAACCGGGATCCAGAACAAAGACACAAAGAATGGAATAAATGCATTTAAAAAGAGAACTAACATCAACACAGCACCTAACACACAGCAGTCTCTCAACAAATAATGTTATTACATTTCAAAAGATATTTAACTTCCAATACTGTAAAAATCTCATTGAGAGCACTCTCAAATCAAGATAAATGGCATTAAAAAAAAGTATATTCAATGAAAGAATAGTCTTTTCAATAAATGGTGTTAGAACAACTAGGCATCCACATGCAAAAAAAAATGAAGACCCCCTATCTTACACCATATATAAAAATTAACTCAAAATGATCAAAGACCTAAAGGCAAGAGCTAAAACAAAACCATACAATTCTTAGAAGAAAATGCAAATGTAAGTTTTGGGGACCTTGGAATAGACAGCGGTTTCTTAGATATGGCACCAAAGCATAAGCCACCAAAAAATAAAGAAATTGGATTTCACAAAAATTTCATATTTCTGTGCTTCAGATCAGATCAGATCAGATCAGTCGCTCAGTCGTGTCCGACTCTCTGTGACCACATGAATCCCAGCACACCAGGCCTCCCTGTCCGTCCCAACTCCTGGAGTTCACTCAGACTCACGTCCATCGAGTCAGTGATGTCATCCAGCCATCTCATCCTCTGTCATCCCCCCAATCCCTCCCAGTATCAGAGTCTTTTCCAATGAGTCAACTCTTCGCATGAGGTGGCCAAAGTACTGGGGTTTCAGCTTTAGCATCAGTCCTTCCAAAGAAATCCCAGGGCTGATCTCCTTCAGAATGGACTGGTTGGATCTCCTTGCAGTCCAAGGGACTCTCAAGAGTCTTCTCCAACACCACAGTTCAAAAGCATCAATTCTTCGGCGCTCAGCCTTCTTCACAGTCCAACTCTCACATCCATACATGACCACAGGAAAAACCATAGCCTTGACTAGACGAACCTTTGTTGGCAAAGTAATGTCTCTGCTTTTGAATATGCTGCTTCAAAGGATAGTTAAAAAAAAAATTAAATGACAGTCCACAGTATGGGAGAAGATATTTTCAAATCATATATTTGAAAAGGATCAAGTGTTTATAATATATAAAGAACTATTAATACTCAATAATAAAAACTCTTTTTAATGAGAAAGAATCTGAATCCACATTTCTCCAGTGGATATGAACACATGGTGAATGAGAACATGAAAATATGCACAATATCTTTAGTCACTAAGAAAAGGAAAACCAAAACCACAATGAGATACACTTAACACCTACTGGGATGGAGGCTGTAGCCAAAAAATAAAAGGAAAGTGATCATGGCTGAGGATATGGAGAACAGTGCAGCCGTTGTGGAAAGAGTTTGGTGGTTCCTTGAAATGTTCAAATGTAGAGTTACCATCTGACCCAACAATTTCACTCTTACGTATACACCCAAGATATCTGAAAACATACGTCCAAACAAAAGTTTGAAAAAGATAAATACAAATTATGAGCACATTAAAAACATCCTGATAGGGAGGGAGATGGGTGGGAGGTTCAAAAAGGAGGGGGTATATGTATATCTGTGGCGGATTCATCTTGAGGTTTGACAGAAAACAACAAAAGTCTGTAAAGCAATTATCCTTCAATAAAAAATAAATAAATTTTAAAAAATATCCTGATACAAGGAAGAGTGTTATTAGTTTTCTCAATCTGAGCTGTAATTTTCCATTTTTAATTTTTAAAAAAGCTTTGAATGAAAGGCAATCATTAAAAACTTTCAGTGAAACAAAGCTAAGGTGCGAATCAGAAGGAAAGAATTTAAAGCAGCACGTGGTCATTTAGTTCTTTCCGTGTGGTCATTGTGTACGTGAGGAGAGCTGCTCCGGGGCCAGATGACTTCCCAGATTCTGCACCTGTTTCTGTGATATCCTACGGTACTATGGTTTGTATTTCTGGAAATTCATATGAATCTCTTTGTAGCTAAATTAATCCTCCTTTAATTGGACTGACATGACTAAGTTACTGAAATTAGTTGTCATACAAACCTGATGAGAACTAGTATTTATCTTCTGTTTTGTAACTTTTTCACTTAATCATATAGTATGAAAAATCTTTTCAGTGTCAACAAACATACATATGGATCATTTAAAATGACTGCATAGTATTCCATTGTGTGACTGACATAAAATTTCATAAGTCTTCTATGATTAGACTTTTAAAGACATGACTGTCCTCCCCACTTGCCTGATTTTTGTTCCATTTTAAAAATTTTATTTCCCAAATAGGTTTTTTATTAGACAGATCCTAGAAAATAGTCTTTAGATAAAACAAAAACAAAAATCTCAAAAGATGAAAGATCTGTAATGAAAGGATTAAAGCTATTATTCTGGGACTTCCCTGGTAGGGCAGTCTCCACATTTCCACTGCAGGGGTCACAGGTTTGATCTCTGGTCAAGGCACTAGGATCCCACAGGCTGCACGGTGCGGCCAAAAAATAGAAAAAATAAAAGCAAACAAATAAATAAAACTAATATCCTAACATTTATTTCTCAACAACATGGCTGAACATGAACCGGAATTAAAGATTTCAAAAGGGAGAGCTGGGGTCAGAGAGTTGATGGCACAGAGCCTGTGTCCTGACTGCCATAAAAGACAGAACCGAACAATGACTGGTCTCCCGTCTCTGGCAGAGGAATGTGCTTCTAAAAGCCAGATTTTAAAACTTGGGTATGATTCAGGCTGAGTTTTCTGGCTCTGGAAACACCAACCAGCTGCGTTCTTTACAGAGTCTGAGGTCTGAGTGCCCTGGCAGTCACAGCAGAGCAGTAAGTTACCACCCTCAGATAAGGACATCCTTTTCTTACTTACGGTTAGCTAATGTTGAAGGGTTGTGTGTATCTGTGGATGGCAAGCAGAAATTTCAGAAAAAATCATTTCTCTCCCAAGAACACATTTCAGGTTTTTATTTTTCCTCTCAGTGTAGTTTTGTCTAAATCTCAAACATTTTGATTTGTGATTTAACTGGTATCATTTTAAATGTCTTTACCAAGCAGATATTTTTAATGAAGCACATCCATTTGGAATTTCATTTCTTGAAATTTAAGATTCATAGTTAGTTCACAAATGGCATTCATCTTAGGAATAACTGACAATGGAGGCTGTATGGATCCACATGACTCTCCTCTTCCCATAGAGTTAGAGCTCTAAGAGATGGTTGGCATATTTTCCCCAAATAAAAATAGAGTCAGCTTTCATGCACTTCAGTATGCATTTCTAGATGGGACATGAAAAAAAAAAAAAAACTTGGGTACAATTCATCCATAATGAGGACCCTTCTTTTGCAATCATATATTCAGGAAGCAACTGTTAGAACTGGACATGGAACAAAAGACTGGTTCCAAATAGGAAAAGGAGTACGTCAAGGCTGTATATTGTCACCCTGTTTATTTAACTTATATGCAGAGTACATCATGAGAAACGCTGGACTGGAAGAAACACAAGCTGGAATCAAGATTGCCAGGAGAAATATCAATAACTTCAGATATGCAGATGACACCATCCTTATGGCAGAAAGTGAAGAGGAACTAAAAAGCCTCTTGATGAAAGTGAAAGTGGAGAGTGAAAAAGTTGGCTTAAAGCTCAACATTCAGAAAATGAAGATCATGGTACCTGGTCCCATCACTTCATGGGAAATAGATGGGGAAACAGTGGAAACAGTGTCAGACTTTATTTTTCTGAACTCCAAAATCACTGCAGATGGTGACTGCAGCCATGAAATTAAAAGACGCTTACTCCTTGGAAGGAAAGTTATGACCCACCTAGATAGCATATTCAAAAGCAGAGACATTACTTTGCCAACAAAGGTTCGTCTAGTCAAGGCTATGGTTTTTCCTGTGGTCATGTATGGATGTGAGAGTTGGACTGTGAAGAAGGCTGAGCGCCGAAGAATTGATGCCTTTGAACTGTGGTGTTGGAGAAGACTCTTGAGAGTCCCTTGGACTGCAAAGAGATCCAACCAGTCCATCCTGAAGGAGATCAGCCCTGGGTGTTCTTTGGAAGGAATAATGCTAAAGCTGAAACTCCAGTACTTTGGCCACCTCATGCGAAGAGTTGACTCATTGGAAAAGACTCTGATGCTGGGAGGGATTGGGGGCAGGAGGAGAAGGGGATGACAGAGGATGAGATGGCTGGATGGCATCACTGACTCGATGGACGTGAGTCTGAGTGAACTCCGGGAGTTAGTGATGGACGGGGAGGCCTGGCATGCTGCGATTCATGGGGTCGCAAACAGTCAGACACGACTCAGCGACTGATCTGATCTGATCTGATTTGAAAAATGCTTTACTAAAATGATCTGTTCCCTAAAACTAATTTTGTTTTTAGCTTTCTTTTCAGTCAACCCTAACCAAGTTATAGGAAATTAGATTCAGATAAGTGTGGATGGTACTAGAATTGTTTATTCTTCTTTCTTAGCTCACTTACTTCAATTATTATTTTAAGCATAATAGATTCTAATGAGCTGACTCATTGGAAAAGACCCTGATGCTGGGAAAGACTGAAGGCAGGAGGAGAAGGGGACAACAGAGAAAGAAATGCTTGGACGGCATCACCGACTCAATGGACACGACTCTGAGCCAGCAGGTTTGAGATGGTAAAGGACAGGGAAGTCTGGGGTGCTGCAGTCCGTGGCATTGCAGAGTCGGACATGACTGAGCGACTGAACTGAACTGAACTGAACCGAACTGAATAGCTCAGAGTGTTTGACCAAATTGCTTATTCCAGACACACTGGGTTTTCAGGGGTTAAATTTATTTCAGAGGAAAGATGACAGAAAGGGGTGGGTGGGTTTATAAGGACAGAATGATGAGCCTAAAGGAAAGGACTGGCTGGCTGTTCTCTAATATCTCCTTAAACTCCAGATTTCTTGACCCAGTTATCCTAGTGATAATTCAAAACCCTTTTCCCTAAAATTCTTCTCATTTACAAAATGGATTGTGATAGATTCAGTTTGTAGGTTTAACATTTTGAAAAAAAATTATTCTCTGAGTCATTCCCAAAGGATAGTTTTTACCCTGATTTGCAGTAGGGGATTAATTCTGCTTCACAGTGAGTATATTCAGGAATTTCTAGGTGTGTGGAAGTAAAACTCTGCTCAAGGATGGGCCAGTTTTCTGGACATTGTTACACACTACTTCCTGAGTCCAGTTCAGTTCAGTTGCTCAGTCGTGTCCGAATCTTTGCAACCCCATGAATCACAGCACTCAAGGCCTCCCTGTCCATCAACAACTCCCAGAGTTCACTCTTGTCCATCGAGTCGGTGATGCCATCCAGCCATCTCATCCTCTGTCGTCCCCTTCTCCTCCTGCCCCCAATCCCTTCCAGCATCAAGGTCTTTTACAATGAGTCAACTCTTCGCATGAGGTGGCCAAAGTATTGGAGTCTCAGTTTCAGCATCAGTCTTCCAATGAACACCCAGGAATGATCTCCTTTAGGATGGACTGGTTGGATCTCCTTGCAGTCCAAGGGACTCTTAAGAGTCTTCTCCAACACCACAATTCAAAAGCATGAATTCTTCGGTGCTCAGCTTTCTTCACAGTCCAACTCTCACATCCATACCTGACTATTGGAAAAACCATAGCCTTGACTAGACGGACCTTTGTTGGCAAAGTAATGTCTCTGTTTTTCAATATGCTATCTAGGTTGGTCATAACTT
>NW_011494761.1:2445420-2446452 GCF_000754665.1 Bison bison bison
AGTAATGTCTCTGTTTTTCAATATGCTATCTAGGTTGGTCATAACTTTCCTTCCAAGGAGTAAGCGTCTTTTAATTTCATGGCTGCAATCACCATCTGAGTGATTTTGGAGCCCAAAAAAATAAAGTCTGACACTGTTTCCCCATCTATTTCCCATGAAGTGATGGGACCAGATGCCATGATCTTAGTTCTCTGAATGTTGAGCTTTAAGCCAACCTTTTCACTCTCCTCTTTTACTTTCATCAAGAGGCTTTTTAGTTCCTCTTCACTTTCTGCCATAAGGGTGGTGTCATCTGCATATCTGAGGTTATTGATATATCTCCCAGCAATCTTGATTCCAGCTTGTGCTTCTTCCAGCCCAGCATTTCTCATGATGTACTCTGCAGAGAAGTTAAATAAGCTGCTGCTGCTGCTGCCAAGTCTCGTCAGTCATGTCCGACTCTGTGCGACCCCATACACGGCAGCCCACCAGGCTTCTCTGTCCCTGGGATTCTCCAGGCAAGAACACTGGAGTGGGGTGCCATTGCCTTCTCCAATGCAGGAAAGCAAAAAATGAAAGTGAAGTCGCTCAGTCGTGTCCGACTCCTAGTGACCCCATGGACTGCAGCGCACCAGGCTTCTCCATCCATGGGATTTTCCAGGCAAGAGTAATGGAGTAGGGTGCCATTGTCTTCTCCAGTTAAATAACATGGTGACAATATATAGCCTTGATGTATTCCTTTTCCAATTTGGAACCAGTCTATTGTTCCATGTCCAGTTCTAACTGTTGCTTCCTGACCTGCCTTTAGGTTTCTCAAGAGGCAGATCAGGTGGTCTGGTATTCCCATCTCTTTCAGAATTTTCCACAGTTTATTGTGATCCACACAGTCAAAGGCTTTGGCATAGTCAATAAAGCAGAAATAGATGTTTTTCTGGAACTCTCTTGCTTTTTCCATGATCCAGTGGATGTTGGCAATTTGATCTCTGGTTCCTCTGCCTTTTCTAAAACCAGCTTGAACATCAGGAAGTTCACGGTTCACATATTGCTGAAGCC
>NW_011494761.1:2446552-2447159 GCF_000754665.1 Bison bison bison
CATCTTTCAGGATTTGGAATAGCTCAACTGGAATTCCATCACCTCCACTAGCTTTGTTCGTAGTGATGCTTTCTAAGGCCCACTTGACTTCACATTCCAGGATGTCTGGCTCTAGGTCAGTGATCACACCATCATGATTATCTGGGTCGTGAAGATCTTTTTTGTACAGTTCTTCTGTGTATTCTTGCCATCTCTTCTTAATATCTTCTGCTTCTGTTAGGTCCATACCATTTCTGTCCTTTATCGAGCCCATCTTTGCATGAAATGTTCCTTTGGTATCTCTGATTTTCTTGAAGAGATCCCTAGTCTTTCCCATTCTGTTGTTTTCCTGTATTTCTTTGCATTGATCACTGAGGAAGGCTTTCTTATCTCTTCTTGCTATTCTTTGGAACTCTGCATTCAGATGCTTAATCTTTCCTTTTCTCCTTTGATTTTCGCTTCTCTTCTTTTCACAGCTATTTGTAAGGCCTCCCCAGACAGCCACTTTGCTTTTTTGCATTTCTTTTCCATGGGGATGGTCTTGATCCCTGTCTCCTGTACAATGTCACAAATCTCCGTCCATAGTTCATCAGGCACTCTATCTATCAGATCTAGTCCCTTAAATCTA
>NW_011494761.1:2447259-2447600 GCF_000754665.1 Bison bison bison
AGCTCTTGCTTTTTACAGATCCAGTGGATGTTGGCAATTTGATCTCTGGTTCCTCTGCCTTTTCTAAAACCAGCTTGAACATCAGGAAGTTCACGGTTCACATATTGCTGAAGCCTGGCTTGGAGAATTTTGAGCATTACTTCACTAGCATGTGAGATAAGTGCAATTGTGCGGTAGTTTGAGCATTCTTTGGCATTGCCTTTCTTTGGGATTGGAATGAAAACTGACCTTTTCCAGTCCTGGCACCACTGCTGAGTTTTCCAAATTTGCTGGCGTATTGAGTGCAGCACTTTCACAGCATCATCTTTCAGGATTTGGAATAGCTCAACTGGAATTCCATC
>NW_011494761.1:2447700-2474675 GCF_000754665.1 Bison bison bison
TAATCTTTCCTTTTCTCCTTTGATTTTCGCTTCTCTTCTTTTCACAGCTATTTGTAAGGCCTCCTCAGATAGCCACTTTGCTTTTTTGCATTTCTTTTCCATGGGGATGGTCTTGATCCCTGTCTCCTGTACAATGTCACAAACCTCCGTCCATAGTTCATCAGGCACTCTATCTATCAGATCTAGTCCCTTAAATCTATTTCTCACTTCCACTGTATAATCATAAGGGATTTGATTTAGGTCATACCTGAATGGTCTAGTGGTTTTCCCTACTTTCTTCAATTTAAGTCTGAATTTGGCACTAAGGAGTTCATGATCTGAGCCACAGTCAATTCCTGGTCTTGTTTTTGCTGACCTTATAGAGTTTCTCCATCTTTGGCTACAAAGAATATAATCAATCTGATTTCATTGTTGACCATCTGGTGATGTCCATGTATAGAGTCTTTTCTTGTGTTGTTGGAAGAGGGTGTTTGTTATGACCAGTGCATTCTCTTGGCAAAACTCTCTTAGCCTTTGCCCTGCTTCATTCTGTATTCCAAGGCCAAATTTGCCTGTTACTCCAGGTGTTTCTTGACTTCCTACTTTTGCATTCCAGTCCCCTATAACGAAAAGGATATATTTTTTGAGTGTTAGTTCTAAAAGGTCTTGTAGGTCTTCATAGACCCGTTCAACTTCAGCTTCTTCAGCGTTACTGGTTGGGGCATAGACTTGGATTACTGTGATATTGAATGGTTTGCCTTGGAAACGAACAGAGATCATTCTGTCGTTTTTGAGATTGCATCCAAGTACTGCATTTCGGACTCTTTTGTTGACCATGATGGCTACTCCATTTCTTCTGAGGGATTCCTGCCCACAGTAGTAGATATAATGGTCATCTGAGTTAAATTCACCCATTCCAGTCCATTTCTGTTCGCTGATTCCTAGAATGTCGACATTCACTCTTGCCATCTCTTGTTTGACCACTTCCAATTTGCCTTCATTCATGGACCTGACATTCCAGGTTCCTATGCAATACTGCTCTTTATAGCATCAGGCCTTGCTTCTATCACCAGTCACATCCACAACTGGGTACTGGTTTTGCTTTGGCTCCATCCCTTCATTCTTTCTGGAGTTATTTCTCCACTGATCTCCAGTAGCATATTGGGCACCTACTGACCTGGGGAGTTTCTCTTTCAGTATCCTATCATTTTGCCTTTTCATACTGTTCATGGGGTTCTCAAGGCAAGAATACTGAAGTGGTTTGCCATTCCCTTCTCCAGTGGACCACATTCTGTCAGACCTCTCCATCATGACTGCCTGTTGTGGGTGGCCCCACACGGCATGGCTTAGTTTCATTGAGTTAGACAAGGCTGTGGTCCTTGTGATTAGATTGACTAGTTTTCTGTGATTATGGTTTCAGTGTGTCTGCCTTCTAATGCCCTCTCGCAACATCTACCGTCTTACTTGGGTTTCTCTTACCTTGGACGTGGGGTATCTCTTCACGGCTGCTCCAGCAAAGCACAGCTGCTGCTCCTTACCTTGGATGAGGGGTATCTCCTCACGGCTGCCCCTCCTGACCTTGAACGTGGAGTAGCTCCTCTCAGCCCTCCTGCGCCCACGCAGCTGCCACTCCTTGGACGTGGGGTAGCTCCTCCCAGGTGCAGCCCCTGACATCTGATGTGGGGGTAGCTCCTCTCGGCAGCTCCTGTGCTGACGCAGCTACACACTACTTCATACATCAAGGAATAATAATTCTCTTGGATTTTCTTACTCCCTGATTTTGCACCTCAGTCTTTTCCATTCACAATCAAATATTTGATCCACTATCGAGCCAACTCTAGGACCCTTGGGTTCCCTGGAAGGTTTACCAGTCTTTTTAATTTTAATACAGAAAGATTTTTAGTGGGAAGTCCTTTCTTCCTCCATATTGAGGAAGCATGTTGAAGTTGCTAAGTGATGGGAAGTTACATTTGAATTCACCATGGGTCCGCACTTCTCTCCAAGATGAGCGTGAGTCTGTAGGTGTCGTGACAAACCTTACGGTCAACATCTTTGCCATCTGCGTGGTTTTTACACTCAGGCTGATTGCTTTTCTCAGCTTCACAGTTCATCCTTCCCTTTAAATGGGCAATGCAAAGCTATGAGTCACTGTGATTTGAATAATGGCCCCTCAGATTGGATGTCTGGGCAGTCTCTGGTTGAGCAGTGTCTTTCCTGACTGTAATGGACATGTAGACTTTGCCCTGTGATGTCAAGAACCTGAGGGGAGTTTGAGAAACAGAGAGGTTAGATTTGAACCTTGGTGGTCTTCTCTTGAAGGGGGTTGTGACCTCACAAGGAGAACGGTCTCAGCCTGATGGTCTGTGAGTTAGTGCAGTTTTGCTGTTGTTTTCAATAATTTGACTGAGTTTAATACCAAGTGTTCAATTTAACACAAAACTGAGTCCACAGTCTCTCCTAGACACTGTAGGCCTAGGATGCTGTGGGTTACAGACAGCCTCTGCCTTGCGTTCATCCAGGTGACCAGGTGAACTTGGGCCCGGCTCAGAGACCTCTCTGGTTGTTCGCTCTCGTCATCCATGGATGTCTTGGGGACCATGAAGTGGTCTATGGGACTATGTGGAAGTTGAGCTCCTTGGAGTTCCAAGGGAACAAACAAATAAGAAGAATGTATAAGTCAGACTACAGACGAGTAACTTGAATCTCTTTTCAAAATTTTTTCCACTGTTTCTGGAGCAGGGGAGCAATTGTCCAAGTTCCTACACCTGAAAGCTCCAGTGCTCCACGTTTCCGGTACGCTTGGGGGTCCAGATTATTCCCGCTGTTACACTGCTTCACTGTCCCTTGCAGTGAAGTGGCTTTATGCATAATTAGCCCGATCCTGGCATCTTGCATGCAGTAGTTTCTGTGAGAAACATACCATCCTCAAAGTCAGCCTTGGCCTTCATAAACCCTAAATACACATTTTTTTCTTCTTTTTCAGCAGTGCTGCATGGTATGTAGGGTCTTTATGCCCCAACTAGGGATCAAACCTGTGCAGCCTTAGTGGAAACATGGAGTCCTAACCATTGGACCACCAGGGAATTTAAAATCCTATATGCACATTTTTGATGGGCACGAGTCACTTTTCCAAAATTTACAAATGTCACCAAGGAATAACATTTTCTTTTAAAATGTAAATTTTGAATATACATGGGCTGAACACAAATTTGAACTATGTTCTTTACGCAGTGGGCACTGGTGGGAAGTTTTCCAACATATACAGTATCCTTTATTTCCTTTTGGTGTACTGTACAAGTCAGAGCTTTGCTGGGCTTCTTTTTAGGTGATGTATCTGATTTTCACTTTGGCTCACTGATTACCTGATCAGCCTGGCAGCCCTTGCCCTGCCTCACACATCCTTTCCTTAATAGCCAGTGTCAAAAACACACCTATTCTTGTGTGCACCCAACAAACCTCATGACGGTTCATTGATTCAACTTTTTCAATCATAAATTATAATTATCCTTTTTTCACTAAAGTCTCAAATTTCATCAATGGGAACCCCTTCAGGCTGGTTTTTGTGTTCTTTAAATAGAGTTCCATTAATCGTTACTGATTTGCTTTTTGGCAAAACAGCTTGTTCTTTATCTGCCCTACACCTAGAATCAACCATTTCTCCAAGGAGTCCTGATTCTGTGAGTGGGGAATAATACAGAAACCACAATCTTTCAGAAAATCATAATAGCTGCATAGTATCCCCAACAGGCCCCTTTGGAAAATGCACGGAAAAACAGATAGAGAAACCCACATAACTCCCTTAAGCATACCTAAATGCACAGAGTGAGAAATCTGGAAGGAATTATCTGTCAGAAAAATACACTGTCACAGTTTTCCCTCATGTTAAGGAAACTCTTCTTTTTCCCCTTATCATCTGTGGTAGTTTCAAAATATGTCTACAATTTTTTAGACCCACCTCTTTTCAAAGATGAGCTCTAATTCCTCTCTCCCTGAAAGCAGGCACTACTTAACTTCTAACAAAATGTGGCGGAAGTAACGCTCTGTGATTTCTGTCTGGTCTGTCTCTCGGGACACTCGCCATTGGAACTCAGCCACTGTGTTATGAGCGAGCTCAAGGCGCACAGAGAGGCCACATGTGGGTGTTTTGCCCTGCAGTCTCCGCCAGGTCCTCAGCCAGCAGCCAGGATTAACAGAGACCTGGGAATGAAGACGCTTTCATGAGATTTCTGCCCCCGAACACTGTGGAGCAGGAATGAGTCATCCCTACTCCAGAAACCATGAGAAATAAGAAAGGATCCTTGTTGCTCGAGGTCTAGTCTCTTCGGTGAGCCTGAAATGGAAAAACACTTAACTTACCCCTGAGAGATGTGCTCAAGCTTTCAAAAGCATTCTGCTGACCTTTTCAGGAGTAAGGACAAGAGAGAAAGCACACCAGTTGGCTTTTTATTTCCTAACAAAGCATCATGCTGTTCAGCTGATCATTTCTACCTCTCTTGGTTGCAAGTTTTGGAAAATTTAACCAAAAGTAGCCTAGCACATAAGGATTTCTTGCTTCATGCATCTAATGGGTCCAAGTGTGGATCTGGATTCAGAAGCAGCTGAAGTAAGGAAACGGAACAGCGTCATGGGGACCCAGTGTGTCCCCTGCTTTCTGTGACTCTGAGGCTTTCCCATTTCTTCACTCTTAGATGACACATGGTGATAAGAAGGCACCAGTAATTTCATACTAACAACCTTCCGGGTTTAAATCTAACAACGAAAACTAATTGCCTTTTCCTCAGCATACCCAGCAAATAGTCTTATTATATTTCACTGGCTCTGATAGAGTGTGTGTGCATCTCTGAACCAATAACTACAAATTAGGGGATACAAGTTCTGACTGGCTAGATGAGTTACCTGAACTTCCCGAGGTACTGGAAATGAAAACGGAGAAGCTGATTTTGAGAGGAAATCAGGCGTTAGTAACCAAAATATAGATGGGTAGATAAAGATAATCATATAGCAAAGTTAAGTTAAATGTACCATATGGATAAGCTGAAATTTTCTAGTACACATTAACAAAACACCTTTTGGAATTTCTTCCCTCCTGCCTCCTCAGTCCAATGAACAAGTGCAAAGAACAGCATACTGTTCATTGAGGTGCTGTAGCAATTTCATCTTTCCAAAGAAAAATGAATTTCCCATCGATTTTTTTCCCATCAATTTTTAAACGCTATTTACAAAAAGCATCACTTACTGCTTCTACTTTTAAATACTTTGAGCACTTCTAAATATCCGGAAATCCTAGCTATAAGAATTTATTTGTCCACTATGTACGCAGCACTGCTAAATAAAATTGCTGATTACAGGGGCTTTCCAGGTGAAAGGGATTCCCTGGTGGCTCAGACGGTAAAGCGTCTGTCCGCAATACAGGAGATCTGGGTTCAACCCCTAGATTGGGAAGATCCCCTGGAGAAGGAAATGGCAACCCACTCCAGTACTCTTGCCTAGAAAATTCCATGGATGGAGGAGCTTGGTGGGCTACAGTCCATGGGGTTGCAGAGAGTTGGACATGACTGAGTGACTTCACTTTCCAGGTGAAGAATCCACCTGGCAATGCAGGAGATGTAAGAGATGTGGGTTTGATCCCTGGGTCAGGAAGATCCCTTGGAGAATAGAATGGCTACCCAATCTGGTATTCTTGCCTGGAAAATTCCATGGATAGAGGAGCCTGGTGAGCTACAGTCCATGGGACTGCAGAGTCAGACGCAACTGAGCACAATAATGGTGATAATCTGAGGTACCTTTCAAATACGACCATTCGGGCCTTAAACCATTCCCTCCTCATTTCCTATTCCTCACCACCAATCCGGTGGACAAGTGCAGGCATGTGTAAGGCCTGGAGGTGAATTCAGACACATTCATATCTGAGAGTCATTTACAGAGGACAAGCTTTCCCATGAATTTCAACACAAAGTGTACAATATGTACTAACATTACCAAATACTTCATCATATACTGGCAACTTCTTTAACAACCAGAGATTAGATGTTGCAAAATGAGGACTCATTTTTCAAGTGTGAGCACATTAACCTATAACATTTTGCAATTTTTTTCCTCCCACTTCCTGCAAACCAATAAAAAGTATAGATAATAATGTACCGCTCACAGAGGTGATTTAATAATTCTAGTCTCCAAAGACAATATTTCCTATGAATTTTAGCAAAAAAAGATATTTACAAAGCATATTTTTCTACCTCTACATTTTACATATACCAGGCATTTCTAAATTATTGATGGACTAGATGTTTCAAATAAGGGGTTAATTTGTCCACTATATATGTATGTATGTATATATATATATATATATGTCCACTTTCTGCAATTAGGGCGGTGTCATCTGCATATCTTAGGCTACTGATATTTCTCCCGGCAATCGTGATTTCAGCTTGAGCTTCATCCAGAAGGTGAAGAGGAACTAAACAGCCTCTTGATGAACGTGAAAGAGGAGAGTGAAAAAGCTGGCTTTTTAAAACTCAACATACAAAAAACAAAGATCATGGCATCAGGTCCCATTACTTCATGGCAAATGGCAAACAGGGAAACAATGGAAACTGTGACAGATTTTATTTTCTTGGGCTCCAAAATCACTGAGGATGGTGACTGCATCCATGAAATTAAAAGGTGCCTGCTCCTTGGAAGAAAAGCCATGACAAACGTAGACAACATACTAAAAAGCAGAGACATCGCTTTGCCAACAAAGGTCTGTGTAGTCAAAGCTACGGTTTTACCAGTAGTCATGTATGGATGTGAGAGTTGGACCATAAAGAAGGCTGAGCCGCTGAAAAGTTGATGCTTTCAAACTGTGGTGCTGGAGAAGACTCTTGAGAGTCCCTTGGACGCAAGGAGGTCCAACCAGTCAGTCTGTTCAGTCGCTCAGTCGTGTCCGACTCTTTGCGACCCCATGGACTGCAGCACGCCAGGCCTCCCTGTCCATCACCAATTTCCAGAGTTTACTCAAACTCATGTCCATCAAGTCGGTGATGCCATCCAGCCATCTCATCCTCTGTCGTCCCCTTCTCCTTGATAGTGAAAGACAGGGAAGCCTGGAGTGCTACAGTCCATGAGGTCACAAAGAGTCAGACACAACTGAGTGACTGAACAAAAAAACATATATATATGTGTGTGTGTGTGTGTAATATATAAACAAGCATATACACACACATATATATATATATATATCTCCACAGTCTTGAATAAACTACACACATGTAGCAACAGCTATAATCTAAAAGTGTCTTCAAAATGTAAATATTCTTAAAACCCTTCCCTCCTCTCATCCCTCTGTCAGTCTAGGGGTCTATAATGCTCAAATTTTCAGAAGATGATCTTTTCCCAGAAATTTTTGTGCAAAACGCACCAAATTTACCGGTTTACTAACTCAACTTTTTTCATACACTGCAACCTCTTTAATGTCTAGAAAGACTGCTGCTGCTGCTGCTGCTAAGTCGCTTCCGTCGTGTCCGACTCTGTGCGACCCCATAGACGGCAGCCCACCACTAGATGTTGTCAATTAGGACTCATTTGTCCATTGTACACACAACAAAAAACAGGAACACGAGAGACAGCGGTAAGTTCTCGCATTGGTAAAAATACACTGGCACAGGGCTCTCTAGTTCCTTCTCCTCTGCCCTCCCCTGTGTACTGCTTAAAGACGTTTTTGGTTATTCCTCTCAAAAAAACATTTCATACGAATTTTAACAAAAATATACTTACAAAATGTGATGTATCATTACTTCTACTTTTAATATGTATCAGGTATTTTATAACATCTGGAAAGATTAGATCTTCAAAAAAGCACTTAAAATTGGCAACTATACACACAGTTAGTAAGAACAAAACGCACTTAACAGCATTAGTGAGACTGTCAGTCACGCAGTCGTGTCTGACTCTTTGTTACCCCATGGACTGTAGCCCACCGTGCTCCTCTGTCCATGGAATTCTCCAGGCAAGAATCCTGGAGTGGGTTGCCACTTCCTTCTCTGGGGGATCTTTTTGACCCAGGGATCGAACTCGGGTCTCTTGCATTGCAGGCAGCATGAAAATGCCCTCTATATTTGACCTGTCTGGCCCAGAATATTTTTCTTTCCATCTCATGGAAGCAACATGTGTATTCTAACTCTCCTCTGTCTTACCCTTCTTGCTCAGCGTGTAACCTGCCTGTGACAGATGTCATCGATTATCAGAGCTTTTGTGCTTAGCTCCCGTTCTGAATTCTTGGCCTTTCTTTGGTGCCCTTCCATTAACCTACTGGCCCTTCCACAAGGCTTCACTGTTTTGGCTCCCAGCTAAGTCCCAATTTTCAATATAACATCGCAATGGAAATCTCTATGGCCTTTAAATTTCCCTAAGTCCCAGACAATATGCTTGCTTAGTTTGCTTTTTTACAAGTTGAAAGCTGAATTCTAGTGTAAGTATAGAATTGAGTTAGTCCTTGAAGGCCACCCTACTTGGATTTGACTCAATTCTTATAATAAAAATCAATCAACCAGATCTTTTAGTCTCTGAAATTCTTAACCTTATAGGAGGATGAGAGGAAGCCAGAAGTATAAATTCAGTGACACTTTTTTATTTTAACAGCAAGAAAAATGAAAAGCAATCTGAAAATTGGAAGTTTCTTATCTTCATCACACAATCTTTTCTCCTAAGAATCTGTAGTATGTGGCTAAATTTTAATTCATGACATTATATACTTCAATTCATCAGAGATTATTTAAAAGAAAGGAGGGGTTTAATATTAATTTTCATTAATATTATAAAAGTTATTTATAATGAAGCAATCTCTATTTTATGATTTTGAGTCAAAAAAAGCAATGCCTTTTTTTTTTTTTACTTTGGAGTCTTTACTATGTTAGTTCTGTAATCACACTTAAAAAATTTTATCCTCTTCCCCATTTTGGGGGAGAATTTTACTAAATAGATCATAGGATGTTTTATCAAACATACAGAAATAACTAGCCAAGGATTCTGTTACATGTAATCATAAGTGATATGATACTTATATAAATATCTACCCTCGTCTGAACTACAAATATGCTTTGCCCAGTACAGTGATAAAAATATGATTCTGGATCTATAGTGTAAAAAGCCTTATATTTATATGCATTATTCTTTAGGAATTACATAAAATGCAGTTATAGAAATGTATTTAGAATTATTTACTTTTCTTTGTAGTAACATTTTAAAAATGCATATTTTTTCAATAAGTTTTGTGCACAAATTTTAATCATTTTAATTATTAATTTTTGCTGTCAGGAGACTGTTCCATCATCTACTAGTTTTGGAACCCAAAGGACACTGAGCTACAGCCATGAAAAGGAACAAATCTGAGTCAGTTGTAGTAAGGTGGATGAACCTAGAGACTGTTATACAGAGTGAAGTAAGTCAGAAAGAGAAAAATGAATATCATGTATTAATGCATACATATATGGTATCTAGAAAAACAGTACTGACAAAGCTATGTACAGAGAGGAGATGGAGGCGCAGACATAGAGAAAGAACTTGTGGACACACAAGTGTCCTTTCTGACACCACATCCAGAAACGTTTGATGATCAATTAAGACACGTATTTCTAGTCTCTGTCTAACCCTGATGACATCCATGCAATCACTGAATCTGCCACATAAAATATCAGCTCCAGAAAGAATAGAAAGAAGAGGCCTACTTAGACTTGAACCTTACTTTCCACTATTCTTCAAGAGTTGCTAGATTCCCTGCATAATTTGGCAGTCATCAGCCCAGCTCTAGACCTTATGAACCCCATTGTGCGGGTACCAAGCTACATGTCCCACTTTGTGGAGGACCAACACGTGGAGAACAAAAGGAAACTCGTCAACAGACATTAGTAGAAAGGCCAGGAGAAAGTAGCATTGTCATATAGACACCATCATGTTTAAAACAGAGCTAGCAGGAAGCTGCTGCATAACACGTGGAGCCCAGCCTGGCATTCTGTGATGACCTAGAGCGGTGGAATGGGAGGGGCAGGGAGGCTAAAGGGGGAGGAGGTTATATGTATATAGTTATGACTGACTCGTGTTGATATACAGCAGAGACCACCACAGTATTAGAAGCAGTTATCCTCAAAAAAAAAAAAAAGAACTCTGAACTAGATAAACTGAGGCTTTGAGCTCTACATTTAAACTATGCAAAATTCTCTTTTAACAAGAAGAAAGGGATTTTTATACACTGATCAGTTGGCTCATGTTATTTATGCTTCATGAAGGTAGAACATGGGTTTAGCCCTAGATAGGGTAACTTCTTTTATCAGTTTTATCAGTTAGCAAAACCAAAAGATTCTAAACTGAATATTGTGTGTGTCTGTTCAAGATCCAGTATTGCTGTTATTATTATTGCTGACACACTCCGGGTCAGTGCCCCCTGCAGCATCTGCTGGTCATCCTCTTTTTGTTCTCCACGTGTTGGTTCTCCACAAAGTAGGACATGGAGCATTTGTCCCCACACCTTGGGGCTCACAAGGTCAATCACTGGGCTGACGACTACCAAATTATGCAGGGAATCTAGCAACTCTTGAAGAATAGTGGAGTGTAAGGTTCAAGTCAAAGCAGGCCTCTTATTCCTATCCTTCCTAGAACTGATATTTTATTGGGTGGGTCCAATGATTCCATAGATGTCATAAAGGTTAGGCAGAGACCAGAAACGTGTGCCTTAACTGCTCATCAAACATTACTGGATACAAATGTCAGAGAGAAATTGTGTAACAAAGATGAGTGGCCTCTCCTGGCCATGCAGGTGGGTCTGTTTCTTTGCGGGCTCCATTTTGGTTCATGTGCTAATTATCCTTCAGAAATTAAAAGACAGTGCTAATTATCCCTCAGATTCATTCTCCTTTGTTCCTTTTACTTAAAAAAAAAAAAATGCCCACCGTTTTGGCTTGACACATCACTGACTGGCTGGAGATTGCTCTTCTCAGCTTGTGTTGTGGCTCCATGAGGCCAGCTGGGATGCAGGTCACTGGGAGCAGAGCATAAGGAATGTGGGAACCTCTGGTCATGTCCATAAAGGCAAGTCCTTCTCCTCGGTCTCTCTCTCTGCCTCCTCCCATCATCCATGGGGAAATGGCAACAGCAAGAGGTGCTGCCTTGGATGGAGATGGAAGTTGCCTAGCAAGGATGCTTGGGCCAACACGGTACCCTGCTCTTTGGCTGAGAATGTGGTAACAGATTGCTTACTTCTGAGCTGTTACATGAAAAGGAAGGAAACTTCTAATTTAAGTTACATTATTCGGGGTCTCTTTGTCCTAATTAATGGAACAATGTAGAAAATCTTAAGTGCTGTAGGATCCAGCATAGCCGTTACCATTTTTGATAATGACTAATGAAATATAATTGACCTAATGATATATAATATGACCACCTAATGTATTCACTGATTAACTTCTCAAGTCAAGATTAGCATATTTAAAAATCCGCAATGACAACGTATAGCATAATAGGTACAACACAACACCCTGTGAAGACACAATGACAGTCACAAAAATACACCCTGAGGGGTGTTTCCATGCCGAGCGGTGTGCGTGTGCGGGCTTCACACCACCTCACCAGAGACTGGAGTGTCAGACAGGAGGTGACATGCCTACAGATCCTTTGGAAAAGGCAAGAGTGTAACTGAGAAATGGGAACAGAGAGATGTAGCTAAAATATGGAACCACAAGTTGTGTTTCTCTTGGAAACACATTTGCTGCTAAATAACTGGTACTAAAATACATTTTGAAACAAAAATTGACAGTTTCAGTGAAACTTTAGGGCAAATATACCACTCACAGAGGGCAGAACAGCGGAGGAATAACGTGCCTATCCAATTTGTGCCTTTAGGTAAAATCTATCACCTCTTTAGACTGCCACGTAACAGGCCTGCTTTCTGCCACTCACCCCTTTATCCTCAAGAGATAAGGCTGGCTAAGCAGACACTCAGGGCAGCTGCAGGCTGACAGAAATTCCTGGCAGTGAAGCTGTCTTTAGGTTTCTCCGTATAATTAGAATTCTATTTCCAAAGGTTTTTAATGCAACAATGAGATAAATGAGAATACTTGCTTTATTCACTAGTCTTGCTTAGCTACATACTAAAGAATTTATTCTAGATTCAGGGCAATGTCTCTGGGTCTTAGAAGTCTCATAGACTTGTGTAGTCCTTTGAATATTCCGCAAGAGGCCAATGTGAGCATTTCTCCTTGCAAGATAAAACAGCCTCAAGCATCTGAGACCTTGGTGCCACAAATTTACCCTCCCCTGAGAAGCTCAAATCTCCTCTCCAAATGGATGGATATGTATAGAGGATCTTGCCTTTCATGCCTGACTACATGGGGGCATGTACTGCTGAAAATCTCTGAAAAATAGACTTAATTAATACAAGAATATGCCTGAAAACATTCCTATAGAGACAAATCAAATGACTCTTTATAAAGCTCAGCAAACAATGTTTCTTGCCCAGAAATCTTGAAAACACAAGTTATTCATTTTAAGTGGTCATATTTATAATTCAGATTAGTGAGATTATCATATTCCTGCAAAGTCACCAAAATCTGCACTACTGTGACCCCTCTGTTGTGTGTCCCCTCGTTCATTCAATGCTTTAAGTCACTTGAGGGCAAGACACTGTGATGGGTCCCTGCAAGGTGAACGCATTCCCCGTTTTCACCACACAGCTGACTGTTTCCGTGTGTTAGATGTTGCATTGACTGTAAAGAATAATGACAACTCGTCACTGTTTTTATAAAACCTAGAATCTAGCTGAGGAATGTGACTGGTTTAACTCTTTTTCAGGTAGTTCAAGGCCAACTGTAATTAGCTGCTAAGCAGAATGAGCGGTATAATAAAGTAGGCAAAATTCTTAACAAAGTGCCCAGCCCTGGGCCAAGGACTTTCCACTTACTGTTCCACCAATTTTCTTTATCACCGCTGAGTGACTGTTCCCATTAGAGGAAACTGAAGTTTAGAGAGGGAAAATAATTTGATAAAATCCATGTAAACTAGTAAGGGAGGGGGTCAAGGACTAAAATCCAGACCCCTCTCCTCCAATGACCTGAGTTTTTAGGGAGAGAAGTGATCTGACTTGAGCAGAGTCTTGAAGGAAGGAAGCTTTGGCAGGGGGAAGAACAAGGGCCTCCTGAGCTGGGCTCTGAGGGAACCAGGGACTGGGAGGACTGCCTGCCCAGGAAATGCCCGCGATCCTGGGGTCGATCACCTCTTCCTCTTGTTATACAGAGAGCTAAGTAGCTGGCTGTCTCTTCTATACTCACTTTCTAACTGAGTTAGTCTGGGGTATAGAAAAACCTGCACTCTATAATTCAAATAAAAAGCCCCAGTTTCTTTATGGAGAAGGGCATCTGGATATTAGCATTTCCAATTGTGCCTTGGAGCCAGGGAGTAGATAAACACATCAGAACGTTGACTTTTCATTATGTCCTTGAGCAGATCACTGCAATGGAAACTTTAGCCCAATTAAGGTTTATGCCACAGACCTAAGGTTCCAATAAAGCCACTAAATTTGTAAAGAAGATTCTGTTTTAAACCTGCTGCAAATTTCAAGCTGGTATCTCCCAGGGTTTCTAAGATACAGTCGCCTCCAAATTGGCCTTTGTGTTGTGCCCTAGGGCAGCTCAGCAGTGCTGCAATTGTGTCTAATTAACCTCCTGCTAAACCCGAAATGTCAGAAAGGCGAAGCATCAAGCTAGAGCTAGATGCTGGGTTGTTGTTATTTTCAACAGGAATAGAACTAGCTGTTTTCATTTTTGAGGCAACTGTTCTGGAGTCAAAGTGTCGGACACGACTGGGCGACTTTCACTTTTCCTTCTGAAAGTTGGCAGGATATTAGCACTTTGTATCAGGATATTTGCATGTTAAATATGAGATCTGAATCTGTCTTAACTTTGATACGGTCACATTTTAAAACCAGTAGTGGGGAAAGACAGAGATAATTATAGCTTGATATTGATTTAGCAGGACGATTTTTAAACTACTTTTGATTCCATGTAAAATTCTGTTTTCTACATAACTTGAGGTAACTAATATAGCTGGATTTTTTTTTCCTTATTTAAAAAATCTGGTAGCCAGGTGGGGAGAGCAAAAGACTGCATTATGATTCAGTTGGGATAGGCTAAACTATGCTGGAGTAACAACTCCAGAATCATAGTGGCTTTAAATATCACAGCTTTATTTTTCAATCATACTACTTGTTCATTAGGTCAGCTAAGACCTAGCTGAGAGCAGATTGTATCTCTGTGCTGCCACAATTGCCAACCACTCCTCTGTTTCTGTGTACCAAATTATCATAAATTAGCAGCTGAAAATAACACGCACTATTATCTTACAGATTCTGTAGGCCAGAAATCTAGGTACCAGTTAGCTGGGTCCTTGGATTTGCGGTCTCTCACAGGGCTTCAGTCACGATTTCCGGGCTAGGAGTCTCATCTGAATGTTTGACTGGGGAAGGATTCGCTTCTAAGTTCATGTAGTCGTTGGCAAGAATCAGTGCCTTGCAGGTTGTGGGATGGGGACCTGTGTTTCTTACCATGTGGGCCTCACCACAGCAACTCAAAATATGGCACCTTGCTTCAGTAAAGCCCACAAGGGCAAGAACAGGCCTGCAAGACAGAACTTACAATCTTATATAATAATGGAAATGACATCCCATTCACCTTTGCATTATTCAATACTGGTTAGTATTGAGTCATCAGACCAGTTTATACTCAAAAGGCCTGCCCAAGGATATGAATTCCAAGATGTAGAGGTCTTTGGGGATCATCTTAGGCTCTGTCCAGTACTCGCCAAGACAGAGAAAAGCAAACGTGAGGGGCCATGCACTGAACCTTAAAGACACATCACTTCACTTATATTTCACTGGTCACACCAAGTCACATGCTCATAACTATCTTGGGAGATGTGTGTGCTGGTGGTCAGTCATGTCTGACTCTTTGCAATCCCATGGACTGTACCCGCCAGGTTCTTTTGTTCATGGGGATTCTCCAGGCAAGAATACTGGAGTGGGTTGCCATTTCCTTCTCCAGGGCATCTTCCCAACCCAAGGATTGAACCCATGTCTCCTGCATTGACAAGCAGATTCTTTACCACTGTGCCACTTGGGAAATTAATGAAACTAATATCTTGGAATGGGGAGATGCAGTTCTACATATGCCTGGGAAGAGAAGAAACAATATACTTGCCAACACTCCCAACGACAGCCATGTCTGTCTACGAAATAAAAGTACTTTAGGCTCTGTAGAGGAATTCACCAGTTACAGACAGATCAATGCACAAAATAACAGATTAAAAAGTAACTAAATAAATTAGGTGCTCAGTCACTTTAGTCATGTCCAACTCTTTGTGACCCCATGGACTGTAGCCCACCAGACTCCTCTATCCATGGGATTCTCCAGGCAAGAATACTGGAGTGGGTTGCCATGCCCTGCTCCAGGAAATAAATTATACCATTGTACAATTGTCTTAGCTTAGGCTTCCCTAGAAGCAAACCCCGAGATAAGAAATTGAGTAGAAGTAATTTATTTTAGAATTAACAAATTAATTTATTTAGATCATAGTGGGTAACGATGTCAAAGAATAAGGAAAGAAAGCTGAAAATGAGTGTGTGATAATAGTTGCTACTGTGGGCAACTGGGGCTCAAACCCTCTGACAGTACTCCAAAGAAGATGTCTCATCTGTAGGATAAGTCAAGTAGGATATTTTCCCTTGAACGCCTGTCTGTCTTCGGCTCAGGACTGTTCCCAGGGGAACAGCTAGCCTGTACTTCATTGGGCTGAAAGAAAGTTCTCAGGTAAAGAGTTCTGAGTGCTTGCAATATCTAAGTCGACCAGCATGGTGAGTGATAAAGCTTTTATGGGTCAGATCCAAGAGCATCTTCTACAAACCATTAGACTTGTCTTGTGTGTAAGCTGAAAGTCCAGGGAACTGGTTTCAGAATCAGGTTGTTATGCTAAGTGACTTGATAACTGTGTCATTGAAAGTCTGTGCTTCTCTCCTACCCTGAGCTCAACTTCTAAGTGTGTTTAGGGAAAAAAAGTAATAAGAAGGAAACTCTAAGCTTCTTAGCTGTGTATAATCAGACCACTTCTTCATTACTATTATTAGTAATAGTGATGCCTAATAATAATGAAGGGTTTGATAGGCCGTGTTTGCTTTTATTAATAGTACTGGAGGATTGTAGAGGAAGAGGAAAGAGGGGGGCAGTTTGCTATCATTACCAACAACTTTCCTAACTTCTTATCCACTGACGGTTGCTGCTGAAGTGCCATGGAAGTGGTAGGGTTGAAGGCGTCAGAGGGTGGGGGGCTCTGGAGGTTGTGGGGACACAGGAATAGGAAGGTAACCTCGTGGCTTATGGTAACTTCTGTCTCTGTGCATGAATGTGCTAGGGCTCTAATAATGCGTGTTCAGTTGCTCAGTTTTGTCCGTCTCTTTGCAGTCCCAAGGACTGTAGCCCACCAGACTCCTCTATCCTTGGATTTCCCAGGTAGGAATACTGGAGTGGGTTCCCCTTTGCTCTTTAGCGGGATCTTCCCAACCCAGGGATTGAATCCATGTCTCCTGTATTGGCAGGAGACCACCTGGGAAGCCCCAGGGCTGTAATAATAAAGTACCACAAAGTAGGTGGCCCAAACAGCAGAATGCTTTGTCTCACCGTTCTGGAGGCTGGAAGGCTGGGAGCGAGTTGATTGGATTGTTTTCTCCTGAGGGTTGTGAGGAAGACTCCATTCCAGTCCTCTCACCTAGCTTCATATGCTGGCAGTCTTTAACATTTCTTGGCATGTAGAAGAAACACCCCGACCCCTCCCTTCATCTTCATATGGCCCTGGCTTTGGATACATGTCTGTATCCAAGTTTCCTTTTTTTTTAATGACACCAGTTGTATTTGATTGAATGACCACTTCTTAGCTAATTATACTAATATCTGCAGCAACCAACCCTATTCCAAATCAGGTCACATTCCAAGGTCCTGGGGGTTAGGAATTCAAACTATTAATTTGAACGGGGGGACACTATTCAACCCATAATATCACATAATTCAGAATATATTGTTTCTCTATAGGTTCAAAATTCAGCTTTTCACCTAAATCCTAAAGACTCCATGAAGATCCTCTCTTTGTAAACATATAGATGTCTGCCTTCACAACCTAACAACCTGCAACTGATTTTAGATAAGCTTGCATTTTCCCCTGCTACACATGTGCAAATATCTCCAAGTCAAGTTCCTCAAAGACTGGGATCTTAGGAAACATAAATCCAAGATAGGAC
Organism: Bison bison bison; assembly: GCF_000754665.1. Taxonomy (NCBI): domain Eukaryota; kingdom Metazoa; phylum Chordata; class Mammalia; order Artiodactyla; family Bovidae; genus Bison; species Bison bison. The sequence continues at coordinate 2,464,985 of NW_011494761.1, forward strand.
ATATTTTACATTGCTTTAATATGTGCTGACAGAACATCAGGTAACTTGAAACCTTTTTCAAAGTAAGTTCTAGAAAGGCAGAGGATCCAGAGACTGAATTGCCAACATCCATTGGATCATAGAAAAAGCAAAGGAATTCCAAAAAAAACATCTACTTCTGCTTCATTGACTACGCTAAAGTCTTTGACTCTGTGGATCATAACAAACTGTGGAAAACTCTTCAAGAGATGGAAATACCAGACCACCTGACCTGCCTCTTGAGAAACCTGCACGCAGGTCAGGAAGCAACAGTCAGAACTGGACATGAAGCAACGGACTGATTTCAAATTGAGAAAGTAGTACATGAAGGCTGTACATTGTCACCCTCTGTTTATTTAACTTACATGCAGAGTACTCAGATGAAATTCTGGGCTGGATGAAACTCAAGCTGGAATCAAGATTGCTGGGAGAGATATCAATAACCTCAGATATGAAGATGACACCACCCTAATGGCAGAAAGAGAAGAAGTACTAAAATGCCTCTTCATGAAAGTAAAAGAGAAGAGTGAAAAAGCTGGCTTAAAACTCAACATTCAAAACACCAAGATTATGGCATCTGGTCCCATCACTTCATGGCAAATAGATGGGGAAGCAATGGAAACAGTAACAGACTTTATTTTCTTGGGTTCCAATCACTGCAGATAGTGACTGCAGCCATGAAATTAAAAGATGCTTGCTCCTTGGAAGGAAAGCTATGACAAACCTAAAAAGTGTATTAAAAAGCAGAGACATCACTTTGCTGACAAAGATCTGTATAGTCAAAGCTATGGTTTTTCCAGTAGTCATGGTATAGATGTGAGAGTTGGACCATAAAGAAGGCTAAGCACTGAAGAACTGATGCTTTCAAACTGCTAGAGAAGACTCTTGATAGTCCCTTGAATAACGAGGAGATCAAGCCAGTCAATCCTAAAGGCAATGAACTGAATACTCACTGGAAAGACTGAAGCTGAAGTTTCAATACGCTTGCTACCTGATGTGAGGAGCTGACTCACTGAAAAGACCTTTATGCTGGCAGAGAATGAGGGCAGAAGGGGCACCAGAGGATGAGATGGTTGAATGGCATCACTGATTTAATGGACATGAGTTTGAGCAAGCTTCAGGAGATACTGAAGGACATGGAAGCCTGGAGTGCTGCAGTCCATGGGGTCACAAAGAGTTGGACACGACTGAGCTACTGAACAACTCTAAATGAGCAGTAGTTCACAGCCTTACAGAACTTTACGAATACACATTCCTGAGCCGCATACCGATCTGGAGAATCATATTTGAGGATAAAATCAAAAAGGCTGCATGCTCACAAGTTCCTTTTGTGATTTTGATCAATACTTGGGAACCTCTAGGATAGAGTTCAGTTCCCACTGAGCCTTTGACCACTGCTTTCAAGGCTAATGTCGGTTTTATATATTTCTAATTCTTCTGGGACAACAAAGTATAGAGCTTTATTTCTTAAAGCTCACAGGCGTGATATTGGCAGAGATCCATGATCAAATATGGGAAGTTACGAGTTAACCAGAGTGAAATAAATGTACTTACTGTAGGACTTTTCAAAAATTTTAATAGGATAATGTACATTGTGAACTGGGGTAAAGAGGATAATACAAAACTCTTCTTACCTTCTTTTTAAATTTTGTTTATTTATTTTGGCCGCATCAAGCGGCTTGTGGAATCTCAGTTCCCCAACCAGTGGCTGAGCCACAAGTTCACCAGGGAACTCCCTCTTCCAGCTCTTTCATTAAAGAAACTTTTTTTTTTCCCCCTAGAACATCTCCCAAGACAATTCCTTTTAAGGACATTTTTTGGAAAGTGAAGCTATTTTCAGGAGGCCTAACTTTCAGCTCCAATATATTATTCACAGAAGATAAGACCTCTTTGACTTTTTTTTTTTTCATCTAGAAAGTTGAGGAAATTTGCTCCGACATATTTCTAGATCTTTTAAAAATAGCTTACTGATTTGGGGCTCACGATTTGTCATGATGCTATTTAATATAAAGCCTGCTTTACTGTGGTGCCTTTGCTTCTTTCTATCACATTAGGGAGAAACTGAGTTTCTGCTGTTACAAGGTGCTCCGCTAGGCACTTCTGGGGAGATGAATGAGAAAGAACAATGACCCTTCTCTTCAAGGAAGTTTCAGTCATGTTGGCGAGTCAGGCACATATACCTTCATTTCTCTCTTCCCTGTGCTCCCTCTCTCTTCATATCACCTATGTCTGTCTTTGGTATCCAGAAGAAATACATGCAGCCGAAGAGGCAGTACAGAGCTATGTTATTTCTCTATTTGTCTTCATTATCTCCAGAAAGAAGATATGCCAACATAAAAATTAGGAAAGATCAACTGTCCCTTCTCCTAATATGGGAAGTGTTTCAAATGGTTTCTTAGAAAAAATGGGTGTTGGATCCCTTTGTGACTTCCTTTAAATTAAAGTGAGCAAGGAGAGGGATTTCCCTGGTGCTCCAGTGGTTAAGACTCCAGACTCCCACTGCACGGGCATGGGTTCGATCCCTGGTGGGGGAAGTAAGATCTCACATGATCCAAAAAAAGAAAAATAAATAAGCAAAATAAAACAACTAGTTTCTTCTAAAAGAATAGTGAATGATTATTTTTAAAAATAAAAATAAAGTTATCACAGAGAACAAGCAGAATGACAAGTAAACCCAATGCCATAGGTGAGTTTGGACTGACCCCCAAAACAGTTTCTGATACGAGAGGACTCCTGCGTGCTGAGCGGCGACGCGGAGGGGAAGCAACCGTGGGCTCGCCCCTGCTGCCTGCCTCTCCTCCTCGCGAAATGCTGCCGTGTGCCCGGGGTCATGATTCCAGATGCTGGATGTTTGGTTTGAGGTCTTGAGGGTAGCCTGCTGAGCAGTGGTTCTCAAGAGATCAGTACCTCCTTCTAGGGTGTGGTGGCCAGGGTTAGCAAGTAAAAATACAGGATGCCTAGTAAAATATAGATTTCAAATACATAAATTTCTTTCATTGGAAGTATGTCCCAAATATTGCACAGGACAAATTTATATTGAGAAATATTTTGCTGTTTCTCTGAAGTTCAAATATAACAAAGCATCCTGGATTTAATCAGATAAGCCTACTCTAGAGAGGTTTTTTTTTGTTTTTTGTTTTGTAATTTGTGGCAGGAATTTTGTCACCATGGTGATGAAGGGAGGAGGGATACAAGATATTGTGCACATGTTGACCACTCTTACAGGACAGGGAATTGTCCCAAAGCCATGTGACTTCTGAATATCCCACTGGACACTCATGAAAACAAAGTAGGAGTCATTTTAATCTATAATGAATTTAGCATGTAATGGAGTCTTAAAAATCAGAAGGCAGCAACTATGTAAATTAAAGGATGACTCTATTAATACCGTTTCATTTCATGTATTACCAGCAGTCATTCCAGAAACCGCACCACCTGTGGCGCCAGTGCGCGTGGTATTGAGTCACCAATACGTCACACAAATTATCTGCGGCTGTCACCATCATAGTGGTTCTATATGTGTGTGCCCACGTACTGGATTATTCACTATTCTTACAATACTGAACCCAGATTCTTACGTATGAAAAAAGGAATCTCTTTTTCATTAAAATTAGGACATGAAATATTCTGTTAAAAATATTTGTGGAGATAGATCACATTATCTATGAACTCATTTTAGGAGAGGAAGGGGGACTTGGGTTTGATAGGTTCAACACCCACTGGTGGAGGGGCTTAGGACCTGTTTTGTCTACAAGGCAATGTGGATAGGCTCCAGTGAAAAAAAAGAACTTTGAAAGAAGAAAGGGTCTAAAATTTTAGAAGAAAAATCAAAACGGCATGACTGTGCAAATGATTCAACCTTTTCACCTTTTCTTTTCTCATCTTTCTAAATCCTCCTGAGAAACACAGAATTCCAAACTTGATTCTGCTTTGAATATTTTTTAAATGTTATTTTTTTCCTCTAAGTTTTTGGACACTAATTACATCACTGCAGGTTAGATATATTTCTTTGCATTAATTCAGGTTGTGCTTTATGAATTCTGACAGATCTGAATGGAAAAGAAAGTCAAACCTTGAGGCCCCATAGGGCTTAGTAATACCAATACTTCCATGAGCATAAGTAACTATAATGTTGATTAGAGCTTTTAAAAACTCTATTTCCGAGTGAATACATTGTCTCACCATGTAGAAGACAGACCTAAATCCTGAAGATATCGAAACATAATGATTACAATCCACATTCTAGTCTATTAAGCAATTTGTCTAGCAATTAACTTTCTATATTGTTCTCTGAACCACTGTTATCATAATAAATAACATTTGGGTAAAGCCAAAGTTGGGGAGGCTATGAGGCTGTCCTGGGAAGAAGAAGGGGAAAAAAAATAGATGCTAGTGACAAGGAGAGACGCCAAAGAGCAGGAACAGCAACGAACTAGGGTGCCCCGTTGTCATCGCTGTGAAATAAATTCCCTTCATGGCAGCAGCTAAAAACAACAGCCACATTAGCTGTATTTCACAATTTGGGGGTCAGGAATTAATACAGGGTTCAGGTATGCAATTCTTCTGCTCCACGTGGTATCCACTGGAGTAGCTCAGGTATCTGGCTGGAGGATGGGCTGGCCTGCAAGGTTCAAGATGACCCATCTCAACAGGCTCAGTGCCTGGACAAAGAGGTAGGAAGCCTCAGCTTGCCTGGGCCCCTCGTGCTCTCCACATCACCTTTTCTGCAGAGTAACCGAGCTGCTTACGTGGTGGCTCAGGAGTGCTTCCCATGAAGAGGAAGCAGAAGCGGCCCAGAAGCCGGTGCAGCGTCGCTTCTGCTGATTCTCTTGGTCACCGTCACAGGCAGTGGATAAATTGAGAGGGAAGGAAAATAAACATGCCCCGTCAATGGAAAGAGATCGAGGAATTTTGGGCCACTTAATCCACCAAATCTGAAGGGAAAAAAAGAGGCTGATGACACACATTACACCACCCCAAGATGCAAACTCTTATGTCCATGCAGAAAAAACAGTGAGAAGAGAGACAGAGGGAAACAGCCCAGTGAAAAATGAATAGGAAGGTCAGCAGAGGCACTGGTACTGTGCTTCCAGAGGAGTCTGACAATGAGTTACATTTACATCATGAAAGATCACAGCATCTGTAATATGAAAATGTCATATAACTAGTTAAAAAAGTATACCAGGCTAATATTTTGAAGCATTTTATTACCCGTATTTTATTCCTATAAGATTACTTCTCAAAGGCCCTCTTCAGAGTGATGGAAGAACACAGCAAAGACGAAAGTTTATATGTTCCCATTTGGCCTTCCTCATTAAGTTCATCAAGCCCATTAAACACAACAGTGTGAGAGTCTCAGGTTGTTTACCGCCAGTAAGGACTTGTAGTTTTAAATGAGCCCGAACTTATGGGGAATCAGAAATCAAAGTTGTAAAAGGGACCACGAAGAGGAAGGATAAAGACACAATTGTTTTCTCAAGAACTGTGAAGTGTTATGCCACCTGCACAGTTACCGTTTATATGTGAACACTGCAGAGGCAGGAAGCATGTGGGCCAGAGGAGAGCTCCTTATTGGCACGACCAGATCAACAACCAGCATACCTTTGCAGCACGAGTCCCTCACATCTAGAACCCAGGCTTCTTGATGAGAGCCATGGAATCTTTTCAGTTCTGTTGGCGGGTGGGGGTTGAAGAATAATGGATTTTCTGTTTATGCTCAGGAGAGAAGCTGCCTCAACTCACCTCCCAAAATAAGAGAAGAAAGAGAGGAAAAAACCTTCTGTTGCTTTCCGATGAAGATGGAAAGGATGCTAGGTTTTACCCTAACCATCTGGATTGTAAATCAAACCTCTCCAGGAGTCGGCCAGCCCAGAGTGTCCCACCTACAGAGGCCTCCGGCTTCACATCTTTTTATAGATATATTCCTAGGAGCCAACCTGGGTGCTTATCTCCGGATGTTTGGTTTGGGGAGAGATAAGAAAGTTTTATTATCCTTTCAGATCAGAGCAATTAGCTGTATCATTAGGGAAACAAATGGCTCCAGATCTAATCCTTATGGTATGTGAAAATGTGTCCAGGGGAAATGAAAGCCAATATTCTCTATCTTTGTATCATTTACATTTCTATGTCTCGGGAGACTCAGGCTTTTTATGATAGCACTAAGGAATCCAGGGAAGTTTTATTTCCCCACCATGATGTAATAGCGGTTTCCTGACATGCAGCGTGGCAATAAAAAAACCCTCGCTAATCTGGGGGGTGCAGGTGGAGGTATATTTACGGTCAGCAAGACTAAGGTAAATATGCTGCTCAAGTCAGTCAATTTCTTTTGTTTTTACCTTCAAGTAATCTGATCACAAAGGTGTAAGTAAATAGGGCTTTCTTTTTTCCCCTCTAACAAGTGGTTGTTAGAGGGGAAAATGGTTAAAGATAAGTGAATAGATGAGTAGTTCAATCTGTACTCAATCATCAAGGGTCCTCAATCACCAAGGCCTCCTCCGAGCTTCTCACTGCCGCCGGTATGTGTCTTGCTGGTTGCAAGAAGGCTGCTCTACTTCCTGGCATTACTTGCGCATTCTAATCAGCAAGGAAGGGGTGAGACAAAGGCTAGAGGCTTTTTCTCTTCTTTCTCTTGGAAACAGTAACTTCTGAAAAACTTACCCAGTAATTTTCACTTATATCTTACTGCCATCCCTAGCGAAAGGAAGTCTGAAAAGGTAAATATTGTACTAATCACTTTGATACCCTGAATATAACTCGGTTTCTTGTAGCAAGGAGGATGGAAGGAAGAGCTAACAGAATCACTACCAGTAATGTCCCCCATCCCCTGATTGTAAGGAAGACTGAAAATCCCAGGTGGCTTGGGAGTAGCCTGAAAGCAGAAGAGGTTTCCGTCCCATTTCCTGTCTGGAACTGTGGAAGGAGACTTCTCAGTTGGCATTGTCTCAGGATGGATGGGTAGGACGGTGTGTTTAGGCAGAGAGAAGACCTGACCATGCAGAGGCTCCAGGAGGGGGAAGAGGATGCAGAAGATGGATCTGGTTGCCAGAGGCTCTGGCCGAAACAGCAGCATCAGCATCATTTCTTGTCCAAGCCCCCCAGCCAAATGTGACCTGGTACCTCAGCAGCAGATGAAGTGCTACAAAGACTGGTCTCTAAGGAGCCGGTGGAGGTTGGCAAAGAGCTGAGGCCAGCCGGTAGACCACATATACCGCCCCAACACAAGTGATGGTATGTACGCTCCCCCGGGACCCCAGAGACCTCCCCCCCTGCCAGGACCATGGAGAGGATGGAAAGGCTATAAACTTCGAATTGCGTGACTGACTCTAAATCCTGAACTGAACCTAATTAACTGAGAGACTAATTTTTAAACTGAATGTGCCTAAATTATCCTTAATCTGCAAGGTCAAAATTATTTTTCCCCACCATCTTTGTCAGGTTTTGGTATTAGGGTGATGGCTTCATAGAATGAGTTTGGAAGTTTACCTTCCTCTGCAATTTTCTGGAAGAGTTTGAGTAGGATAGGTGTTAGCTCTTCTCTAAATTTTTGGTAGAATTCAGCTGTGAAGCCATCTGGACCTGGGCTTTTGTTTGCTGGAAGATTTCTGATTACAGTTTCAATTTCCGTGCTTGTGATGGGTCTGTTAAGATTTTCTATTTCTTCCTGGTTCAGTTTTGGAAAGTTGTACTTTTCTAAGAATTTTTCCATTTCTTCCATGTTGTCCATTTTATTGGCATATAATTGCTGATAGTAGTCTCTTATGATCCTTTGTATTTCTGTGTGGTCTGTTGTGATCTCTCCTTTTTCATTTCTAATTTTATTGATTTGATTTTTCTCCCTTTGTTTCTTGATGAGTCTGGCTAATGGTTTGTCAATTTTATTTATCCTTTCAAAGAACCAGCTTTTGGCTTTGTTGATTTAGGAAATGGTGAGTGGGGATAGGGTGAGGTCCTGAGTCAGCTGAATTCAATCATGAAGATATGAAAAAGTTACATTTCTACAGACTTCAGTACTACATACTTTTTAAAGCTATAGCCATGGGTAAGTCTATGCTTTTGGTGGGAAAGGCATTCATCATTAGAAATAAGTGTCTGACCATTTTTGATACACAAGCAAAGAAGTTCCTTTATTCAGACAACAGTGACAAAGCCTCCCGTGAACAGATGCTTGCATCATTCGAACGGCTAGATTTCAACTAGTAAAGTGGGAGTACAGACTGTCTCTGGGGCTCTCTGAGCACAGAAGAGGGGGCCCCACAAAGACAGCTTCTGCGTGTTCAGGTTCTGAATAAGGTGACTTATACGGTGTGCATAAGGCTGAGGAAGTCTCAGCAACCTCGGGAGAGAGACTGGGCACTATCTCTGCCTCAGTACCTAGGTCACTCCTAGAGAAAGCAAGAAAGAGAACGTTTTCCAGGACTTAGCTGTCACTGCAAGGAATTCTTAGGAGGAAGTGATAGAAGTGGAAGATGATCAGAAAATAATAATGATGACACACACTTATAAGAGCTATTATTGGCTGCCGGGAGCCGGCATATTGCATACTGAGTGCATATTGCATATTGAGTGCAGCACCTTCACAGCATCATCTTTCAGGGTCTGGAATAGCTCAACTGGAAGTCTATCACTGCCTGGAGCCGGCGTGAGGAACTCCTCCCGTGGCAAAGGTCATGAGGAAGGAGGCTCGGCATACGCAAAGGCGTGATCGAGCCTCAGGAGTCCCCCTGGAAATTCTCGAGCATCTACTCCCAAAACCAGAGTCTGCCTACTTTCTGCTTTGTGCTCTCACCTACACCTCTGACTTTATGGGGGCGGGGGGCGGTCCCCCACTACCTGTCTCTGAAAAAAGAGTTAACTTATAGCTCCAGTTAATAAAGTTCCTGGGTGTGATAGTGTTTCAACCTACAAACTCCTTTGGAAGTCCTCTAGCCTGCCTGAATAGGTTTTTCCAGCCACATGTGATCGCTCAGAGCCTCCCAACTGTGAGAGGCAGGAGATGTTCTAAACTGTCTAAATACAGAGTCCTTTGAGCAGTTAAAAGATTGATTAGAAATTGTATTGGTGAAGGGTTTTCCACTTGTTGGGCCAATGTTTGCTGCTAAGTCTCCATATCCCTTACCTGCTGTGTCCCTGGCAGTGTACTGATTAATATAATTGGTGTAAGTAGTAGCTTTAATGTTTGTAACCTTGGACCCTTGAGTTAATTCTTTTCTTGATTGAGCCCACCTCACCTTTGCCCTATAGGAATGCAGCTTTGTCCAATGCTTTTTTGGAGGCTGGTGCCTGACTTTGGAATAATCACCTTTAGAGAAAAATAAGTTTCTTAAAATGTTAACAGGCTTCCTGGCCAGAAGATGATGTAAATCACCTGAACTTTTGCATATGTTAAGTTTGAAAGCCTGGCTTCGATTAGAACCAGGAACTGCTGTCCTTGCATGACACCACCCCTTCCCCCATTATCCTCTATGCATAACTTAAGGTATAAAAACTACTTCGGAAAATAAAGTGCGGGCCTTGTTCACCGAAATTTGGTCTCCCCATGTCGCTCTCTCTCTCAAATTCTGGCTGAGTCTCCATCTGGAGCGCGGAACCCGCCATGCTTACTAATTATGCCTGGGCTTCTAAGATCCGACCGGGAAGGCCTCAGTGTCTCCTCTCCTTCGGGAGAACGGAAGGA
>NW_011494761.1:2474775-2474946 GCF_000754665.1 Bison bison bison
GAGCATCTACTCCCAAAACCAGAGTCTGCCTACTTTCTGCTTTGTGCTCTCACCTACACCTCTGACTTTATGGGGGCGGGGGGCGGTCCCCCACTACCTGTCTCTGAAAAAAGAGTTAACTTATAGCTCCAGTTAATAAAGTTCCTGGGTGTGATAGTGTTTCAACCTACA
>NW_011494761.1:2475046-2498672 GCF_000754665.1 Bison bison bison
GTAAACCAAGCTACTCAGCCTCTTTTCTCCACTGAATTTCCTCACTGAGCTATCCTCATTCTATTACTTTTTATATCCTTAATTAACGTTTAATTAAGCAATTGTTTCCTGATCCTCGCCTACGCCGTCTCTCCTTCGAATACCCTGGATCAGCCGGGGCTGAACCCCGGCAATTGGCTATAAATTTCTACTCCATAGGAAACATGAAAATAATAGTTACTTATCATCTTCAGTTCTCACAATGATTCTTGTGAGGTAGGTATTTTTATCCCCACATTTGCATGTGAGGAAACAGGGGGATTAAGGCACTTTAAGCTGATGGTGGCCAGGGAGTCCCATGTCAAAGCAGGGTGCTTTTCACTAAGCCAGTATATAGGTGGCTACTGCACAGAACCAGGAAAACAGTCTTTGGTCATTTATCCCAATCCTCTCACTCTGAACGTGGGGAGAGGTTGTCAGAGACAAGGAGTGGGGTTTACCCTTTGTCCCTGGATGCCCCACCTCCCACTCTTCTCAAAAAGGCAGTGCCTGAAGCTCCCTGTGCTTCCGTCTAGGTCCCTAACCAAGAAAATATGGGTCCATAAGTGGGAGGACTAGGATCTTACACAGACAGTTTTGTGGTAACAGCAATAGACTCCTGATTCCTAAAAGATGCAGTCAGTGTTCCTGGTATAAACACAGAGAACTTTCTGGAATTCATAACCAATTACATGTGCATTTGGGATTTTTCCATTACATTCTTTGAGATACTCCCTCTCAACCTCAAAATAAGTGATGTCACCCCTGGATGGCCACCAGGGAGCACAGGGATTTCATGTGTCTTAAATCTGTGTCCAAATTATAATAGCATAACTAAGTCACATTATAGTATTTATAAATATTCAACTTGTTATTTTCTTTGACTCACTGGAGTATAGCACTAAAAAAAAAAAAAAAATCCAAACATCAATTTTTGGTTTATTTCTCAGAATAAAACTCATTACATCCAGAGTTTTATGAGTCCCTTTGGGAAGATAAGGACAGATCGAATCTTACTCATAACAAAGGAAAACAACCATTACAGCTACTCTGTGGCTTTCAGCTCTTAGATCTAACTTCCTCCTTTTGCCCAAACTTCTAAGGGTTCTGTGGGGTGAAAAGATAAGGGGGTTTGGATGGGTAGGACAGAATTACAGTGTGTCCTTCCCTGACTCAGGATAAGAGGATCTGATGCTTGGAAATTGATATTCCAAATATTTTGAGCTTTTCATATATATAAAAAAGTGGAAAGAATATGGTATTTATTGACATATTTCATGGACTAAATTTAAAACTTTGCTGTCAGAGGCTCTTGAAGTAATTTATAACCCGGCCCACACTGTGAAAAGTCCACAAATACAGATCTATAATGGGATAATGTCATCTCTTGTGTTGCCCTTAAAAGTGATCTTGCAAGAAGAAGGGAATAAGTCCAAGATGGCAGGATCAAGGCTGGTCTTGATTCCACAGCAGGCCAAGCCACAATGTCTTAGGGGACTTGATCTGGGTTGGATATGGCAGATGAGTTTTGCTACAAAGAATGTCTAGAGTAGACTAAAGCAAACTTAGCTTAATGGGACAAGACCAGAGCCAAATGTTGGGGTAGAACCTCAAGGATGTTTACAAATAATAGATTCCAGTCCCCTAGAAAAGAGAATGAAAGTGCTGGGTGGGTTTTGGGCAGGGTTCTAGTACCAGCAGGACAAAACACTTTAAGAAACCAAAGCAAAAGCCCAGTTATAAGCAGTATGTACCATCAGGGAAAAGGGGAAATTCTGCAGCCTGGTAAGCCCAAGATGCCCAGAAACCGTTCTCTAGGTACCACAGGCCAAGTCACAGGTGGGAAAGAGGCATTTAATAGGTTCATGAGATTGGCTCATGGATGAAGGAGCACAGAGGTTTGCTTCATTCCACAGATCGGAGGAGCATGTGGATGGCACCTCTTGGCACTGCCCAGGATGCAGGCTTCAAAGGGAATGCGATGTGAATAGTATCCACTGGAGTCCTCCCACAGGGTGGCCGTGAGTGGGGGATATTTAGTCCAAACATTTAGGTCTTTACAACTCTTAGCCTGGTACAAACAGAGCAGAAGGTACTGACTGTAAATTCATATTTATCTGTGCACATTTAGACTGATTTATAAGTTTCCCAGGTGGCACTAGTGGTAAAGAACCTGCCTGCCAGTGTAGGAGACATAAGAGATGCGGGTTCATCCCTGATTGGGGAAGATCCCATGGAGGGGGGCATGACAACACACTCCAGTATTCCTGCCTGGAGAATCCCATGGATGGAGGAGTCTGGTAGGCTATAGCCCATGGGGTCTCACGACTGACAGTTGGACACGACTGAGGTGACTTAGCATACACAGCACAGACCTGTTCAGATGTAATTTTAAAACCTCTTGCTCCATGTTGTATACTATACATTGCTGGATGTGAAGAGCGAGGGAAGCAGTTCTGCTGAGGCAAAATTTGCTTGTTGGAGATAAGAATCAGAGATTTTTTTATTACTAAAGTGCTTTGATTCTCATCTTTATGAGAATCATTTATGAGAACCATTTTTAAAGTCTTTATTGAATTTGTTCGGAGAAGGCAATGGCACCCCACTCCAGTACTCTTGCCTGGAAAATCCCATGGATGGAGGAGCCTGGTGAGCTGCAGTCCATGGGGTCGCTAAGAGTCAGGCATGACTAAGCGACTTCACTTTCACTTTTCACTTTCATGCATTGGAGAAGGAAATGGCAACCCACTCCAGTGTTCTTGCCTAGAGAATCCCAGGGACGGCAGAGCCTGGTGGGCTGCCGTCTATGGGGTCGCACAGAGCTGGACACGACTGAAGTGACTTAGCAGCAGCAGCAGCATTGATTTTTGTTATGATGTTGTTTTTGTTTTCTGTTTTGAGTTTTTGGCTGTAAGGCATGTGGGATCTTAGCTCTCCAACCGGGGATGGAACCCACACCCTCTGCATTGGAAGGTGAAGTCTTAACCCCTGGAGTGCCAGGGAAGTCCCTGATTCTCATCTTTAAATTGACTTATACAAGTTTCTCACACGAGCCTGGAAATTTTTACACAAGGAAAATCAGCAAACAGCTAAGCAGTGAAACCAAACAGGCCTGAAAATTTGAACCCAGGGCATTTCCTTGCCAGAGACCACAATTTCTGGTTAATAGAGCACATTTATTTCCCTCCAATGCTGTGTCTTCAGAGAGTGCCCAGCTGTTACTCCTTACGTCAATATTCTGGTGTCCAAACCACCTTCCGCTCAGGCTGGAATGGCAAACTACAATCTGAAGAGTTGTAAATGTTTGCCTGGAAAATCATTCACTCATATTTTCTTCGGGCATTTTGTTTGGCCCAGATCTGAGGCCATAACTGATTAAGGTCGGTCATGATAGCACCAAGCTAGAGCTGTGATCACTCAATGTCCCTTCATCTGAGAAAATAAACCAAGGGGAGCAATACCATGTGGCCGGGAAGTGAGGTATCTCAGGGTTGTTTCTGCGGCAGGCTGGGGGAACGAGTCAGTTTCCCACGGAGCTTGAGTCTCTCAATTTCATTTTCTTGATCAGCTTAGCTGCTTTTCAAAGACGCACCGTGACACTCACGTGGGGGGAAAGCTTGTGTTACTTGGCTCGGATAAATATGCTGACAGTGAAAGGGTTAGGAAGCACTTCCCCCTTTTTCCCCTTAGTGAATTAAAAGGCACTTTGAAATTATATTTGGTGTCTTTGAACTTTTCTGTGCTCACTGCTGGTAGCATTTATAGAAGCCACATGGTGATAGAGAAGTCTGAGTCTCAAAAGCAAGCTGAGATGAGTGAAAATAATGATCTAAATAAATATTCTGTCCTGGTTTGGATGACAAAGCAGGTTGAGATGACAGCAGGATCCCAGTTACCAGAAGCCTAGACTCCCTGCTGAGGCCTCCTCTTCCTCTCTTCCCCTTCAAATCCTTCATGCAGCCCTATTGATGGTACCTCCTAAATAGCTCTTGAATCTATCTGCTGTTTCCATCTCCACCACGAACACCTGACCTTCAGCTTTCACCAGGGTGGACAGACACGTGCACACACACACACACACACACACACCATTCCCAATCCATGGTCTCCTTCCTTTCATTACTGTGCTCTCATAGTCCATCCCTCCCCGCTTCCTCACAGAGCTGAAGGGATCTTTCTATAATGAGGTCTTTTTATAACATCAATCAAGGTATGTCACTCTTCTGAATTAAATCCCTTTCTGGGCTTCCTCTCCCACTCCAAATAAAATCCAAACTCTTTACCAAGGCTTTCAAGTCCCCCAGTTATCTACCTCTCTCTCCATGTTCATTTCCTACAACTATCCCATCATCCATACTGCTCCAAACACACTGCCCTTTATCCTGCTCCTTCAACTTGGCACTTCTGTCTCTTTCTAGAATGTGCTTCCTTACCATCTTGATTCCTTAGTAACAGGTAATCTGATTAAATGTCCACTCCATAGTCTTTCTTGATTACCTATAGATTTTCACTCCCTGCCAAATCTGTCATGTTTTGTAATTACTTAATCATTTACCCATTTGTTGCTGCCTTCCAACAGACTACAGGACCCATGAGAACAAGTATTTGTTCAGACAAGTATCTCTCACTGGTACCTCTTACTCTGGCTTATTTCTCTAAAAAATCAGATCAAACTGCTAAGGGATGACTTCCTTTCCTATGGGCAGAAGAGTTGCTACCACCCTGTTAAGGAAGCTGAAAAGTTGGCATTTGGTCAGCTAATCACTATGTAGACTCCGCCAAGTTCAGGCTTTAGTAAGTTCTAAGGGAAAGGAATGTCTGTCCCCTGGAAGGTCAATTCAAGTTCAGGCTATGCTTTTAGACAACACAGTGGCTACCATAAAAACCTGTCACATGCTAAATCCTGCCATCCTGCTACCCACAGAAATAGGTTCCTTGAGGCATGATTGTATAGAAACCGTTGTTGTTGTTTAGTTGCCAGGTCGTGTCTGACTCTCTGTGAGCTCATGGACTGTAGCCCACCAGTCTCCTCTGTCTATGGAATTTTCCAGCCAATAGTCATGATCTCTTCCAGTCACCTGACCTAGGAAGTAAACCTCTCCCAAATGCCAAAGAGGAATGGTTCATAGACAGAAGCAGTTTTATGAGTGAGGGGAAAAGGCTGGTGGGATACCCAGTAACCTTCCAGATGCAAGTCACAGAGACAAGAAGCCTACTCCCAGGGACTTCTGCCCAAAGACCGAGCTGAGAGCCCTCACCTGAGCTTTAAAGCTCAAGGCAGGAAAGATCTTACATAGACTCCAGGTACACATATGTCATCCTATACTGACACTTGGCTATTTAGAAGGAAAGAGGTATGCTTACTGCAGAGAATGAAGCAATGAAACACAGCTGAAACATACTGAGAGTCCTAGAAGCAGTGCAGCTTCCCAAAAGTGCAGCAGTGACTTATCATAGGGATCACCCACAGAGGGATGCAGAGGTGATCAGGGGAAATGACAGAACTGACACAGCTGTCTACAGGGCAGTCCTGGAATCGCTAAATTGGCAACACCTCTCATACTCCAAGGTCAAATCCAGTGGCTCCCCAATCTAAACAAAGGACGAATTAGACAAATTCCAAAAATGGGGCTCCAGTGGAGATCTAGGAGGCCATGTGTGGCTAGTTAATGAACATGGGCAATAGTTCTTTCCTCAAACTACAGCTTATCAAGCCATCAGAAAGGCTCATCCAGGAACACAGGAGACAAGCCCTATGTAAGTGGTCAGCCGAGGAAATGGTAATTCCTGGCATGAAAAGTAAAATCAGTCAAATAGTGAGACATGTCCCATCTGCACAATAAACAACTCTAAAACTATAGCACTCCAGAGGTCCCCAGATAAGGCCCAACCAGACCAGATGAATATATCCTGGGGAAGACTGGCAGATTAATTTTACTGTCATGTCAAGCGTACCAGGAAATTTCAGGTATCTCTTGTTGTTTGTGGACACAGAACTGAAACAGCAGCTGAAGTGGCCAAAACATTAATGAAAGAAATAGTCCCCAAGTTTGGGCTTCCAGGATCTCTACAAAGTGATAATGACCTAGTATGTGTGTCTGAAGTGACAGAGGGGATAATGAATGTCCTAGCATAGAAGGACCTTACACTCAGCTTGGAGACTTCAATCATCCAGGCAAGGAGAGAAATTCAGTGAGAACTTGACACAGACCTTACCAGAGTTATATCAGGAAACCCAAGAAAACTGAATTAAGTTGCTTTCAACTGTTTGGCTCTGCAAGTGGTTAGCCCTGAAGATAAGTTAAGTGCATTTGAACTCCATTCCCCGATGCCCCAGAGAAGAGACCCTTTAAGCCCCTTGAAGTGAACAACTCAACTATGCCCTCAGGTAGAAGAAACCAAGAAAGATTTCATTGAACGTGGTAACCAAGGGGCCTTCCCTGGTGGTCCAGTGGTAAGATTTCACCTTGCAGTGCAAGGGACACAGGTTCAAGCCCTGGTCTGGGAAGATCCCACATGCCACGGAGCAACTAACCCTGTGCGCCACAACTGCTGGGCCCATGTTCTAAATCCCGCGAACAGCAGCCACTGGGCCCATGAGCCTAGGGCTCCTGCTCCCAACAAGAGAAGCCACCGCAGTGGGAAGCCCACACCCCACAACAAAGAGCAGCCCCGGCGCCCCGCAACTAGAGAAAGCCTGCACAACAACGAAGACCCAGCACAGTCAAAAATGAGTAAATAAATCTCACAGTCAAAAATGAATAAATATACCTCTTTCAAAAATATGGTAACCAGGTGCTGTCTGCACCCACTGACCTGGCTCTCCACCCTTTCAGGCCACGAGACTGGGTGCACATAAAACGTGGAAAACCAGCAACCCGAAAGACCCCCTCCCAGCTAAGTGGAGTGGACCCCACTGGGTGACCCTAACCACCCAAGCTGCCCTGAAGTTGCAGGGATCACTCCGTGGGCACATCACACCTGAGCAAAGAGGGCCCCAAGCCCCACAGCTGCCCTTGACTATTTCTGTCTGATCTGAAGTTTCTCTTCTTGGAAAACAAGTGTGACCAGGGAGGCTCAGGTCATGGCAGTAAGCCTCAACATCAGGGCACACTTATGCCTACAGACTAAAGACCTAGATAACTTCATTTTTAGGAAAACATGGACACATGACCACTTTTCTCTTGCTAATATTTTGGCCATGTATCTTAAATTGCCTGGCGTCCTTTGTCACCAAAACTTTAGACAAATGGTGGCCGCTCAGGGGCATGAACCGTCAACCCTGAGGCCTGGTGACATCACCCATATTTAAAACAGGCTGGGAGAAGTCCTGCTTCTCCACCAGGGGACAGGACGAGGCCCAGACTCAGTAGGAAAGAGTTTCAGAAGAGGAACCTCACCCCTCAGAGCCCCTCCAGAATGAGGAGTGGGACAAAAGATGGAAGAGGGATTTGTCACCATTAACAATTCTTGGGAAATAAAAATAGAGCCTGGGTAATAAAGTCTTCATGTTTTTGAACTGTGGTGCTGAAGAAAACTCTTGAGAGTCCCTTGGACTGCAAGGAGATCCAACCAGTCCATCCAAAAGGAGATCAGTCCTGAATATTCATTGAAAGGACTGATGCTGAAGCTGAAACCCCAATACTTTGGCCACCTGATGTGAAGAACGGACTCATTGGGAAAGACACTGATGCTCGGAAAGATTGAAGGCGGGAGCAGGAGACGGCAGAAGATGAGATGGTTGGATGGCATCACCGACTGGATGGACATGAGTTTGAGTAAACTGCGGGATTTGGTGATGGACAGGGAGGCCTGGCATCCTGCAGTCCACGGGGTCGCAAAGAACCGACACAACTGAGCGACTGAACTGACCTGACTGAACCTTTCTTTGCTCAGTTTCACTCGCTCACGGGGCACTGCGTGCGGAGGCCGCTCCGGCCGTCAAAGAGCTGCTCCGGCCGTCAAAGAGCTGCTCCTGACGCCTCAGCTCCACCGCGCGTGCGCGCAAGCGCCGCCCTGAGCTTCAAGATGGCGGCGGGGAGTCCGGGGCTGAACGAGAGGAGCAGCGCGCAGCAGGAGCGCGGTGTGCCTGACGGTGAGAACTCTGCCCCCTCGTTTCTGGAGGACAGGAACCCTACAAAGTAGCCCCATCGGAGGGCTGTCGGGGAGTGTGCGCTCTAGTGCAGAACTTAAGTGCAGGCCTGCGTGCTCAGCCGCAGAGTCCTGTCAACTCTTTGCGACCCCATGAGCCCGCCAGGCTCCTCTGTCCAGAGGATTCCCCAGGCGAGAAGGCCAGAGTGGGTTGCCATTCCTTCCTCCAGGGGGGTCCTCTCACACCTCTCCGTTAAAGCTTCCTTTTGCTCCTGAACCGAACTTGGTCTCGTTCTGTTGTCTGGAGCAACACGGGGCAGGAGGACCCTTGTGGGGAACAGACTCCAGAGGCTTAGTAATGGTAACATTGTGCCGGTATCTGGGGCCTGGGCCTTAAGGAGCTGGGGGCTTTCACTTCCCGCGCTGGGGAACACACTCTTAGAGCCCTGAGCCACCAGGTAGGAAGTTCAACCACCCGGTGGAAAGAGCACGTGGAAAAGCCCTGCAACTACAAGAGAGGGTCAGGGGCCCCGCAGCCCAGACGTCAGTCAACACAGATGAGGCGCCAGACATGTGAACGAACCCCTCTTGGACCCTCCAAATCTAAATGGCCACCAAACAAATACAACTGAGTGACCCCAATCAATGCCCCACGAGGCAGGAGAATGGCCTAGCTAACGTTCCTAACCTAAAGATTTTGAGCTTAATGAAATGACTCTTGTTATAAGGGAGTAAGTTTTGGCTGGTTTGTGAAGTGACAAGCAGGTAGATTGACTTTTATCCTTCAAAGAAGGCATGACTCTCTACTCCTTAAAAAAAAAAAAAGGTTATAATCACTTAATGATATGATTGATATGCAAAGAAACTATAATCAATACTTAAGAATGAGGATGATGGGGAAAAAAAAATGAGGGTGCTGAATGCTGGCTTCACAGGTTCAGAAGCAGATTTCTGGCTGTTTTCTAAGATAGTCTAAACCACAATAATATCAAGAATATCTCCTCTTATAAATAAAAAATACCATCATACTGTCCAATTTAATTCCAATACAGTTTCCCTCCAGGCCTATCGAATGAGTCTACCCCAATAGTGTGTAATGTAGTAATTATAGGTTCACTTTATCAGATACTGATACAGGATCCAATCAAAATTTTAGATTTGTTTGAGGATGTACAGCATTTTCAGAACTGAATCCCAAAGAACCTTCCGTACCCTCTACCAACCCATCTACCAATCCCACTAACAGCAGATAAGAGAAAATAGCAATTTTCTTGATATTGTCTGAATCTGATATGCAGGAGAATATAGTTTCTGTTGGTTTTAATCACATATGTTATCTCCAATGCCTGGAATAGGTCCTGTGACATAGTAGAAACTCAATAAATACTATTAATAAAATACATCACTGAATTAGAAAAAAACTAAAAATACAATTCTGGGAGAAGAGTTCACTTTCTCAGGTTATCAGACCACCAGTACCTCTTCAGGACCTTAGGAATGAATAGCTGCTATTCAAAAGATTACAATACCAATGTATTTCATTTTAAATTTAAGAAATTACAAAAGGGGAATGAAGAATAACATAACTAATACCTATGTACTCTTACCAGCTTAAGTGACAATATATTGCCAACAGTAGTCAATTCACCCAGTATGGCCCTCCCTAGGAGACTTCCCCACTCTCCCCTGCAGTGTAATCACTGGGCTTAATTCGGCGTTTATCTTTCTCATATTTTTTTGGTAATTATATTATATGGATATGCATCTTTGAGTAACAGTAGTTTTATGTTGCATGTTTTTTTTAATTATCAATTGAAGTAAAGTTGATGTGTAATATTATGTTAGTTTCAGGTATACAACATAGTGGTTTGACATTTGCATATATTATTAAATGATCACCACAATAAGCCTACAAACCATCTGTCCCCATATAAAGTTACTACAGTATTATTGATTGTATTCCTTATGCTGTATATTACATCCCATGGTTTATTATTGTGTTGCATATTTTAAATTGTGTGTTATGCTCTGAATTCTTCTGCCATTTACCTTTGTATTTAAATATACATCCTTCTAGAAGTCCTACACACATGCCTGTGCACACACATACAGATACATGCTAGTTGGTAGCCTCATTTTTTCTTTACAGTTTTTCATTCTAAAATATTTCACAAATACAAGAAGTAATATAACAAACTCATTTGGACATCCCTCAAGATAGAAAACGTTGCAAATATACTAGAAACCTATGTGCGCCCTTCACTGCGTTTGCCTCCTCCACGCCCACTCCTGTCCTCCTCCCATAACCAGAATCTGGCGTTATTTTATATCCCCTCAAAATATCTAATATTTGTTCTTATTATTTTAAAGCTTTATATAGCATCCTCTTCTAGAAAGAAAAATACTGACTTTCTGAGAGTCTGGGGTTTCTACAGGGGTGTCAGTTCCAACACCCCACCTGATAAGCGTCCCATGCCTAATTTCAAGCCCTGTTTACAGCCTAGCTTCCAGATTCCTCAGGACTTGAGATGCCCCAGGGCAGCCTGTAGGCATCACCACCATCAGGTTTTATCTCTTCATTTTTGACACTGGCAGATTTTCATTGTTTTATTGTGAGCTCATTTATGCATTTAAAATATGTTTATTTTACTTTATACAGCAGAGAGTTTTTCAAAATATCAAAGTTGCTAAATTTCTGGAAGTAAAAGTCTCTAAAGTTTTTCCTAAATATTCTAAATATACGGCAGTCAACACAAGCATACTGTCATCTCCCATAAGAATCTTACAGTTTAAATAGCTGACAGGTACTTATGAAACACCTGCTGGAATTTTTTTTTTTAGAGATGTGTCAATTTCTTTAAATAACTCACTTTGTTTCAGTGTTAATGTATTGATATAATTTTTGTTTACATAAACGCGTTTTTAAATAGAGAATAACAATATATGCCTAAGAGGTTAAAAAACTAGCAGACGTTTCCTTTGTTAGAGTAAAAAGAGAGGGAAATCTTTCAGAGGCAATTGGTAGAGTGTTCTGTAAAAAATGTAAGGCAAAAACAAAAAAAGCAAGACAGTCTCCAAAACGGTTAGACCAAGTTTAGTGACAGAACATTTCTGAATTGAATTGATTAACTCAAGTATGAGGAGGGGCCTATTGTCTAGTAAAAGGGGGTTTGGTGATAACAGTAAAGCAAGAATAACTCTGGTCACCACCAGTGGAACTCTGTAAAAAGTCTGTGTAATAAAAACTATATACAGCACAACAGATAGACCAGTATTCCAAGTGAGGTTCAAGTTTGATTATCTTTCTGTGGGCTATATGAGTTAGTCTTTGTTTTGCTTTGATACTCTTTCTGCATTTGAAAATCCTCCCTGATTCAGTAAGCACCCCCCATCTTCGTTGGCCCCTCCCCTGTCTAAACTTGTCTACCCTGCTCTAGCCTCTGGAGGCTGATTCACTGTCACAGCGGTCACTTTTGGACCCTTGACTTTCAGTTGATGCAGCTCATGAGCGAGGCCCTGGGCTGGGAACAGAGGGTGGAAAGAGAATGCACCTGGTTGTTGATTTCCCCAGCACCCTCCCTGACAGGTCACGGAGTATCTGCATCCCTCTACCCAGGGCCCCGGCTCCAGCCAGATAATATTTCTATCACTTACCATCTCCTCATCATGATAATTCTCCCACTCGTGCCCCTCTGGCATTGGGTGGTCCTTTTACCTCTTACTAGTATCCCCATAGTCCATTAACACTGCCCATATCTTTATTAAACTCTTTACAAATTATCCAGCTGGATTATACCATGTAATTTTTGCTGGAACCCTGACTGATACAGATGGATGATTTTAGTATGCTAACACGATCAGATACATTTTTAAAAAAGATTTCTCTGGCTGTAATACTGAAAACAAATGTAAGAAAGCCAGAATGGATGTGGGTATGTCAATTAGGACATTTTGTCAGCTGCCCAAGAGAGACTAATTGTGCTTGTCATGGATAAGATGAGGAGATAATGAAGATTACTCCTAGGTTTCCAGCTTGCATAACCAGATGATATAGTGGCTTTAACATGGAAAATGCTGGAAAAAAAAAAAAAAAACCAACAGGCTTTCCAAGTCAAGCAAGTGAGCACAGTGAGGAGCTCCTTTAGTTTGATTCAGAGTATATTTGCTATGAGGGGCTTTTGCAGCACTCAGGATGAAGGCAGGTAACCAGCTGGATATATGGTTTTGGAGCTGGGAAGAGAGTATCTAAAGATGTAAATTTGTGAGACGTTGACCTAAGGACAGAGTAAAGAATGAAAAGAGGAGTGGGCTAGGAATGAGATTTGAGGAATCCCGTCATTTAACGACTGGTTAGAGGCAAAGTACGCGAGCAGACTGAAAAGGAACAGCCAGAGAGAAAAAAGGAAATCCACCTATAGAAGTAAGTCTGTGTAATAAAAATAGCTGACAGTCTGACTGATAAGAGTTTTTAACACGCAGACCCGTCTCACCTGGTGATGGCAGCCTAGGGTGGCAAAGTCTCTTTCCAACTTTGGAAAACTAGAGACAGCACAGCTAAAAGCAGGGTTAGGAATACTGGTTTCAGACTCAGACAACCCAGATTGGCATCCTTGCTTTGGCATCTATCAAGTATAACCTCAGGCAAGTTGCTTCACCTGTCTCATTGATAAAATGGGGATAAATTATTTTTTCACTTTAAGATTTTATGAAAATTAGATAAAATAAATGTATTCAAAGTCTATATAGCACAGTTCATGACAGAGTACATGTTGGATATCTTTCTTATTTCTCATGGAAAATTAGAAAATAACACTAGGAAAGCAAACAAAATAAAAAACATAAGAAAAATGAGTAAAACTTAATAAAATGCCTGGATGCACTTCATTCAAAAGGTTGGAGGGATTGGGGAGTGAGGAAAAAGCAGGGTCAGAACACCAGGAGTAGCCTCACCCTGCAGAACCGAGCTTTCCCACCAGCTTCAATGCCCCTTCTAGTGCTCTTGCAAAAAGAAAAGCAGTGAAAAGATCAAAAAGGAAGGAGCGTGGGAAATGAGGGAAGAGACTGGCCTTCCACCAACTACACGATAAGGTTCCAAATGACCAGGAGAGAATACTGCATATTTTTTTTTCCTGAAGTTTTGTCCTTTACTGTAAGCAAACAACTCATAAATGCACTTTTGTAAATCAGTGAAAAATAGTATATGTGGTTCACATTGAAGTTTCTGATTCCAGACATTTTAAAGATGTAGAGAGTCATTTCATTTTGTGAAGTGACTGCCTTGTGAGGGTAATCAACTTGTCATGGTTGCCTAGAACCTTCCTGGCCTTAGACCTGAAAGGCCATGTCCCAGAAAACCAACTGTCTTGGAAAAATTGGGATGGTTGGTCATCTGACTGATATTTGCCTCTTTGCAGAAGAAAGAGACTTCCACCCAAATCAGTTTCACAGCAGGGGACATAACCAGCTTGCTGTTTGTGTAGGGAGAGGAGGTAATCTGTACAGGATCTAATTTGAAGGGTTATCAAAAACCTTGTGCTTCCGGGGGTCTTCTCTGGTGGTCCAGTAGTTAAGACTCACTGCAGGAGGTATGGGTTTGATCCCTGGTCGGAGAACTAAGATCCTACAGGCTGCATGGCCACAGTGTAAGATTAAACAGCAACAAAAAAAAACCCTTATGCTTCCAAACCAAACTGTTTGTTATCCTCAGCCCTGTTTATGCTTCCATTGAAATTCTGAATTGTCTGACTCGAGCTGGGGCTACCTGAAACTTCTTTTCAATGCCAAGGTAGGCTGGGAAAGTAAGAAAGCTCTTATTGGGTCCTCACATTTTCAGTTCAGTTCAGCTCAGTCACTCAGTGTGTCCTACTCTTTGCGACCCCATGGACTGCAGCACGCCAGGCCTCCCTGTCCCTCACCACTCCCAGAGTTTACCCAAACTCATGTCCATTGAGTCAGTGATGCCATCCAACCATCTCATCCTCTGTCGTCCCCTTCTCCTCCTGCCTTCAATCTTTCCCAGCATCAGGGTCTTTTCAAATGAGTCAGCTCTTTGCATCAGGTGGCCAAAGTATTGGAGTTTCAACTTCAACATCAGTCCTTCCAATGAATATTCAGGACTGATCTCTTTTAGCATGGACTGGTTGGATCTCCTTGCAGTCCAAGGGACTCTCAAGAGTCTTCTCCAACACCACAGTTCAAAAGCATCAATTCTTTGGCTTCAAGCCAACTTTTTCACTCCTCTTTCACTTTCATCAAGAGGCTCATTTTACCTCCAGAGGCCTAACATTTTACCTCAATATAATTTATCAGACTAGTCAGTTCCCTGGCAGACTCTGGTGAAAATGGGTTAAAATCACACATTTTGATGGAGTATGGAACAGATCAAGAGAGATTCAGATCATGAAAGGACTTTACTTGTGTTGAATTCAGATAGAGTAAAATTGCAGAAACTGAAACTGTGGGTAATTATTAGTCAAACCCATTTCACATGCTGTCACAAAAATTTTAATTGTTTCCACAAAAGACTTGCATGGGGACTTTACCGGTGGTCCAGTGGTCAAAACTGTGCTCTCAAGGCCAGAGGTGCAGTTCAATCTCTAGTCTGGGAACTGAGATCCTAAACGCCTCTGGGTGCGTCTAAAAAAAAAAAAAAAAAGACTTGCGTGTCCTCCAGTCAGCATGTAACTGAAATATTAAGATGTTTGCCAGAGCTGTTTCCCATGAACTTGGGGGTCAGCTGGGTCTAGTTCGACCTGAGCTGGTTAAGACTGGTTGGGACCACTAACCCTCCAAGTGGTCCTGTGTGTGTCCGCTTGGTGGCTTGGTGATGTTTTGATGTTGGAAGGCTGAAAGCTCCACCCTCAGATCCTGCTAAACACCTCCGTGTCTGTACCCGCAAGAGGCCCGTAGCCTAATTACATCCGCTCAGGGCAGTGACTACCACACCTTTTTCCAGTCACCTTTCCCCGCGCTCCCCACACTCCTCAGGCCTCAGACCGCATGCTGCTTTATTCTTTATCCCATAAATACCCAAGACTCTGGCCTTCGGGATGGTGGTTCTAATACTTGATTTTCTGTTTCCTTGCCTGTCTGCCTTGTGAATTAACCCTCTGCTGAAAATCCTAGCATCTCAGCATTTTGGCTTGTTACACATTGGGCCACAAAACATCTAGAGAAGAATTTCCAGATTTTTTTCCTTGAAATACTTGGTCCAAGTTTCTCTGTATAAAAGTGCTCCATGGCAAATCGATTTTGGAAAATCCCATTTGCTCTTTGCTTTCTCTGGAGACTCTATATGATTATAGCATGTT
The DNA here is from genome assembly GCF_000754665.1 of Bison bison bison. Taxonomy (NCBI): domain Eukaryota; kingdom Metazoa; phylum Chordata; class Mammalia; order Artiodactyla; family Bovidae; genus Bison; species Bison bison. The sequence continues at coordinate 2,490,466 of NW_011494761.1, forward strand.
AAGAGCTCGGAGAAGTCCAGCATCAAAGAATCCTTTTCATTTCTGTTTGACTCATCATTTCTCCACTTTATTTTATTACTTAATCTTTTTGTGATAGCATCTTGAAGAAATAATTATCATAGAATGCTTTGGGGGAAAGATGTTACAATTTTGAAGGAGGAAAACATTTTTTTTCCTTTAGCACATTTGAAGTAAACAGGTTCTAAAGGAATAAACTGACAACCCAACCAGATGGGGGTTTCTGTAAAGAAATTTTTTTCATGTGCTTCACAACATAATGGTGCACATACCTGTCCATTCATTTATTGCACAAGTATTTATGAATATTGAGCATTTAGGATTGCCCACTATATGGCAGGCAGAGTTCCAGATGCTAGAGGTATAAGCAAGAGTTAGGCGGAGACCCTGCCTTCAGTGAAGTGTCAGTCTCGTGGGAGAATATAACACTGAATCAGGTCCACCACAGCTTGAAACATGTTTGTAAAGTCAACCTCCAGGCTGCGAAGTAAGATGCCCGACTGGTGTCTGGACAATTACCTCGCCATCTCCTGACTTCACAAACCTGGCTCTGAACTCCTAGCTCTACAAGCCCCCTCCCCCTCTTCAACTCTTCTGTCAATGTCCTTGAACTTCAGCTTTCTCCTGTGGAATTGTCTCTCCGGATGTCAGCAGGGTGCGGTATCTTCCTCAGAGTAACACGCTCCAGCTCTTAGCTGCAGTTCCCAGCCCTGACGCTGCTGATGGATCAGCCCTAAATCTTCAGGGGGCAGGTCGTGGTGAGGCGGTAGTGCTGAAGGAGGTGTTCAGAAAGAACGGGTCCCACACAGTGTATATGCAACTGCGTGTGTACCGGATACACTGCATACTTGAAAAGTCACATAAATTTGATAAAATGCTCCATTTTGTTAAACAGCAAGGGGGAGAATTACTCTAAAACTTAAACATGACTATTAATAGACATATAAAGTACTTGTGTCCAAAAGCAAGGATTCAGTCATGTCTATCATAGACCTTTTTAGATGTTTCACATTTATTGCTTTTGAGACAGAACATCTGAAGCTTTGTTATTCAGTTATATAAATCTAAAGAAAGGCAAGAGGAGTTAGAAAATTAATGCTCTGGTATGTACTTGAATTTGTAAGATGAAATCATTACCCAAGTCTTCTGGCCAGTGGCCCAGGTAGCATGTCTGTTGCAAAAAGTGAGGGTAGGGGCTTCCTTGGGGGTCCAGTGGTTAAGGATCCTGCTTGCAGTGCAGGGGACACCAGTTCAATCCCTGGCCTGGGAAGATCTCACGTCCGTGGAGCAGCGAAGCTGAGTGCCACAACCACTGAGCACACAGGCCCCGGAGCCCAGGCTCACGACTAGAGAAGCCACCGCAGCGGGAAGCCTGCTCTCGGAAACTAGGGAAAGCCCAGGATGGCCAAAACACAACACAAGTAAACGAGAGTAAACCCATTTTCAGTACTTCCTCTGATGCGGAACTAAGTTAACATCTTAGTTAACTTTGATGACATCTGAAAAGCTTAATTTTACTTTTCAATGTCCTAAATGCAAAATGCCCGTGAAAAAGAAACACGGAGCTAATGATTTCCTAAAACAACACCATTCTCTTCCATTTTAAATTACTAAAATATTAAGACACTTGTCCCTATTTTATAACTTTAGACAGTAATGTGCTGGTAACTGTTTACCAGCTGGCCCTTTGCAGGGAAAATATTCTGGTTTGTAACATTCACCAGTTTCTACAGTGTAAATTCGCACACCATGGCTGATTCCAAGCCACCAACGTGACAAAGACTGCTGAGTTGAGAAGAGATACAGGTAATCAGACCTGGAGTCAGTGACAGTGGTCCACCGAGCACCACTGACTCTAAGCTGACAAGTTCTTGGAAGAAATTTTTTTTTTAAGATTCTTCTTTTACAATGAGGGGAACTGCCACCAAAGATACTCTGATTTTGTTTATGTTTCCAGAAACACAGATAAATCCATATCACCAATCTTGTATTTTCAAAGTCTACCTGAAAGAAAAACAAAACCTCAAGCTGTAACTCTTTATTAGAATTTCTAAATCACAAAGATATATTTAACATTTTCCTTAAGAGGTATATAGCACAGTGTGCTAGGGAGTCAGAGTCCTGATTTTGAGTTCAGGCCTTAACCCCTCTGTCTGTGATGTGGGCTCATTATTTTCTCTCTCTCTCTGACATCATTTCATTACCTGTGAATGAATAGGACTAATTATCACATTGGGAACTTCCCTGGCAGCTCAGTTGTTAAAGAATCTGCCTGCAGTGTAGGAGACTCGGGTTCGATCCCTGGGTTAGAAAGATCCCCTGGAGAAGGGAATGGCAACCCACTTCAATATTAACGAATAGAGTTATTGTGAAAGTCAAATGCAAAAGTGCTTTGCAACAGTGCAGAGCACAGAGTGAGGATATAGTAAATATTAATGTTTTTGTATACTTGGCTGCTGCTGCTGCTAGGTTGCTTCAGTCGTGTCCGACTCTGTGCAACCCCAGAGACAGCAGCCCACCAGGCTCCCCGTCCCTGGGATTGTCCAGGAAAGAACACTGGAGTGGGTTGCCATTTCCTTCTCCAATGCATCAAAGTGAAAAGTGAAAGTAAAGTCGCTCAGTCATGTCCGACTCCTAGCGACCCCATGGACTGCAGCCCACCAGGCTCCTCCATCCATGGGATTTTCCAGGCAACAGTACTGGAGTGGGGTGCAATTGCCTTCTCCAATACTTGGCTACTTCTAGTGAAGTAAACACATAGTTAATTTGGGGGATGGCTCAGCAGCAAAGGGTGAAGGGACTTTGCACTTGGCAAGTGAAGAGAGTGGGTTGGGGTCATGCAGAGGCTTGGCTTGGTCTCCTTGGTCCACAGCTTACTAACTTTACTTCTGTAAGGCTGAACTTTCTTATATGGAAAACAGGCATGACAATAGCACTTAACTCATGGCATTGTGGGGAAGTTCAGTATCCATACATAATAAAGCGCTGAGAACAGCATCCTAGCATGTAGTAAGAACTGAATATCAGCTACCATGGTTGAAGTACAGGCTGCATTGAGTAGGAAGGGTGCTATAGCTGTAACTTGGCCAGAAGCACAAGCCTAGGACTCTAAGCATTGTTACCACCTCCCACTGGTATGGACTCAGGACATGGCGTGGAATTGCACATAAGGGCAGTTACTTGAATTAACTCATGGGAAAGAAGAAAAACAAGGAAATGAGCTACTGTCTGAAAAAAGATAACTTGATAACTTTTCCAATAATAATTTCTATATTGTTTTGATAACAGCTTAATATTACTCTGGCTAATTCTCCATGTTGTATTAATAATTGCCTTCTAACTTGTTTGAACTTGTCTCTGGGAGACATATTGCTCCTAGAAACTTCACTGTACATACAACCACCTGGAGTAATTATAAAACACTCTGATGCCTACGAACCAGTTCAGTTGTTCTCAGGTAGGACCTGGACACCTGTAATTTTTTTCAACTGGCCCATATTATTTCAGTGTTTAGCCAGGGCTGAGAATTTCTATCCTAGAAAAAGTGTTTCAGAATTAAATCAATTTTCATCAAAAACCTTTTTCTCACAGCTGCTAATTCTGAGTACTTCAACATGATGAATAATTGCTGACTGTCCCTTTTTCTAACACTCTACTGAATTCAGAATTTAATTTCTCTTTATCCCACTAAGCAAAGTGAGAAAGGAAAAAGAAAAAATAAGCTTCAATCAATCAATGTTTTTGTCTTTATTCAACCAATATTTATTGAATTAATTTTTGCATGTAGTGTAAGGTAAGGGCCCAGCTTCATCCTCTTGCATATGGATATTCAGTTTTTCCAGCACTATTTGTTGATAAGACTGTCCTTTCCTTCATTGAACGATCTTGCCACCCTGCTTAAAAATCATTTAACTGTATGCAAGGGGTTACTTCTGGCTGTATGTTCTGTTCCATGCTCTCTGTCTGTTTTTATGCCCGCTCTTCAGGTGAAATTTTGATAAGTGAAAGGTAACTGGAGTGTCAATAAAGGATCAAAGAAAATATCAGAGCTAGAGAAATCTGGGCCAATATTTTATTTTTAGGCTGGAAACATATAAGCCATATATACCCATTATAACACAGGTCTAGCCAACTCCAGTTTGTTTCTAATTTGGTCTCTGGAGGAAGCAGAAACAGTAGAATCGCCCAGTAGCCTCTGAGAGCCTCTTCTCATCACCCTTCTTCCTGCGAGCCTCTGTGATCCTGCTTTATCTGCTCTTCTCCCAATTCCAACACAAAGGCTGAGAGAAGGGGGTTTCAGGATTTGAACTTACTTGGTGTGGGGTGAATTAACATGCCTGGTTGTCAGTCGTTTATACTTTAATATAAAATACAGAATGCTGATAACTCTGGGATGCTTAGAGACCACCGAGATGTAAAGATGAACATTTAATCTGACATCTACTCTATAGAGTCAGGCCTGTAGAAACTCAGATACACATTCAGGGTTTTCTTTGCTCCTATTGCCTCTTCAAGGTGGAAACAAGAACAGGAGTTTTAGAAGTGCGACCAAGGAAAGCTCAGTGCTTTGGGTTGGGTTATGAGTGTTAACAGTGTGGAACAGGATACAGAAAAGGAAGGTAGGAATGAAAGGCATTGCCGGCTTTTGTATTTTGCTGAGTCCTAGTTCTTGATCAGTTTGACCATCGGAGATGAGTTGGGTATTTTGGAATTCTGGACTAGCCTCAGAAAAGCTGATATGTGTGCTATTCCTACTGAAGTTTGCAAGATGCTCAGAGCTCCTCAGAGCACGCATGCAGAGCACATATTTGAATATCAACCATGAGAATAAAGCTATTTTTGTCCTGGGGTTGAATGGAGGATTTCCATTTCCCACTGTTTCACATTCTGCTTATTACGAAAAGAGAGAGTGAACTTCTTTCACAGCAGGTGAAGCTCTTTCCTCGTCATTAGAAATCCTCAGGGACGTTGTGGCTTCCAGTTATTCTCTTAATCTCTGCTGTCTTGATTTTGACTTCACCGTATACAAAGGATAAGACATTTGTAAATGTCTTATACAAAGGACATCCCTCATAATGACAGTTTAGAATAATGCTATACAAGAAAAGAGTCTTCGATGTGTTTTCTGTGTAAACAGGCAAAATTTACACAATTAGTACATTTTCTTCATTATTCCCCAGGGGTTCAGCCAAAGCCCAAATTCAGATCAAATCTAGGCTGAAAGACAGTCTACTTGCGCTGCCTGACTTTGTAGCTTTTATGTTCCTCCCTTGTGATTTTCATGGGCTACCAACCTGATACAAAGTTGAGTACTTCTAAAATCCATGTTAAGTGTGAAGATTTGCTCTTAAAAATGAAGGTGAGACAGGAAGACAATATACAATTGCACCATTTTGAAATTATGACTGGACTGGATGGCATTTGTTCAAAAAAGATTTGTTCTGATATCACTCCTAATAGCTATCAGGTATGGTCTAGGGCCAAACTTTATAAATGCCTTTAAAAATTAAGATATTTTAGAAAGGTATTTTTGATGCTACATGTTTAGTCTTGAAATCATTTGCTTGGGTGTTGCTGCCCCAGGTTCTCAGTGCTGTATTTGGAGAGAAGTTTCAATGGACAGTCACTTAGAACATTTAGAGTACTCAGAGGAAATAAGCATTTGAATGAATCATTGACTCAAACAAGAGAAGTGTCTATATTATTTTAAATGTGTCATGCATGCTCAGTCATTCAGTCACATCAGACCCCATGGACTGTAGCCCGCTAGGCTCCTCTGTCCATGCAATATTCCAGGCTCAGTGGAACATCCCTGAAGCCCAAACGCATTAGAGACCCTAAGATAAGTAGTAGCAAATGTGAGTCGAGTGGAACGTCCCTAGATCTTTGCTCCAAGACTAGAGGGGTGAATGATCATTCTGGGGCCCATCTAAAATGAACATTCTTCAAGACTCCCTTCATAGCACTTAATACAGAATGTTTCACTTCATCAGAGAAGAGTATGAGTAAGCTGGTATTAAAATATATATAGTCCAGCTGGGAAAAAAAAAAGTTATTCCTTACAATTTTGTTTTTCTGTGAAAAGAAACTTTTGATATCATTATCCAAAACAAAATCACTGCAGATGGTGACCACAGCCATGAAATTAAAAGACACCTGCTCCTTGGAAGAAAAGCTATGACAAACCTAGACTGTATTAGAAAGCAGAGAAATCACTTTGCCGATAAAGATCCATACAGTCAAAACTATGGTTTTTCCAGTAGTCACGTATGAATGTGAAAGTTGTACCATAAATAAGGCTGAGCACTGAAGAATTGATGCTTTCAAACTGCTGGAGAAGACTCCTGAGAGAGTCCCTTGGACAGCAAGAAGATCAAACCAGTCAATCCTAAAGGACATCAACTCTGAATATTCATTGGAAGGATTGATGCTGAAGCCGAATCTCCAAAAATTTGGCCATCTGATGCGAAGAGCCTACTCATTGGAAAAGACCTTAATGCTGGGAAAGATTGAAGGCAGGAGAAGGGGCAACAGAGGATGAGATGGCTGGTTGGCATCACCAATTCAGCGGACATGAGTCTGAGCAAACTCCGGGAGACAGTGATGGACAGGGAGGCCTGGCGTGCTGCAGTCCATGGGGTTGCAAAGAGTCGGACACGACTGAGTGGCCGAACAACAACAGCAATATCCAAAACAACTCCACTAAATAAATAATAAAAATTAAAATGTTAATTGGCTATACTCTCTTATCTGTACAAACTGACACGTAGACAAGGGTGTTTGTAGCAGTATTGCTCACAAGAGCAGAAGATAGGAAACAATCGACATATCTACTGGTAGTTGACTGATTAAATAATGGTACAGTCATACAATTACATATTCTTAACCCCAGAAAAGAACGGTAATGTTCTTTATGAGTTGCTGTGGAAGTATCTCCAAGATCTACTACAGGTGAAAGATAAAAATAGAATGAAGGACAGTGTGTGCAGTATACCATCTTTCACACAGGAGGGGGACAATGTGTATTAAGATTTGCTTGTATAGGCACAAAATATGCCTGGAAAGACATACCAGAAACTCATGTCATTGATTTCCCAGCAAGGGAAACTGAATGGCTTGAGAATAAAGATTCAAGGAGAACTTTTCACCATCTGGCTTTTTGAACATTTTAAGTATTGGAGTGAATGTGTTGTTTCCAAAATAAAAGGAGAAATTTTTAAAAATATGTCTATGAATAATTTCTGTCTTTTCGAGTAATTCTTGCAGACTGGACTAACTGGGTGCACAGGGTGATCTAATCTTGCTTTAAGGACTCAGTAGGAGAGACAGTCAATGTATGGGGTACATTTATGTGAAAGTTCCAGCAACTTGTTTTGTGGTATGTGATGATTTTTCGTGACTGTGTTCCCGAGTTGCCTTTGTTAGTAAAAAGGTAATTGCTAAAAAACTACTCAAGGTAAAAATTGTGGAAGGTAATAATACAGTCTCTTTCAATATTAGTTCCATTACTCTAAGAAATTCCAGTAAAGAATGTGGTTCAAATTCGAATTCAATTCTATATTTGCTGAAATGTCACTTATTTTTTTGGAAGAATGTCTTTGATGGAATGCCCTAAACAGAAGCTATAGGACACAAGAAAAGACAGTGTTGGCATCAAGACCACCAGCTTGCTGGGTTGGTGTCATGTCTCATTGTATATTCAGCAGGCATCCAACATTCTGAAAATAATCACAACAGGCTTTGGCAGTTAATTATCAAATGGCAGGGCTGTGCAGCCGGTCTGACTGACTGTGCCAACACTGACCATTGAAATTAAAGCAGCTGAAAAAAATCAGACCACATGTAGCAATGGCCTTAATTACCCCATGGTGGTAAGATATATGCTTAGGGAAATTATGTAAATCTTTCATTCTATTAGGGGTGACAGGAAATTTTGTAGTGATCACATTTTGCTTTCTACGTGGCACAGAAATCACACATTGAGGAGAGGTGAATCTAGCTTTCAAACCAATTTTTAGCCAGCATTAAAAGACCAATTTTTCCCACCACAATACTTTTATGTAAGCTATTACCAGTATTGCATTTTGCCAGCTGACCTACAGCACTTTTTCCTCCTGCAATACAGGCTGAATCTAGTTTGGGATAATTGCAGATAACTGTCATGCCTCTAACCTCTTTTAATCTGAAAC
>NW_011494761.1:2498772-2505102 GCF_000754665.1 Bison bison bison
CAACACTGACATTTTTAAAGAAAGCTATCCCTTCTAGAGCCTGGCTTCCCAGGTAGCACAATGGTAAAGAACTCATCTGCTAATGCAAGAGTTGCAGGAGATGTGGGTTCGATCCATGGGTCAGAAAGATCCCCTGGAGTAGGAAACGGCAACCCCCTCCTGCATTCTTGCCTGGAAAACCTCATGGATAGAGGAGCCTGGCAGGTGGCGAGCTACAGTTCATGGGGTCACAAAGAGTCAAGCATGTAGGCACACACATCCCTCTAGAAGTTTCTTCCTCTTGTGCTTGTCCAATATTTTCTCTTACTTAAAGTTTTGCATTCTTGGGTGGAGGTTTGCACAGGACAGAGATGTTGAGTTCTTAGAATGTGTCATCTGGAAGCACACATGAATTTTTCCCGCATGGACAATGCTAGTTTTGATCACCTGGTTCAAGTGTTGCCCAGTTTCTCCCCTCTTTAATTTCTGGGGTGTGTCCATCACCTGCAATAAGCAGTCTGTGGGGAGCTACTTTAAAGCGATGCAAATATCCTGCTCTGCTCTTCTAGATCTACCATGCATTGATGATTCTTGTATAATCCAGTCTTTACCATTACGGTAGTAAATGATGACTTCCTGAGTCCAGCACTCTCTCTACATGTACCAGAAAGGCCTAGTCTTTCAACTTTAAGCAAGAGAAGTCATCAGCCTATCCATCACCAGTAAAATTTCATGAATACATATTGTTCCATTGATTTAAAACTCATTTGTGCTTGGTAGTGTCCAATTCTTTGCAACCCCATGAACTGTATTAGCCCACCAGGCTCCTCTGTCCATGGGATTATCTCGGCAAGAATACTGGAGTGGGTTGCCATTTCCTTCTCCAAGGGATCTTCCCGACCCAGGGATGCAACCTTTGTCTCCTGGAGCTCCTAAATTGTCAGGTGGGTTATTTACCACTGAGCCACTTGGGAAACTCATTATTAAGACATTATTTTACTTACTTGCAAATGGAAATTCCTTCAACTGGTTTCTATGTCTTTGTGACATATCTCTATCATGTTTTTGAGTACTTCTTTAGTTTCTGGAATAACATAGTGATCCCGTATCATCTTTTAACTACCCTGCCCCAACCCTGGAATCAGTTATTTCTCTGAGAAAACTTAGTTGTTTTTAGTGATGCTTAAAGATAAAAATCTGGATGCTAGGTACACTGATTGCTGCTAGCATGTCTTTTCCTTTTGGCCCTTTCTGCAGACATTGCTAGAAAATATACACCTTTATATCCACAGATTCGTATACATACACAGAAATAAATGTACACACATGCACATACACACATGCACATACACACATGTTTTATGATAGCCATGCCAGCTTCCAAGATGGCCTACAGTGATCCTCGCCTCCTGGTGTTCATACCTTGCTGTGCATACAACATTGTGTTTAATATAAGATTTGGTCTGAGTTTGGGCTTCCAAAGAAGCCCAATAAATAATAAAGAATTCTTCAATAAAGAATCCACCTGTGATGCAGAAGATCCAGGTTCAATCCCTGGGTCAGGATGATCCCCTGGGAGAAGTAATGGCTACCCACTCCAGTAATGCTTGCCTGGAGAATTCCATGGACTGAGGAGTCTGGCAGGCTACAGTCCATGGTATTACAAAAAGCAGGACATGACTGAGAAACTAACACTTGGACTTTCTCACTTTGGTCTGTGGGACCAACAGGACATGGCAGAAGTGATGCTGTGTTTACTGCTGAGATTAGTTACTAACCACACTGTGGCTTCCATTTTGGTTCCTCTCTCTTTCCTTTTCTCCCTCTTCTTTCTCTGGGGGATGTCAACTGCCACGAGCAATGTATGGAGAGGCCAATATGGAGAAGAACTGAATTTTCTACAACAAGCAAATCGATGAGTTTGGAAATGGTCCTCCAGCCTCAACCAACTGTTTAGATGACTGTAGCCTTAGTCAACAGCTTGATTGATATGTCACGAGAGACAGTGACTCAGAACCACCCTGTCAAGTCATTCCCTGATTTTTAGCCCACAGAAACTGTAACATAATAGATGTTTGTTGTCTCAAGCTGCTGAGTTTTAAGATAATTTGTTAGGCAGCAATGGATCACTGAAAGGTGCCTATATACCTGCATATATACATTGTCACAGCTCATATATACGTTATACAGTTCATATCTCCAGCTCCAGTCCATCCCCATAGTGCATATTTATATATCCCTTCTTCCTCACTGGAAAATCATGTGCCCAGCATCAGCATATTAATTTATTTGCTCAACTCTATTGTACATCCAGAGTTCTTTCGAAACTGTAAGAGTCCACCTCTCTTCATGTCCTCCCTTTAGACTCATAGCCTTCTATTTAAATAAAATATATGTCATACATTAAACAGTTAAATTTCTTGGCATATTCCTTGATGTTAAACATGTATTTCCTTTATAGAGACTATATTACTTTTCTATTGCTGCATTAAAAAATTACCACAAAATTAACAGCTTAAAATAAAACACCTTTATTTTCTCAGTTTCTCTGGGTCAAGATATTGGATATGAATTAGCAGGGTCCTTTGCTCAGGGATTCACCAAGCTGAAATTAAGGTGTCAACTAGTGATGAGGGTCTCATCTGATGTTTGAAGTCCTCTTCCCATGTTCATTCAGGTTGTGGGCAGAATTCGGTTTCTTGCAGGTGTAGGTCTGAGAACCTCAGGTTCTGGGGACACCTCTGTGTGTAGGCAATTCACAGCATGCCTAGTTTCTTTAAGATGCACAGGAAAGTATTTGCTGTTGTTTCTTGACTCTTTCAGGGTTTTCCTGACTAGGGTTAGCCCACCCAGCTGTTCTCCTTTTGATTAAGTCACAGTCAACTATCCAGGGACCTTGTTGTGTCTATAATATCTCTTGCCATATAACATAACATAATCATGAGGGTGTCATTCATTATACTCACAGGTTCAGCCCACACTTGAGAAGGGAGATTATACAGGGATTATATTGTACAACAGGGAAAGGTGGAATTTCCCTGGGCCATCTTGGATTTCTGCCACAGATATCAGAGATGCTTTAGGGGAAAAAATGCCCTAAAATATCCCACTTTTTTGGGAGTACACTGAAGTGACTACAAAAGCTAGGCAAGTGACATAAATGAGTAACCTAAGGTAGGCTGCAGTCCATGGGGTCGCTAAGAGTCGGATACAACTGAAGTGATTTAGCAGCTTAGCAGCAGCAAGCCAGGCATAGCTCTGTTTAGCAGTGGGGCAGCTACCTATCCCCAAACAAATGTCACTCAAGGATGTGGACCACTATTATCAGGTTACCTGATTTTTTTCAAGAGAATTTAGAAATCTGAATTTGTATATGTAATCTACCTTTTAAAGCATGTTGCAAACTAGCTCAAATTAAAAAAAAAGAGTTGTGTGGACCAATGGTTGCTAATTGGGACTCCATTCAGACTGCTGTCTACCATTTTATGAAATGAGTGATCCCATGATTGTGTGAGTAAATAACAGGTTAGGAGGCCTGCTTGAGTATACCAGAAATACTTGTGTCAGACTTTCAATTAGAACTCAATTCTTGTGATCCTTAGCATTCCCTTTATCCTTAGTAATCATTGAACTTACTCCACTGTTACGTATTCAAATAATCCACTTGTAATTCAAAATGCTTTAAATAGGTTAATCATTTCTCAAGACATTTACCTTTCAAACTAAAAAAAAAAAAAATCATTTCCCCTTCCTTTATCTTGAAATCAAATACCACTGGGCAGATTTTTATTAAAAGTTCCTCTACAAAGACAAGGTATAATTTATCAAGCTTTAGTAACATATTGATGTATCACTTTTGAAAAAAAATCTGCCAAGAGATTAGTGATGTGATATCTGAAAAACAGTTGCCTGCAAGTTGAAAAACAAAGGTTCTTCTCAATTAATTTATATCACATTAGACATTTATGTCAAGTGGGTGCTTCATGGAGTTTGACATCAGGACAAATATTATTAGTAATAAATCAATCTTTCAGGTGTTTTGTAAAGTATAATTAGTTACTATCTGAAGAGTGCTTTGTATGTAGAAAATGCTTTATAAATCCCAAGTATGAATTCTCATTAATAACCTTGAATGCATTTCACATTAATCAAATGTGAGTTAATATGACATGAATCAAAATTGCCCATGACCCAAGAGTGGTATAAATGGTATAATTATAAAACTCAATGAGTCTAACCAAGTTCAAAGGAATGAAAAGTGGAAAGAGATATAGTTAAACACAATTCCAAAACAGTTTTAAGAATCCAAGGAAAATTGTTGTATAGGGGAACAGCATAAGCTATAGCTATTTGACTATTGCTTTGAATTAAAGTGAGATTCTCTTCTTTTTAGAATTGATCATTTGACTTCATGTGAAAACCTTAAAGGGATCAAATCAAGGAGTAATTACCTGCCATAAATCCTTGCAGTACTGGAAGACATAAAAACATTCTAGGATTTACAGATTGGAATCTTTTCTGAAATGAAGAGTTCCTTTTCAAAATGTTTCCCAGTAATTTGGAATTAAAACTATTCCTATTAGAACTTTACAACTTAATAATAAAAAGACAAATAAACCAATTAAAAATGGGCAAAGGATCTAAATACACATTTCTCCAAAAGAAAAGTATAAGTGTTAGTCGCTCAGTCATTTCTGACTCTGCAGTTCCATGGACTGTGCCCGCCAGGCTCCTCTGTCCACGGAATTCCCCAGGGAAGTATGCTGGAGTGGGTGGCCATTCCTTCTCCAGGAGATCTTCCCAAGTCAGGTATTGAACCTAGGTCTCCTGCATTGCAGGCAGAATCTTTACCATCTGAGCCAACAGGGAAAGCTTTCCTTCAAGGAAGACATTCAAATGACCAGTGAACCCGTTAAAAAAAAAAAAAAAGCTATTGCTGTTTAAGTCCCAGATACTTCTTAAATATCATTTTCATGCAAGCACACAAATAAATGTATTTGTATATAGCATCTCTGATGCTGATCTCGAGCAAGCTCCTGAGCACCTCTCTTCCCATCAGTTAATCCCATGATTTTCTTTCACAGCACTTAACATCATGATTGAAAATTTCTGCCCTACTGTATTGCTTTTGATTCACTCTTGTTTCATAGTGCCCGGCACAGTGTCTGGCACACAATTGGTGTTGAATGAATGAATGATTGGGGTCAGGGTTTGCATGAATAGCTGTGGGTTTTATCAGTTAATAAAGTAACACTTGCAGAATCGATGGGTTGAAAAGCACAGAGTTCATATAAGGCTGTGAATGGCATATGATTCTCAAAATTGCCTTAGGAGTCCACCCCAGGAGACCTATTATAAGCATTATTGAATACAGGGTATGCATCTGTCAAAGAAAAGTTCACCCAATTGTGATTTTAAAGTGATGAAAGGGGTTTCACCACCTAATGGTTAGGGTGGTACTTTGTATTTGGATAAAAGATTGACTTATCCATTATGTGAAAATTGAATTGGGGAGATAAAATGGTAAAAGAACCTTAAATCCTAGAAATAAACCCGAAAAGGTGCCGATATTAGAAAGAAACTACCAGAAAGAGCTCAGGAGATCTGAATTTATTTAGATGAAAGAAATGACATTTCAGGTAGAAAAACACTTTTAAAAATAGTGGCTAACTAAGAGGAAAGCAGACTTTAGACCGAAGAGACCTGAAGAACAGCAAAACCAGAAGAGCAAAGGGCAACCTCAAACTGACATGAGGAAAATATTCCTGGAGCTAATTGCAGTCGGAAAGAGGCACCATTTCCCTAAAGAAGTGATGATGGTAAGCTCAGTAGTGATGTTCAAATGGAAATTAAATGTTTACAGAAAAATGTGTTCTCTCCTGATACAGGAAGTTCTGCCCGCCGCCTCAGGAGTTCGTCGTCCTCTTCCACACTCTCCTCCTCTCCTTGCGCTTCCTGTGAGGTTTCCAATTTCATTCGAGGAGGGGCCTGATGCGTGTTTACACCTGTGTGCTTAGGTAGCATCTTATGACTGACTGATTTCCGGCTGCGCTGGGTCTTCCTTGCTGCACTCAGCCTTTCTCTAGCTGCAGGGGGCAGGGCTACTCTTCGTTGCAGAGTGCTGGCTGCTCGTTGCGGTGACTTCCCTTGTTGGGTGCTAGACCATGTGGATCAGTAGTTGTGGTGCTTGGGCTTAGTTTCCCCAAGGCATGTGGAATCTTCCCAGACCAGCGATCAGGCCCGTGTCCCCTGCCTTGGCAGGAGGGTTCTCAACTGTGAAACCATCAGGGAAATCAAAGAGGCACTTACTTGAACGCCATATTTTAAATCTCACCTGAAAGACTAGGCCAG
>NW_011494761.1:2505202-2508254 GCF_000754665.1 Bison bison bison
AGGCCAGTGAAGGTTATACAATACGGTTTTCTCAGCTTGGTTTCAGTGCAAGAAATGCTATCTTGGGCCAAAACTTCCAAACCTAAATGTCATTGCCCATTAGTAAGCGATTCAAAATATCTTAGTTAACTTTCTACAGAAATATGATATATTTGTGGATTTCCCTGGTGGCTCAGACAGTAAAGCATCTGCTTACAATGCAGGAGACCCAGATTCGACCCCTGGGTCAGGAAGATGCCCTGGAGAAGGAAATGGCAGCCCACTCCAGTATTCTTGCCTGGAGCATCCCATAGACAGAGGAGCCTGGTGGGCTACAGTCCCTGGGGTCTGAAAGAGTCGGACACAACTGAGCAACTTCACTATTCACTTATGATATATTTATTATATATTTGAAGATACAAATTGGAATTTGTGGTTCAAGCAGCAAATTTATAACATATACTTATTTCCTCTTTCTTCCTAGACCCCAGTAATATGGCAGTAAAGAAATAAGCCCATATTATATTTTGAGTAACTTCTGGAAGATAAAAAGGAGGCCACCCTGTTCACAGATAAAACAAAGCAAAGACAGGACAACTCCAAGGATGGTGTGGCACTGAGAGGGGAATTCTGGTCTTTCCAGCAGAAACTCAGGGGAACAGGTTCCATGGGGAGGTAGGGGTGCAAAGGGGAACCAAGAGAGAGGCTGAGGCCTGCTCACCCTGTGAACAACTCCACCCTACAGCCTCCTCCCCTTTCTCTCCCCACTGTGCAGGCCCCCAAACCTTCAGTTCAGTCACTCAGTCGTGTCGGACTCTTTGCGACCCTATGGACTGCAGCACGCCAGGCCTCCCTGTCCATCACCAACTCCCAGAGTTTACCCAAATTCATGTCCATTGAGTCCGTGATGCCATCCAACCATCTCGTCCTCTGTCGTCCCCTTCTCCTCCAGCCTTCAATCTTTCCCAGCATCAGGGTCTTTTCTAATGAGTCAGTTCTTTGCATCAGGTAGCCAAAGTATTGGAGTTTCAGCTTCAGCATCAGTCCTTCCAATGAACGCCTAGGACTGATCTCCTTTAGGATGGACTGGTTGGATTTCCTTGCAGTCCAAGGGACTCTCAAGAGTCTCCTCCAACACCACAGTTCAAAAGCATCAATTCTTCAGCGCTCAGCTTTCTTTATAGTCCAACTCTCACATCCATACATGACTACTGGAAAAACCATAGCCTTGATTAAATGGACCTTTGTTGGCAAAGTAATGTCTCTGTTTTTTAATATGCTGTCTAGGTTCTTCCAAGGAGCAAGCGTGTCCACGACATCTAGTGCGTCAAATCCCCAAGGATTATCACCCCCGGCCACAGCACTCGAATATTCTGTAGGGACTCCTGCAGTAGCTCTTTTGTGGCCTTCGGTATTCACTTCCATTATACTCTTCCCTGTAGCATGTAAAAATGCAAGAGTGTGTGTCAATCTCTCCCTAGATTAGAACCATCTAGTGACTTCCCAGTGCTCTCAGGATGAGGACTACAATAATTAGCTTGGCCGGAGATGCCCTGCGGGCTTCTTCGGTGGCTCAGAGGTAAAGAATCTGCCTGCAACTAAGGAGATGCGAGTTTGATCCCGGAGTCGGGAAGGTCCCCTGGAGGAGGGCATGGCAACCCACTCCAGTGTTCTTGCCTGGAGAATCCTATGGACAGAGGAGCCTGGCGGGCAGTGGTCCATGGGGTCACAAAGAAGCGGAACCAGCTTACGTGAGTTAACGCGAAGGCATGCACGGAAGAGGCCCTGCAAGGTCTGGGCCCGCCAGCCTCTCGGGCTCGTCTTGCACACCCTCACCTTTGTTCTCTGCACTCCATTCACAAAGACCTTTCTCTGGATGGAAAAGCAGTTTTCGTTCTCCTGCCCCAGGTTTCGGGCATCTGCTGCCCTGCTTGTATGTCATCCCTTTAGCAGGCTGTATTTTCTTGAACCTTCAGATTTCATTTCAAATGTCACTTCCTCAGGGGAAGCTTTCTTGATTAGGTCAGGCCCTAGGTCTATCATTTCTTGTACTTTTTCCTCCACATCAATCTCTTCAGTTTTCTGACAGCAGGAACAATGTGTATTTTACTTACACCCCCAGAACTTGACAACAGTGCCCGGCATACAATAGTGCGTCAGCAAAGCAGACCTTTTCCTCTCAAGGTCCTGGCTGTCTCTCAGTTCCTGGCCTTGCCTCAGAGTGTTTAACCTTTTCTTTCACAGGAAGGACAAAATGAGCTGTGCCAGGCTTCTCCTTGGCCAGAGAAATGAAGCAGGTCACTGTTCCCTAGAATGGGGGTAACGAGAAGGGGTGGGCCGTCAGCGCAGCGGGATCTTGCCTGTCTCACCCTGGCTGCCTTTATGGCCCTCTGCACACTGGTCTGCAGACCAGAGGTGGTAAATGCAAGCCACAGAAGAGAGTTCTGCCTGGGAGAGTAAACCCTGACACTGATAACCTTGGGTTCACTGGTGGTGAAAGACTAGCCCTGAGGCAAGACTGCCAGCACAAGGGGCAGAGCTCCCACTGCTCGCAGGATGGGGCAGGGGTGGTGGTGATGAGTATGAGAGGCCATTCAAAAGTCTTTTAAATGACTTCTATTACAGTAATACTATTTATCAATCATTTTTCATGAGATGGGCACTGAGCCAAGCATTTTAAACATATTACCTTATTTAATCCCGTCAACAACCTGTGAGCTAGGAAGTATTATTTTACCCATTTTACAAATGAGGAAAGACCTTTGGAGAGCTCAGTAACTTGCAGTCATCTCACAGCTAAATAACTGGCAGAACCCACTTTCCAGTGCAAAACCACTGTGCTGTGTACTGCATCATCGTTGGCACCATGAACCTTCTAATGGTAAAAGTGGTACAAACGACTGCAATTTACCAAAGCCAAGACATTGACGAGGCAGTCAAGACATGCTGTTAGGCAATTTTTCTAGCAAATGTAGCCTGCTTCTGCTGCTGCTGCTGCTAAGTCACTTCAGTCGTGTCCAACTCTGTGTGACCCCATAGACGGCAGCCCACCAGGCTCCCCCGTCCCTGGGAT
>NW_011494761.1:2508354-2511181 GCF_000754665.1 Bison bison bison
ATGCATGAAAGTGAAAAGTGAAAGTGAAGTCGCTCAGTTGTGTCCGACTCTTCACGACCCCATGGACTGAAGCCTACCAGGCTCCTCTGTCCATGGGATTTGCCAGGCAAGAGTACTGGAGTGGGGTGCCATCACCTTCTCCAAAATGTAGCGTAGTGTAACTTTTTTTAAATGACCGACTCAGTATCTTTGCCTCAAGTATATTCATGGTCGCGTTAAAGCACAATATGCATGATTTTAGATGTGCTGGGTACTGCCATAAAAATTGTTATTCCAAGGCATAGGAGCTATAAATGGTTAGAGACGACATAATATGTTCCATTATTGAAAAGTTTGCCTTGAAGTCTTTAGGTCAGTAAACCCTACAGTTGGGTCTGTTTGGACCATTCTGAACAACTTGCTATCAAGCATTTCACCTGTGGCTATAGTATGTTGAAACTTCCAGCTGTGGGTGTGTGTGCATATCTACTTCCTAAAATTAGACAATTGCAGAAGCAAAAAGAACTTCCTGTTTTTCAGATATAAAAACCAAGATTTGGAGAGATTAAGTGAATTTGCTTTAAAAAAAAAACAACACATTTTTCCAAAGAAATTTCCAGAATTGGAAATGATTCTTAATTCATCAGAATAAAAATGGTTCAGTGGATGGGGAGAGCACTTAGACATTCCTTTTATAGCTTGGTTCAAATGAGATCTTTTAGGACAAGAAGACCTCTTCCTGGGTTCCTTTTCTCTGTGCCTCACCTGTCTACG
This sequence comes from Bison bison bison, assembly GCF_000754665.1. NCBI lineage: Eukaryota > Metazoa > Chordata > Mammalia > Artiodactyla > Bovidae > Bison > Bison bison. The sequence goes on from NW_011494761.1 coordinate 2,509,108, forward strand.
GCTCTAGGTATTAGTTTATGCCATACAAAAGCTCTAGGCTTTTAAAATCTGTCCAAAAAAAAACCCTCCCCTACCCCCCTTGTTACATAAGGTACCCTGAGAATTGAACAGAAGTGATACTGGGCAGTTAGATGACCAAAGTATGAGATGAGGACTATCGAATAGAGAAAATCAATTGCTTTCCTGTCCTCCCCAGAAAGTGTCCTGTAGGGGCTAGATAAGTGCCCACTGTAATAGTTTATTACTTGGTGGTTCTTCCTAATGGCAGGCAGCCCTGAAGCTGACCAAGTAACAAGTGGTCACTCAGCCAAAGGTCACTTTTTCTGGCCCAGCAGCCTTTCCAATTGGAAATACCATCCGGGTCTAATGTTGATTTGAAAGGAGAGGTCATTATACCACAGAGCTCCAGGCATCAACGTTCTGAAGGTTTTTAAATTGTGCTTCTTTTAAAAATGAACTCAAACCTGTGGCATTTGTGCTTTATTGCTAGTGAAAAGAGCTGATTACCATGGTTAGCGTAACTGCTTTTATTGAGATGTGGAAGCCAAGTAGTGGAAAATAAATCCTGTAGCTCTATGTAGGAAGTCTGAAATATAATTCATCGCTTCAGTTAGCTTTCAGAAATAAAAGGCCTGGGGACGGGGCTCTGGTTTCTTTTGATTACCACTGTCCATGAAATCAGATGAGGGGGCTGAGTAGGGTCTACAGAAGGTCACTAGGGGTTTCCAGGCAGAGAGAGGGCCCTCCAGACAGCAGAGACTCAGGTCCAGTAGCAAAAGGTGAGTTCTGGGTCACCGTGCTCTGGGCGGAAAGGCCAGAAACCCCACAGACAACTGGATTTACATTTACAGTTAAAAAAACAAACAAACCTGCCCTTGAGGCTAAATCTAAGCAGTTCTACTGGAATTGGGAGAGTGGTGGTGGGTACTTTAGTTGCTCAGTCATGTTCAACTCTTTTGCGACCCCATGGACTATAGCCTGTCAGGCTCCTCTGTCCATGGGATTTCCCAGGCAAGAATAGTAGAGTGGCTTGCCATTTGCAGAGGATCTAGTGGAACCTACATTTAAAGATGCAATTTTTATTTCCATTCAGGGAGCACATTCTTCCCCTTTTGGATTCACGGATTGTATCAGCCGTGTTGGCCATGGCCAGTTCAGGTTCACTCATTTGGCATTGATTCAGGTTTGGCTCTTTTGGGGCCAGTTAGCTCCAAGTTGAATAATATTGATTATTACACATGCTGTGTTTTCCTGATTACATCCCCTGTTTAATCTCTAACACTATATATATATTTACAATTTTTTTGGCTTATGACATTATGTTTCATGTGTATAACAGAATTTGACTTCTGTATACACTACTGAAGTGTGTATATATATGCTGCTAAGTCGCTTCAGTCGTGTCCAACTCAGTGCGACCCCATAGACGGCAGCCCACCAGGCTCCGCCGTCCCTGGGATTCTCCAGGCAAGAACACTGGAGTGGGTTGCCATTGCCTTCTCCAATACGTGAAAGTGAAGTCGCTCAGTCGTGTCCGACTCTTCGAGACCCCATGGACTGTATCCTACCAGGCTCCTCCATCCATGGGATTTTCCAGGCAACAGTACTGGAGTGGGGTGCCATTGCCTTCTCCAGTATACATAGATCAGATCAGATCAGTTGCTCAGTCATGTCCGACTCTTTGCGACCCCATGAATCACAGCACTCCAGGCCTCCCTGTCCATCACCAACTCCCGGAGTTCACTCAGACTCACGTCCATCGAGTCAGTGATGCCATCCAGCCATCTCATCCTCTTTCGTCCCCTTCTCCTCCTGCCCCCAATCCCTTCCAGCATCAGGGTCTTTTCCAATGAGTCAACTCTTCGCATGAGGTGGCCAAAGTACTGGAGTTTCAGCTTTAGCATCATTCCTTCCAAAGAACACCCAGGGCTGATCTCCTTCAGAATGGACTGGGTGGATCTCCTTGCAGTCCAAGGGACTCTCAAGAGTCTTCGCCAACACCACAGTTCAAAAGCATCAATTCTTCGGCGCTCAGCCTTCTTCACAGTCCAACTCTCACAACCATACATGACCA
>NW_011494761.1:2511281-2512101 GCF_000754665.1 Bison bison bison
CCAACACCACAGTTCAAAAGCATCAATTCTTCGGCGCTCAGCCTTCTTCACAGTCCAACTCTCACAACCATACATGACCACAGGAAAAACCATAGCCTTGACTAGACGAACCTTTGTTGGCAAAGTAATGTCTCTGCTTTTGAATATGCTATCTAGGTTGGTCATAACTTTCCTTCCAAGGAGTAAGTGTCTTTTAATTTCATGGCTGCAGTCACCATCTGTAGTGATTTTGGAGCCCAGAAAAATAAAGTCTGACACTGTTTCCCCATCTATTTCCCATGAAGTGGTGGGACCGGATGCCATAATCTTTGTTTTCTGAATGTTGAGCTTTAAGCCAACTTTTTCACTCTCCACTTTCACTTTCATCAAGAGACTTTTGAGTTCCTCTTCACTTTCTGCCATAAGGGTGGTGTCATCTGCATATCTGAAGTTATTGATATTTCTCCCGGCAATCTTGAGTCCAGTTTGTGTTTCTTCCAGTCCAGCGTTTCTCATGATGTACTCTGCATATAAGTTAAATAAACAGGGTGACAAAATACAGCCTTGACAAACTCCTTTTCCTATTTGGAACCAGTCTGTTGTTCCATGTCCAGTTCTAACTGTTGCTTCCTGACCTGCATACAAATTTCTCAAGAGGCAGATCAGGTGGTCTGGTATTCCCATCTCTTGAAGAATTTTCCACAGTTTATTGTGATCCACACAGTCAAAGGCTTTGGCATAGTCAATAAAGCAGAAATAGATGTTTTTCTGGAACTCTCTTGCTTTTTCCATGATCCAGTGGATGTTGGCAATTTGATCTCTGGTTCTTCTGCCTTGTCTA
>NW_011494761.1:2512201-2522390 GCF_000754665.1 Bison bison bison
AGCTTGAACATCAGGAAGTTCACGGTTCACGTATTGCTGAAGCCTGGCTTGGAGAATTTTGAACATTACTTTACTAGTGTGTGAGATGAGTGCAATTGTGCAGTAGTTTGAGCATTCTTTGGCATTGCCTTTCTTTGGGATTGGAATGAAAACTGACCTTTTCCAGTCCTGTGGCCACTGCTGAGTTTTCCAGATTTGCTGGCGTATTGAGTGCAGCACTTTCACAGCATCATCTTTCAGGATTTGGAATAGCTCAACTGGAATTCCATCACCTCCACTAGCTTTGTTCATAGTGATGCTTTCTAAGGCCCACTTGACTTCACATTCCAGGATGTCTGGCTCTAGGTCAGTGACCACACCATCGTGATTATCTGGGTCGTGAAGATCTTTTTTGTACAGTTCTTCTGTGTATTCTTGCCATCTCTTCTTATATACTCACCATCAAAAGTCTAGTCTCAATTCATCACCATACAGTTAACCCCCTTTAGCATTCAGCCTTTCCTCCCAAGGGCCCCTTTCCCTGCTGGTAACAACCGATCTGTTCTCTGTATCTGTGTGCTTATTTTTGTTTTGTTTGCTTGTCATATTTCCATGTATGAGTGAAATCATACAGTACTTGTCTTTCTCCATCTGACTTATTTCACTTAGCATAGTACCCTCAAGGTCCATCCATATGGTTGCAAATGGCAAGATTATAGTCACAAATTTCATAACACCTGCTTGAATATATTTCCCAAATCTCTGAGTCTATGCAGTCACTCTTAGAACTAGACTAACTGCATATTTCATAATTCAGCCCATATTACTTGAAAAGGGACAATGACTCAGCCACAGTGTATACACATTTCTGTGGTTTACATTTTGAAACCTAACTGTTAGCAGGTTATTCAGCATGTCTAATAATTTCTTTGGGAATGTCTCTTGAGTATGTGAATATACTTTAGACGTGAGCTATTGAAGCTAGCTTGAATTGTGTGCTGACCTTGTGGTAACCTCATACTATACTGGCCATGGTTCTTTCACTTGGGCAGCCCCGACTTGTCCCACCCAGTAGCACTGTAGCTTTATCAAGGGGCCCTCTCTGCTGCAACCCTCAGTTGGACCGCACTACAGGCCATTTTGACTCACATGGAGCTGAAATCAGAGCGTTGGTTCCTATTATATTTCCATGAAGAAAATGCATTCTCAGAATTAAGCTGACTAAAATGAACAAGACTTACTTGAGGTCCAGTGGTTAAGACTCTGTCTTTCAGGACTTCTTTGGTGGTCCAGTGCTTAAGAATCCACTCGAAGTGCAGGGGATATGGATTTGACCCCTGGTTGGGGAACTAAGACCCCATAGGTCATGGAGCAAGTAGGACCACACAGCACAACCGCAGAGTCTGTGCACTTCCACAGAAGGTCCTGCGTGACACAACGAAGGCCTCATTGCCACAGCTAAGAGCTGACCCAGCCAAACAATTTTTTTTAAAAAAAGGGGGATGCTGGGGATGTGGATTCGATCCCTGGTTGGGGAACTAAGATACCACATGCCTCAGGGTGCGGCCAAAACTTAGATGAATGAAATGAACAAGGGATTTTATTTCAAGGAAAATAGATGCATTCGTGACAATTTATAGATTAATCAAATCATAAGTGAAAGTGAAAGTGAAGTCGCTCAGTTGTGTCTGACTCTTTGAGACCCCATGGACTGTAGCCTACCAGGCCCTCCATCCATGGGATTTTCCAGGCAAGAGTACTGGAGTGGGTTGCCATTTCCCAGATCGAACCCGGGTCTCCCACATTGCAGGCAGATGCTTTACCATCTCAGCCACCAGGGAAGCCCAAAATCCTAATAAATGAAGTGCAAAATGCACAGAGACAATCCTCAAAGAGTAAATACAGCCAGTAAACAAGCTTGAAGAAATGTTCAGTCCTTATGTCCCTACCAGTAATCCAAGAAATGCAAATTCTTAAATGAAGATATTGCCTTCATTCTTTAAGTCAGCAAAAAATTAAATGAAATTAAAATAACCAGCACTGCTTAAGTGACAGAGTCTGTCACTTTGATCCAGGCTGTCTTTTTATTGGCTCCTTCTTTTAAAGACTATTTTGACAATAAATACTGAGAGCATTAAAGCCAGGTATACTTTTGGTTCAATCCCTTCTAAGAAAATAATCTAAAATGAAACAAAATCGCTTGTGCATAAAGATATTCACTTCAAAATTATTTACATTAGAGATTTGAAACAAGTTCAGTAGTGAAAAATAGGAAAACGTTAAACATAAATTAATATAATCATGAATAATTCATATAAAAAACTTTATAGACTTCTGGTCAGTATGATAAGTTTGATATTTCTTCTCCACCTCAAGTACATTAAAATTTCACTTAAAAAATTTACATTTATAAATAAGCTCAATTTAAAAAAATGTTAAGCCTCAAAGCACACGTTGAACAGTGGCCTAAATACAACCAAAAACGAGGTATTGAATTGGGAAACCTAGAGAACACACTGAGAATTCCAAAACAAGATGAAAAGATAGAAAACATGAACAAGATATTGAGACATAGAGACTAGAAAAATCAGGTATAACATATAGCCAACTGAAGTTTCAGGAGTAGAGGAATAGAGAGAATGGGAAGAGGCAACATGTAATTAAAAAATGACTTAGATTCTCCAATTGTAAGGAGAAAATAAAAAGGACATGCTAAAACAAGAGGAAAACCAGTGCACATCTAACCACATCACAGTAAGGCTGCGAGCATCAAAATTACAAAGAAAATCCTGAAAGCTACCAGAGAGAAATTCTGATTACTTACCTACAAAAGAACAATAATGGCCTTGGGTAACTCACTTCTAAGGCATATTCACATAATACAGAAAAATCTCAGTGGTATTACTGGAAATTCTGAGCCTCTACCAGTAGTTGGATTTCTCAATGTTGCCTGTTCTTTGTATCTACAAAGATTATGTATTTCTATATAATTTTGTACTCTGATGCCTTACTGAATTTTCTCAGGGTTTACATAGTGTTCTAGTTGATTCTCTTATTTTATTCATCTATATAATTTTATCATCTAAAAATAATAATACACCTTCTTTTACTAATGTGTATTCATTTTGTTTCTTGGTCTTGTCTAATGCTGTTAACCAGAACTTCTGGAACAATGTGAGTTAGCTATGACATTTTATCTTGCTCATCACTCTCCAAGGGCCATTTCCAGTACAACCTTAAATTATTTGAGGGTGGATTCATCTTTCCTGCTTTATTTATAGATTCCTTATGAAGAATAAATGTTGAGCATTATTAAATACATTTTCAGCATGTGTAAAGATGATCATGTGATTTTCCATTTTGGTTTATTAATATGATAAGTTATGTTATGGGGATCGTCCTCTATGCACCGTCCTTGACCCTCAATGCAGGTGAGGAGTCACAGTCCCTGGCTCCCAGCCACTGCAGGCTAGGGAAAACCTTTGGGAGGGGCAGGTGGAGGAAAGAATGCAGAAAAGAACCAAACCTTGACCAAGGAATTATTCCACTCTGGGCCCTTGGCTGGTCTTCACTAGAGGTGGAAAGCTAATCAAACATTACCAGGCCCCATCTGAATTGGTTAATCAACACCTTTTGGTGGAGCTTTACAAACCCTTTTTTTTTTTTTTTTTTCCATTGTGGTAAATGATTTATTTCATCCTTGGCCATGGTTTATTATCTTTTTAATGTGCTGCTGAGTCTTGTTTCTTAATGTCTTATTTAGATTTATTACATGGATATTCATAAGAAAGATTGATCTGTCATTTACTTTTTATTCCTTTTTGGTTTTTTGTTGTCATATTTGGGTTCTGGTATTTCTATTTTGTCACTTTATGAAAAGAATTTGGAAGCTTAATTTGTTTCATATGTTCTGTAACAATTTACATAGCACTGGAATTATCTGTCTTTTAGGAGCTAAGTAGAATTCTCCTGTGAGAACATCTGGATCTGATGATACTTGAGGGGTTGCTTTTTGACAACTTTTCATATTTCTTCTCTGGTAATGGCTGCTTGTATTTTCAAATCTCTTCTGAGATCTTTTATTTTTTGTAATTTAAATTTTTTGTGTAGTAAATTATTTATTGACATGTCCATCTTTCTTCATCTGAATCCCTCTTTGGAGGAATAGTGTCTTAATTATTTATTAATTAACAATGCTTAGCAAATAATTCTTGATGCCCAATATATGTTTATAAAATGAATGAACTAGTGGACTGTGTCCATCACAAACCGACTCTACCCTGTATAACACATAGGTCTTACCTCTTCCTGTGGTTTTATTTTCTATGCCATGCAAATTCAAAATTGAGATTTTTTTTTCCCCCTCAGAGTATGGAGAGAATGTAGTATTTTAGACTTGATACATTATGAGACATCATTAAAGTGCTATTTCTCCCAAAGTAGTTCTGAGAGTGTGGCTGCTCTTCTTGGCTTGACCGACCCTCCTGGCGCCTCTGCTTGGTGGACATCCAAGATGCCACGCTGCGCACCCTCGTCAGCACTGGGTGTGCTTGCAGACCTCACAGTCTGTAGGCTTGCCGTCGGTATCCAAACTCTTCTAGCTGGGCAAGAAGGATTTCTCTCTGGGTATAAAAACCAAGGATATTTTTCAAAAAAGTAACTTTTAGCCAAAACCCACTGAACACTGTGTGTTTATCACAATCACATTCCTCCACTCTAGTTTTTACATCTTCCCTCTAAAACCTCAACTTGAACTCAGAGTGAGTTCTTAAAGCTTCAGAAAAATACAGTGCTTTCTGACATTTTCCTGGTTTGCTTTTTCCAGGAGAAGAGTTGCTCAATTTCAGTGAGATGTGAGAAGGTGAAGGAGGAAATTGTTAAAGATAAAGGGAAGAGCCACAGAATGATCTGACCCAATATGTCTTTTTTCCCCATGTTCACAAAAATAGCTTTATTTTTTAAATTAACTTCTTTTTTCTTTTTAAATTAATTTTTATTGGAGTATAGTTACTTTACAAGATTGTGTTAGTTTCTGCTGTACAGCAAAAATAAATCAGCCATACATATAAATATCCCCTCCCCTTTTGATCCAATCTAAGTCTTCAGAATGCCATCAGCCTTTCAGAATCAGTATTCTAGTGGTCATTCATCTCGCGATGGGCTTCATTTTTCAGAATATGGGTGAGGGAAATGTGTGGGGTGGGGATTGTGTGATGACAAAGGCCAGCTCATTTGGGTGCGGCTAAGCAGGTGGGAGACCTTCCGGGCCTTCTGATTGACTGGGGAAAGCCATTGCTTTTCACATGGCCTGAGGGAGGGGTATTACCACAGGAACCCTTGAGACAGGAAGGAGGGAACAACATTCCACTTTGTGCTGTGAGAAAATGGCTAAAGAGGAGACACCACAGGAAATAGTAGGACCTGCCACTGATGGCTAGAACTAGGCTGCAGGCAGCTAAAGGTAGCCCTTGTGTCTTATCTCTTGTATCTCTGAAAATATAGATGGCTGTTTCTTGTCCTGTATCAAAAAGGATTGAGAAATATTGCTTGACAGAGTCTTTGGGGCTGAAACTTCATCCTTATAATCTGGGGGAGAGTATTACATCTGTGATTTCCTAAATCAGTTTCATCTCTATTCAGAGTAAAAATACAATTAGGTTATGACAATTCTCTCCAAATATTAAGGTCTGGGTTTCCTGCTATTTTAGGGGGGGGAATGGTAAACAACTTAACAAATGATCCCAGCATGTATAATTATTTCTACAACTACTGTTTGAACAAAATTTACATTTTTAGTTCAAAGTGTATAACATCGAGGTGAAAAATAATTTTCTGAAATCTAAGATATTTAAAATCCCTCCACATTTCAAAATGAGAAGCTAAAACTTTTCTTCAAATTCAGGCCATCACAAGAATTCTTAAAAAAACACACTTCAGGAGACTCATTTCTTTCTGAGGGCCGTTTGCACAGTCTGTGATGACTAGAGGTCTTAAAGGCATTTAAGGTTGTTGTTTTCTAACTGTCTGATAATCTAAATTGTGTTGATCATAAGATTAAATTATCATCTCCTTAACACTAAAACCAACATTTTTAATGTTAAAGTTCCATTGATAACTTTTGGCTAACTGAAAAAAAAAAATTCACCCCATTGTCTCTTTTTTTAAAAAAGTATGTATTTATTTAGCTGTGCAGGATCTTAGTTGTGTTATGTGAGATCTTTTAGTTGTGGCATACAGGATCCAGTTCCCTGACCAGGGATTAAACCCAGGCTCCCTGCACTGGAGCTTGGAATCTTAACCAGTAGACCACTAGAGAAGGTCCTGCCCAGTTGTCTTTTAAATTCTTGCAGCCATTCTCTTGGCTTTCCCTACAGCAGTAGAATTTATGATATTACAGAAAGAATGGCCATCTTCTTTGCTTCAGTCACTATGTTTTAGGACTGGGTTAACAAAAATATAAATAAGTCTACTTTAAAATATTAATACATAAAAGTGTCAAGAGATTGAAAACAAGCTTTAGAAGGGATCCACAACTATTCCTCCCTCTAACCTGAAGAGATGCAGAATATGCAAGAAAATCAAACAAATTCAGGATTAAAAAACCCCTGTGGTAACTACTGATCCACAAAAATCAAACAGGAAATCTCTGGCTGAATTCATGTGATTACTATGGTGCAAAACTCTAATATTAAATTATTTCTGTTTAGCACACATAACCAATACTCTTGGTTGTGGGGAAACAGCTGAACGACCTTGCTAACTTAGAAACTCAACTTGTGACTTCAGTCATGGTACAGCCAGGGCTTCCTGGATAGCGCTAGTGGTAAAGAACTCACCTGCCAATGCAAGAGACCTAAGAGACTTCGGTTCAATCCCTGGGTTGAGAAGATCTCCTGGAGAAGGGAATGGCAACCCACTCCAGTATTTTTGCCTTGGAGAACCCCATTGACAGAGGAGCCCGGTGGGCTACAATCCATGGGGTCACAAAGAGTCAGACACAACTGAAGTGACTTAGCACACACCACAGCCAGTGCTTCTACAATCAACAGCAGAAAATAAGAACATTCGCTTGTAATAAATATTAGCAAAGGGTGTATATATTTCTGTTCTTTAGATGACTGTGTCAGTTTAATCTAATTTCAATTCAAAGATCCATTTGTCTCTGGTTCTGCATCAGAGGCAAAAATTACTTTATTTGATTAACTCTGAGAACTGGGGAGAAGTCTTCTATATATCTTAATATTCAAATCTAATGCATTCATTAGGAAGAAACAATTCCATAACCTCAAGTAAATCGTTTCAAATTGGAATGGTCAAAACAGAAAAGTTAATATCCAAATAGAATTTGGTGTGTTACATAAGCGTGTGCAATCATCTAAAATTAAAACTAATCACTTCATATCAGAAGCCATAATAAAAGCCAAGGTTCTGCCTCATTGTTCTCCACTGAAGCATGAATAATTCATGATTCAGGTAAGCTTTTCTTCTCCCCTGAGTCTTCCATAAAATTTTACCAATTTTATTATTAAAACTGTGTCTCTACAGCATTTCAGCTTTACTAGAATTGAACTGATAATATGTGTTGTACCTTCTGATATTACTGTTTGTAGTTCTGTCCTTCAGCCCTCATGCAAAGCAGACTATGACCAGGTCTCATGTAACAAAACAAAATTTGAGGGCCTGGCCTTGCTTCAAGGCTTCTCATTCTCCCTGAATCTGACCTGCTTCCTCTCCATATTTTTCAGTGTTCTCTTTGAATCCAAATCTTTTCTTATTCAGAAATATCTGGTCCCATCTATCCTTCGCAGAAAGCTGCCAATAGTGAAAAATTAAAATTATCCTCTTCTAATAGTATGTTTTCGGGCTTCCCTGGTGGCTCAGAGGTTAAAGCATCTGCTTGCAATGCAGGAGACCTGGGTTCTATCCCTGGGTCAGGAAGATCCCCTGGAGAAGGAAATGGCAACCCACTCCAGTATTCTTGCCTGGAGAATCCCATGGATGGAGGAGCCTGGTGGGCTACAGTCCACGGGGTCACAAAGAGTTGGACACGACTGAGCGACCTCACTTCAATAGTATGTTTTACTTCTCAATAAATGCCCCCATCAATAGTGTTCCTAGTTTCATCCATCAGATATATACATTTTTTAACATTAAACATTTATTGTGTTTCTACTGTGGGTGATGTGCTAAAGACAGAAAAAACTCAAACTCTGCCTCCAAGGAGGTGACAGATGAAGCAGGCTGGATATTGAAACACCAGCGGTAAGAGGTGCTATTTCACATAGAGCAGAAATGTGAAAATGACGAGCAGGGGTGGAGCAATTATCTCCACACAGACACAGCTGAATCACTCTGTGTCTTGGGGAAAACTGAAGAGGTTTCTGCCTGATTCTATTTTCTCCATGAAGCAGGAGATGAGATCCTTTCTTGAGAGTCATGGTAGGTTGAAAGATATGAGGAGAGTAATAAAGGCTTGAAGTGGTTGCCAAAGTGATAGAGAAAGACAGCTACTTAGGAGAATTAGGACCAATTCCTGGTAACATGAAAGATGAGCATACATTTGGAGGTCACAAATCTGTGAAAGTCCCATAGCAGCCTGACTGAGTGGCTCTTCTCCATGGAGGCTACAGTGAAAAGAAGGGGCCAGAGTGAATGGTGCTTATATGTCACAGATCTTTGCCAGAAGGAAGAAGGTGAAGCCAGGACAAGGCTGATAACCTGAGAGACGATGGATGGATTAAGGGGCAGGATACTACGGAGTAAGGCACTATGAGAACAAAATGATAGGATGTGCAGGGGTTTAATATTTCAGTGGGATCCAGTGTGGTTCAAGGATAAGCCATGGAGCAGGTGACTGAATGGAAGGACTTCAGGTGGGGAAGTATGCAATAATTCAGTGAAGTTTCACAAAGCCCAGCCTGGTGTCAGGTACTGTATTAAGTCATGAGTCAGACCCTATACAAACCAAAAAAGTTCAGAGTAAAACTGGTAAATATCCCATTTCGCATGTGATAAATAGTAACTGGGGCTTCCCAGGTGGATCCATGGTAAAGAACCTGCCTGCCAACGCAGGAGATGCAGGTTCAATCCCTGGGTTGGGAAGATCCCTTAGAAAGGGAATGGCAACCCACTCCAGCATTCTTGCCTGGATGGACAGAGGAACCTGACGGACTACAGTTTATGGGGTCGCAAAAGGGTTGGATACAACTTAGCTACTAAACAACTACAACAAATAGTAACTGAGATGAAATGCCCAACTATACAAAGGAGAAAGTATAGTCCCCAGCTTGGCAAGTTCAGAGACGACTTTGGCAGAGGCATTTGAGGGAGTGCAGTATGAGGAAGCAGACATACGACAGTGATGAAGAGAAGCTAACAGCATCCAGTCTCGTAACTGGCAATGAGGGCTGCAAGCCCCAAACATGTTCAAGAGGAAAATGATACCTCCCTTCCAACAGCTCTGGCTGCCCTCAATCCCATCTAAACATTTCAGCACATCATCACCTCCACTGCTGGCCTGAAGTACCACTTTCAACACCTCAGTTTCCTCTTTAAATCCTTCCATTTCTTCCCAGCTCCTTCACCATTAAAGAGCCTTAACTCTCACATCGCAGACAAATGAGTGTTATGAGGGCCTTTGGCCTTCCTCTCCCCACACTCCCTGTCCAGCAGTATTTCTCCCCGCCTGCCCACCATGTGCTTCTGCAGTGTGTCACCTGCCTCCCCTCTCTCTGATTCATAAACACTCATGCTCATTTCCACGTTTTGCTCAACTGTAACATTTCTCCCTTGGTATCTCTAATTTTCTTGAAGAGATCTCTAGTCTTTCCCATTCTGTTGTTTTCCTCTATTTCTTTGCAATTGATCACTGAGGAAGGCTTTCTTATCTCTTCTTGCTATTCTTTGGAACTCTGCATTCAGATGCTTATATTTTTCCTTTTCTCCTTTGCTTTTCGCTTCTCTTCTTTTCACAGCTATTTGTAAGGCCTCCCCAGACAGTCATTTTGCTTTTCTGCATTTCTTTTCCATGGGGATGGTCTTGATCCCTGTCTCCTGTACAATGTCATGAACCTCATTCCATAGTTCATCAGGCACTCTATCTATCAGATCTAGGCCCTTAAATCTATTTCTCACTTCCACTGTATAATCATAAGGGATTTGATTTAGGTCATCCCTGAATGGTCTAGTGATTTTCCCTACTTTCTTCAAT
>NW_011494761.1:2522490-2522907 GCF_000754665.1 Bison bison bison
CAAGAAAATCAGAGATACCAAAGGAACATTTCATGCAAAGGATGGGCTTGATAAGGAACAGAAATGGTATGGACCTAACAGAAGCAGAAGATATTAAGAAGAGATGGCAAGAATACACAGAAGAACTGTCAAAAAAAGATCTTCATGACCCAGATAATCACGATGGTGTGATCACTGACCTAGAGCCAGACATCCTGGAATGTGAAGTCAAGTGGGCCTTAGAAAGAATCACTACGAACAAAGCTAGTGGAGGTGATGGAATTCCAGTTGAGCTATTTCAAATCCTGAAAGATGATGCTGTGAAAGTGCTGCACTCAGTATGCCAAAAAATCTGGAAAACTCAGCAGTGGCCACAGGACTGGAAAAGGTCAGTTTTCATTCCAATCCCAAAGAAAGGTAATGCCAAAGAATGTTCAA
>NW_011494761.1:2523007-2524011 GCF_000754665.1 Bison bison bison
CTAAAGTTCTTGAAGAGATCTCTAGTCTTTCCCATTCTGTTGTTTTCCTCTATTTCTTTGCAATTGATCACTGAGGAAGGCTTTCTTATCTCTTCTTGCTATTCTTTGGAACTCTGCATTCAGATGCTTATATTTTTCCTTTTCTCCTTTGCTTTTCGCTTCTCTTCTTTTCACAGCTATTTGTAAGGCCTCCCCAGACAGTCATTTTGCTTTTCTGCATTTCTTTTCCATGGGGATGGTCTTGATCCCTGTCTCCTGTACAATGTCATGAACCTCATTCCATAGTTCATCAGGCACTCTATCTATCAGATCTAGGCCCTTAAATCTATTTCTCACTTCCACTGTATAATCATAAGGGATTTGATTTAGGTCATCCCTGAATGGTCTAGTGATTTTCCCTACTTTCTTCAATATAAGTCTGAATTTGGTAATAAGGAGTTCATGATCTGAGCCACAGTCAGCTCCCGGTCTTGTTTTTGTTGACTGTATAGAGCTTCTCCATCTTTGGCTGCAAAGAACATAATCAATCTGATTTTGGTGTTGACCATGTGGTAATGTCCATGTGTAGAGTCTTCTCTTGTGTTGTTGAAAGAGGGTGTCTGCTATGACCAGTGCATTTTCTTGGCAAAACTCTATTAGTCTTTGCCCTGCTTCATTCCATATTCCAAGGCCAAATTTGCCTGTTACTCCAGGTGTCTCTTGACTTCCTAACAGAAGCAGAAGATATTAAGAAGAGGTGGCAAGGATACACAGAAGAACTGTATAAAAAATATCTTCACGACCCAGATAATCACAATGGTGTGATCACTGACCTAGAGCCAGACATCCTGGAATGTGAAGTCAAGTGGGCCTTAGAAAGCATCACTACAAACAAAGCTAGTGGAGGCGATGGAATTCCAGTTGAGCTATTTCAAATCCCGAAAGATGATGCTGTGAAAGTGCTGCACTCAATATGCCAGCAAATCTGGAAAACTCAGCAGTGGCCACAGGACTGGAAAAGGTCA
>NW_011494761.1:2524913-2530278 GCF_000754665.1 Bison bison bison
GACAGGGATGAGATGGCTGGATGGCATCACTGACTCAATGGACATGAGTCTGAGTGAACTCCAGGAGTTGGTGATGGACAGGGAGGCCTGGCGTGCTGCGATTCATGGGGTCGCAAAGAGTCGGACACGACTAGGCAACTGAACTGAACTGAACATTTCTCCCGGAGAAGGCAGTGGCACCCCACTCCAGTACTCTTGCCTGGAAAATCCCATGGATGGAGGAGCCTGGAAGGCTGCAGCCCATGGGGTCACTGAGGGTCGGGCACGACTGAGCGACTTCACTTTCACTTTTCACTTTCATGCATTGGAGAAGGAAATGGCAACCCACTCCAGTGTTCTTGCCTGAAGAATCCCAGGGATGGGGAAGCCTGGTGGGCTGCCGTCTATGGGGTTGCACAGAGTCAGAGACAACTGAAGTGACTTAGCAGTAGCAACATTTCTCCCAAACTTCGCTTCCAAGTTAAGTCACTTTTCACAGCCTGACTGGAGATCTGTGGCTCCCACGATCTTTCCTTGACTCTGAGTTATTTTACTGCATATTGTGGTCTTTAGAACTGTGTTATCTCCTGGTATTCTCCAATAGTTCATCTTTTCAAATAAGGTCCCTGAAGTCTCGATGTGTACCTCTAGATTCCCACAGTGATTTGTAGAGAGTTGAACACATAATAGGTGTTTGAGAGGCAAATTAATCTGGTAGAAAGTACCCAAGTCAGGAGATCCCGTTTTTTAATTCCAGCTCTACTCCTCAGGCTAAACTCTCTTTACTCGTGAATTGAGGACCCGTGATCACTCAGATGCCCTTCACCTGCTGCAGTCTGAGTCTAGAAATACTAATTATTTTATCTGACCAGAAGCTCTGATAATGCATACCATGCACTCTTCTTGCTCTTTTTCTAAGATACTATCACATAGCATGTACCATATTTAATAAGATTCAAACTAAATATTCAAAGTACACTTTAATTGTAAGAGTCCAGTGCAATGTATGACTTAATATAAATATTCAACAAATATCTATAAAATGTATTCATTCATTCAACATTTCAAGCACAATTCTAGACACTGTAGGATGAAGTGGTAAATAAGATAGACAAGAAGAACTTTTTTCTCTTGGAGCTTATATTCTAGTGGAAACAAATAGATGGTAATAAATATATTATTAATATAAGGGCTTCCCAATAGCACAGAGGTAAAGAATCCCCATAGCCGCAAGAGACAGGTGTTTGATCCCTGGGTCAGGAAGATCCTGTGGAGGAGGAAATCGTTACCCACTCCAGTGTTCTTGCCTGGGAAACCGCATGGACAAAGGAGCCTGGCAGGCTACAGTCCATGGGGTCACAGAGAGTCAGACACAGCTGAGTGACTGAGTGTACACACACACATACAATGTCACGTGCTATGTCATTCATGTCAATAACTGCTATGAAGAAAAATAGAGAGCAGAAAAAGGATAGAGGCATGGGTGATTTCTGAGGTAGTCATCTTAATTTCCATTCCATACAGTGACGACATGGGCCTTCTTGTAGACATGACATGTACAGATGTAAACACAGATACAGGCACAGATGTACAGAGAAATACGACGCTAATGTTCTGCACACAGCGCCATGTGCCACATAACGAGCTAAGGCGTGTCATACTCACTAGTTTATTTCATCTTCCCAACAGTCCTTTGAGATATACTACCTCATTTTATAAATGAGAAGACTCAGAGTCACTTCACTAAAAGTGCCAGTACTAGTACTGGAAACCACATTCTATTTGCATGTCATTTGCACAAACAAACATGTTACATTAGGTTTCTTGTACAAAAATATTCTAAACTAAAATAGGAAAATAAGCCATCATGTATGCTGGTTGCCATCTTTTTATTTTAAATATATCTTAAAAGGTCAGTCCTTTGCATATTCAAGAATTGTGATGGAGGGCCATATCACCATAAAAGCCAACAAAAAAGCTGAATGTAGAGATCTCCAAGATATATTGGTATAAGAAAAGGCAAAGTGTACAGATGTAATACATTATGTGGCCATGTGTATATAAAAGTGGATGGATTTTTTCATGTATGTGTATAAGCACAGGATATCTCTAGCAGGATAAAAAATATATTCGTATCAGTGGTTTCCCTAAAGATGAGTAAGAAGGAGGCTTATTTTTTTACTGTATGTAATTCTTAAAACTCTATGTGCATGTATTACTTATTGAAAAATTGGTTTGAAAATTTTAATGCAATCATTAATATCAAAAAGGCACCTGAGGACTTACTGGTGGCCCAGTAGTTAAGACTGCACTTTTCCACTGCAGGAGGGACGCTGATTCAACCCCTGGTCAGGGGAGTTCCACGTGCTGTACAGTGCAGACAAAAAAAAAGACACAAATTATTTAAAGAATAAGCTTTTGCAATTCGATCCTATTCTTAACAAGGCATACAAATTTTCCATGAGAGAGCTTTCACTAATGTGTAACCACAGTGAAAGTTAATGTTCTGAGAAGCTTGGCCTACTTCATGATTGTTTATAGCCAAAGAATAAATGGACACTTGAACAGGTAGAGTAGGAAGTGATGACACTGGAGAGTAGGAAGTTACAACATAAATGATCTGAACACCACAGTTAGAAACAGTAATTCTCCACCAGACATCCACGCAATAACAGGATCCTAAAAGTTGCTTGTAAGTATAACAGAATAAAGATGTGGATTATTTTTTAATCCTTTACTCTTTTGTAACAGTTTCCTTCAAACTTTCACGTCTCCACTGAAAACTTACAAAGGAACATGTTATACACAAGAAAGTGGTGGGGAACAAGTGAGAAAATATCAGAAATCTCTGTATAAAATTTCAGGAATGTCAAATTCCAGGGTTATACTGTTATTTAATGTATTTAAAATATAAAATGTAGTTTATACTAATCATTTGCCCTTTTGAGTCATGAAATGCAAGTTTGTAGGTAATGAGCATGTAAGAAATTCTACCTAAATCAAATGCATGCCTCTGTTAAAACAGGTGGAGTCCAGGGTACAGCCTTACATAATCCACTGGGAATTCAGATCTGTAATCTCTCACTCTTGGGACTCACTACTTGCCATTCAATGTGAGTGCAACTGAGAAGGCATTTATCTGGAAATCAAAAGCTTTTTCTGTTATATGTGTCAGCTTTGCATAGTCAGTTAGCTCTGTAATTAACTCTCCTTTATAAAAATCTTTGGAGAAGGATGTAGGCATACAGGCAAAGAAATATGGCTGGTTGTTGCTTTGTGTCATTTTGTGAACTAGCTATAGCATCAGGAAGAGAAGGGTGCTGGGTCAACACAGGCTGGAACACAGCATCATATGGATATTTAATTTCTGATATTATTTAGAAATAAATGACTCTGGTTTGACATGGACCCTGCATCCACAGAAATGTGAGCTCCTCACTTTGGAACTTCACTCACAATGGTGAGGTTCCCACCCTGTTTGCTTCCTTACAGAGCAGGCGACTCACTGAGATCACTGTCTACACTAAAAAAAAGTGTACATATTTAGAACAGAAATTTCATCAGCATAAAACCACTTGGGCTGAAATAAGGCTCTTCTGACTTTATGTAATTAGCATCATGTTGTAACCAAACACCCCGGATAACTTTGAGTCTTTCACCGGGTTCCATAAATAATTAAGCAGGGAGTCTGATGGCTTACCCAATTAATGATATAAATTTTATTTCCAAGAAAGATTTTATTCATCTCTAATAAGTGTTTACCATTTTATGAGATTTTTTTTTTTTTTAAGAAATTTGGGTCAGGAAAACCCAAGGGATTTCTGTGACTCACTGACAAGTGATCAGAACAAGAGTAGAATAACCTGGAATGTACAAAATAAGTAGAGCAGATTTTCCATTAAAGTGGTTTCATAACAGAGAAAAACATATTGGAAAATATTTCCTTCGATAAAACATAGAGAGGATTATTTTAAAAATGTTTTTTTAATAGTTGGAAAAATGAGATGTTCACGATTAGAGAGTTCTATTAGTCACATATCTGGATCATATGCTTGAAACAAGAAATCTTCTATCTGGAAAAAAATGCCCTGAAATCACCTTCTGTCTACAGATGGCCCTTATCGCTCAGCTTTTGTGTATGCCACTAGATCTCTGAGGCCAAGTTTCCTTTAAATCCCCACACAGGTATATGTGGTAGACTGAGGAATCACTTTTCCTACCCACTGTGACATAGCATGACAGTACATTGACCCCTTTAAACAAACGAGGCTTGTGCCAGGAGAAGCAACGATGTGTACAAAGAAAGGCCAACAGTTTTGCTCAGATCTCTAGCCTTCTTGTGTTACTCCATCATCCCTGACTAAATAATGTCATTTCTTTTCTACCAGACACAAGACAAGATGATGGGAATAATACAAAAAGGGACATTAATAATATTCTTTTCTTCTCTATACTGAATAAGGAGCATGCAATTGCTCAGAGCAGATAATAACATAGTGATAATAAGCTTGCATTCTCCCAAACACAGAACAATAAGTAACAGTATTTGATCAGCCCTCCAACGCATGGGAACGACCGTACAGTTACAGACAGTTTGAATGGGGATTGATTCAGGTGGGCCAGAGTTAGAGACTGGAAACATTAGACTGTGAGATGACTTTGGACACATGAGAGGGTTAAGACAGGTAGGAAAATGTGCCTTAACTCAAAGCAACTATTTAAATATTGCATAAATGCAAGAACAAGCAAGGCAATTTCAGGAAACATTGATAAGGCCAATGATGGTCTTGGACTGGCTACAGAAAGAAGAGGGGGTCAATTTAGAAGAACAGCTACTACAAAATATAGACTATGGATTGGTCCCTCTTGACATCAAACACCCTCACTAAAAGGTCATGAACAAGATAGTAAGCAAGGGAAAATAAATTATGCATATGTGCAGAGCTTAGCTATATAAAAAGTCCCTGAAATTTTAAATTAGTTATAAAAGCACTTAACCAAAGGTCATGTCCTCATCTGGACATGGTTGAGAAAACATGAAAGAAAGCAACAAGGAACCTTTGAATATCCAGAGGGGGATAAAAACACAAACCCGTACACTAAGATTATTCAATTCTCCGTGAGAAAATTGACTCTCACTTAGAGGCTGTTCACTGTTATTTTAGAGAAAATCTAACTCCTCTCTTCATTGCAGATTAGAAGCAGGAAATTAAAAGGGGTAGCTTCTAGACTCAGGCATTCTGACCATTGTAATATTTGAGAGCTGACAGTCTGACAATAAGAAGGAGGTGGAAAAAGTATTTAAAATGGCCAGAAATTGAGAGATGTAGTAACTGTGTACTTGAAACTAAAATCAATTACCTCAGTTAAAAAAAAAAAAAAAAGT
>NW_011494761.1:2530378-2537416 GCF_000754665.1 Bison bison bison
AAGTCCTCACTAAATCATCTTACTGCTGTATTTTCACTTTCTAATAATTTTGTTTCTGTAATAGAAGCTCATATTGTACAATAGAAGCCAGAAGAGAATGGTTTAAAAATGTGCCCAAAAAGCCTAACTTTCTCTGATTTCCTGACCAATTACAGATGTTACATCCTTTACTTAATTTCCCATTACAACATGTGGTTGTACTTACACTAGACATCTATAACATTTGCTTCAAGGGAGCTAAATGAAGGCTATTGTACCTATTGAACTACAATGTCCTCCTTGTAATACTGTAATCCTAGCTTTGCCAGGAAGTAAAAAAATTTTAAATAACAATGTTTAAAGTCATATGTGGTCTAAGAAAATGTCTTTTTTTTTTTTTTTTTACTAGGGAGAGTTCTTGCCAACAGAGTTTTCTTCTCATTGATTTCATATCATACAAAGTGTTCTAAGTGAACACATAAAAATGGAAATTTCTTCCAGGCTGAATAAAATCCTGATGCAGCAGTCATACTTTGTTGCTTTTCTGTATTAACCATTAACCTACAAGAAACTGAAAATGCTAAGGTCCAGCCTAGAGTCTTGTGTTTTGTACCTTAGGCTGTCAGATTGTGTCCAAATGGGGCTGAAGAAAAAAATAAGGAGGGGCTTCCCTGGTGGCCCAGTGGCTAAGACTCCTTGCTTCCAGTGCAGGGGTGCCTGGGTTCAATCCCTGGTCAGGGAATTAGATCATACATGCAGCAACTAAGAGTTCTCAACTAGAAAGAGTCCACATGCTGCAAGGAAGATCAAAGATCCAGTGCACTTCACCTAAGACACAGGATAGACAAATAAATAAATAAATATTTTTTTAAAAAGAAAGAAAGCAATAAGGATGGTGTCATGATGTAAGAATCCAAGGACCTATTCTTGGGCCATAGGTTGTGATGCCTAGTATTAGAGCATTTTGAATACTTCTTATACCCAAGCACTGTTACAAGCTTATGACCTACATTAACCCATTTAATTTTTTTTTAAGCCCTATTAGGCAAGATTAGGGCTTCCCTGGTAGCTCAGCTGGTAAAGAATCTGCCTGCAATGCAAGAGACCTCAGTTCTATTCCTGGGTCGGGAAGATCCACTGTAGAAGGGATAGGCTACCCACTCTAGTATTTTGGGGCTTCCCTGGTGGCTCAGCTGGTAAAGAATCTGCCTGCAATGCAAGACACCTGGATTCGATCCCTGGATTGGGAAGTTCCCAAGGTGAAGGGAAAGGCTACCCACTCCAGTGTTCTAGCCTGGAGAATTCCATGAACTGTATAGTCCATGAGATCGCAAAGAGTAGGACACGACTGAGTGACCTGCACTTTCAGGCAAGATTAATATTATTCCTATTTTAAATATGAAGTAACTGTGGGTGGGAGGCTAGTAAATTTGACCATGATCTGGGAAGCAAAACCTAAATTCAAAAAACTATTCATCACATAGGAACTCTTCTTTTTATTAATTACTGTACTTTTCAACCAAATACTAAGATTTGTTTCAAAATTATGGAGTTGACAAGATGATATAGCACCTGTGCTGATTATCAGCACCAGCTGGTTATAGCTCTCTGCCATGCCAGTTTTACAAAAAGAATAAAGGACAATAAAGCAGAATTCCAAAACACAGCACCAGGAACCTGCAATACAGTTGCTGATCTTCAGGAACATGGCAACAGCTGATTTTGTGGAAAGAAAGTGAAAGTTGCTCGGTCATGTCTGACTCTTTGCAACCCCCTGAACTATACAGCCCATGGAATTCTCCAGGCCAGAATACTAGAGTGGGTAGCCATTCCCTTCTCCAGCAGATCTTCCCAACCCAGGGATCAAACCCGGGTCTCCCGAGTTGCAGGTGGATTCTTTACCAGCTGAGCCACCACGGAAGCCCTAATTTTGTGGGCTCCTCCTTAGTAGCTGAAGTCCTCAGTGTAACAGTACTTCCTTACAAAGGCAAATACAGCCATACAACTGCTCATGAGATTCAGTTTCTGGTCACTCCCATTGTGTTATTCAGGATTCTTTTCATTGCAAAGGGCAGAAACCAACTCAACTAACTTAAGCTAATGTAGTTTTAAGGGTTCACCACTGGCTTCAGCTGAAGCAGATCTAGGTGCCAAAACAACGTAGTTTGTATGTTCTCTGCCTCCCAGCTGGCTCACACCCCATGTTGCTGTCGTCCTCAGACTGACTGCAAGGGGAAGCAAAATGAGTATTAGAAGGTCTAGGCTTAGCATTCCCAGAAAACAATGCGAGTTTCTCTTTCCCAGTGCTTCTAACAGAAAGTTCTAAACTGATGTTTATGGCTCTGACTGGCATGCTTGGGTCACATGTCTGTCTCTAAACTAGTCTCTCTGGCCAGGGCATATAATGCTCTCATCTGTCATGTACCAACCACTGGCTTCAAAAGAAGGTTCAGCCCCAGCTGACTCACAGGCTGCATCAATGGAAGAGTGTGCTTCCCCCAAGAGAGGATGGTTTTACCTCACTACAGGGAAATAGATGCTGAACAGAATAAACCACAGATGTCCATTATATTCAGCCTGGCACGCCAGAAAAATAAGTTGCCATCTTACCATAACATTTTGAGGAGCTATAGGAGTCTCCATCAAAATGTCTTTCCTACAGTGAACTATCCTCTGGCGAGTTAAGGCAAGAGTGAGCCAAAGAACGTCAAACAAGGTTTCCCTGAATCAAATCTATGCAGATGTGTACACAGAGCCGCAGCTGTGCCAGCCAGCTGTGCCAACCTGAGATGGGCAGCTATTTAGGCAAAGGCAACCTTTAGCGTAGAGGGTAGAGAGGCATTGCTACTAAAGTACTTTGCCACACCATAGTCAACAGACTGAATTTACACGGATGATGATTCTTGTGAAAGTAACTGCAAGTCATGCATTCATCAGACTCTGTGGCTTTGCAAATATGCTGAAAGCAATGTTGTCAGCAGTAATACCTTCAAATGCCAAGAATTCTATTTGGAAATAAAATATGAAAGAGTTTCTACATTTTCCTGTACACAAAGGTTATTCTGATTTAACTCAGTTTGTCATGCTGCATAGATTTCCATTCATTAGAAGTTGCAGTCACCCAATTCAGAGAGTTCTCTTCTTATAAATACATTGTATTAAAAAATTTCATTTGTAAGTCAATGCCTTTAAAGTTGGAATCTATTTTTCCATTGAAGATGTATTATAAATGGTGAGTGGGTTCCAGGGCTAACCCATGAGTATTAATTAAGTAATTTGAATATGCTAGGTACAACTGCTTGCTTGCATGCATGCTAAGTCACTTCAGTCATGTCTGACTCTCTGCCACCCAGTACACTACAGCCTGCCAGGCTCCTCTGTCCATGGGATTCTCCAGGCAAGAATAATGGAGTGGGTAGGCATTCCCCTTTCCAGGGGACCTCCCCAACCCAGGGACAGAGCCCAGGTCTCTAAGATGTCTTGCAGGCAGGCAGGCTCTTCACCACTGGCACCACTGGCAAGTCCAGGTGTACTGCCTATCACACTGTGAAACACGTAGTGGGTATAGCTATCATCATTAGCTATCGTGATGTGAACAAAATGATCAAATTAAAATTATTATTTAAAATAACAAGAATTAAGCTAATGAGCATTTAGAAAAATGATAGGGAGGACACTCAGTAAGTTACTATGAAAAAACATGTCCTACTTCTTTTAATTCCTAATTCTACTTCGAAGAAGATATTTAATAATATATTTTAATTTAAAATTATTTTTCTTACTCCAAAATCACTGCAGATGGTGACGGCAGCCACGAAATTAAAAGATGCTTACTCCTTGGAAGGAAAGTTATGACCAACCTAGAGAGCATATTGAAAAGCACAGACATTACTTTGCCAACAAAGGTCCGTCTAGTCAAGGCTATGGTTTTTCCAGTGGTCATGTATGGATGTGAGAGTTGGACTATGAAGAAAGCTGAGCATCGAAGAATTGATGCTTTTGAACTGTGGTGTTGGAGAAGACTCTTGAGAGTTCCTTGGCCTGCAAGGAGATCCACCCAGTCCATTCTAAAGGAGATCAGCCCTGGGTGTTCTTTGGAAGGAATGATGCTAAAGCTGAAACTCCAGTACTTTGGCCACCTCATGTGAAGAGTTGACTCATTGGAAAAGACTCTGATGCTGGGAGGAATTGGGGACAGGAGGAGAAGGGGACAATAGAGGATGAGATGGTTTGGATGGCATCACCGACTCGATGGACATGGGTTTAGGTGAACTCCAGGAGTTGGTGATGGACAGGGAGGCCTGGCATGCTGCGATTCATGGGGTCGCAAAGAGTCGGAGACGACTGAGCGACTGAACTGAACTGAAAAAAAGGTTTAGGATTTATCTTACTATTTTTCAATATAGAAAACTTTTTAAACATTGTATTATATTTTTATTTTGCTATTCTCTGTAGTTGCAAAACTGAATCAAATATTATGTGTATAACTAGGAATAATGTTTAATGAATTGCTTTTTATCTACTGAGAACTTTTCACAACTTCTCCTTCCACCCACTTGCCTCCAGATATAATTTCATTTATAAACTGAGGATGCAGGATATTTCTATCCCCTTAAAAAGAGCTGTAATGGGGATGACCATAATCGAATTTACATCTTAATTATTTACTCTTTTTTTTTTTACAGCCTAAATATTGTATGCCTTAGAATTGTTTTGCAGATAAAATATCACCCATGATTAGTCACGCAGATACTCTTTTGACATAGGTGAAAAGTTCTCTTTGGTAACTCACATAATTTCTCATAAAAATTCACTTCATTTAAGAATGAATTCCACAGGAAAGGGAACGCTCCTGCACTGCTGGGAATGTGAGTTGGTGCAGCCACAATGGAGAACAGTATGGCAGTTCCTCAGAAAACTAAAAATACAATTAGCATATGGTCCAGTAATCCCACTCCTAGTCATATATCTAGACAAAACTATAATCCAAAAAGATACATGCATCCCTATGTTCATAGCACACTATTCACAATATCCAAGGCATGAAACATTGACAGAGGAATGGATAAAGAAGATGCATATACAATGGTATAAGAAAGAATGAAATAATAACACTTGCAGAACATGAATACAACTGGAGATTCTCATACTACAGGAAGTCAGAAAGACAAACACCGTATGAGATCACTTTTATGTGGAATCTAAAATATGACGCAAAGGAACCGCGAACTGGGAGGGGCCAGACCCTGCAGAGCATGCGGGTCATGGTAAGGAGGCTGGATTTCCTTGGGTTGCAGTGGGAAGCTATTGGGTAGTTGGGAACAGGTGAGGGACAAGATGTGAAGTTTGGGAAAGAGACTCAGAGAGACAAGCAGAAGGGCATTTCAGTAGCTCAAGCAAAGGCCGACACTAATGCGCTATTATAATATTCCTCTCTGCTGCCTAATTCCAAGATGAAAAATAAAAATCGTTTCTGCACAAGTGGTGTGTTGGGAACAGAGAAGTCAGCTACTTAGCTCGAATAGTACAAATGGAGCTAGAATAAAATACCTGTTTCTATAATGACTGTAGAGAAACTACTCACCCGAACTGTCAGTTTACAGTGGATAGTAAATTAGGGGAGAGTGTGAGAGGTCAGGATATTTTGAAACACATCTACCACCTTGTCTCCTTCCCCTCCTGCTAGCAACAGCACGACTCGCGGGTGCTGTTATGAATAGAAAAACACCGAACACCTTCTTTCAAAGTAAAACGCTGCCATCTTGAGGTTTCCAGAGCACAAAAATAATACAAAACAAAAAATCTGTTTCAATTTGTGGGGGAGAATATAAATAATTATATATATATGTAAATAATTTGAAAGAAACAGAGTAACCTGACCAATTTCACTCCCGTGCTTTGCTTGGCCCAACCTCTGCTCTATCAAAATGGCCTGTTTGCAGCTGATTTTGCACACTTTCTTTTATGGTGGGCTTTCTTTAGTGTGTGTGCTCCTTAGGGCTTCCCCCACTCCCCAGCCTCTCTCTATAATAACATTAGGTCTGTTGCCTTTTCAAGTGGTAAATCTTTGGCTTCCCTTTCATGATTATTGGCCTATTCAAGTTTTATATTAAATTTTGAAAATTCATATTCTTATACGAAAACTATTACTCCTAGATTTTCAAATTCATTGTCATAGAGTTGCATATAATATTCTTCTATAAAAGTTTTAGAGTCTCTCTTTGCAACCCCATGAATCACAGCACACCAGGCCTCCCTGTCCATCACCAACTCCTGGAGTTCACTCAGACTCACGTCCATTGAATCAGTGATGCCATCTAGCCATCTCATCCTCTGTCATCCCCTTTTCCTCCCTGCCCCCAATTCCTCCCAGCATCAGGGTCTTTTCCAATGAGTCAACTCTTCACATCAGGTGGCCAAAGTATTGGAGTTTCAGCTTTAGCATCAGTCCTTCCAATGAACCCCCAGGGCTGATATCCTTTAGGATGGACTGTTTGGACCTCCTTGCAGTCCAAGGGACTCTCAAGAGTCTTCTCCAACACCACAGTTCAAAAGCATCAATTCTTCGGCACCCAGCTTTCTTCACAGTCCAACTCTCACAACCATACATGACTGCTGGAAAAACAATAGCCTTGACTAGACGGACCTTTATTGGCAAAGTAATATCTCTGCTTTTCAATATGCTATCTAGGTTGGTCATAACTTTCCTTCCAAGGAGTAAGCGTCTTTTAATTTCATGGCTGTGGTCACCATCTGTAGTGATTTTGGAGCCTAGAAAAATAAAGTCTGACACTGTTTCCACTGTTTCCCCATCTATTTCCCATGAAGTGATGGAACCAGATGCCATGATCTTTGTTTTCTGAATGTTGAGCTTTAAGCCAACTTTTTCACTCTCCTCTTTCACTTTCATCAAGAGCTTTTGAGTTCCTCTTCACTTTCTGCCATAAGGGTGGTGTCATCTGCATATCTGAGGTTATTGATATTTCTCCCGGCAATCTTGATTCCAGCTTGTGCTTCTTCCAGCCCAGCATTTCTCATGATGTATTCTGCATAGAAGTT
>NW_011494761.1:2537516-2537815 GCF_000754665.1 Bison bison bison
TTCCTTCCAAGGAGTAAGCGTCTTTTAATTTCATGGCTGCAAATCACCATCTGCAGTGATTTTGGAGCCCAGAAAAATAAAGTCCGACACTGTTTCCACTGTTTTCCCATATTTCCCACTGTAATTATATATAATTTTTCATACTTAATATTATATCTTTGTCAGTTCAGTTGCTCAGTCGTGTCTGACTCTTCACAGCCCCATGAACTGCAGCATGCCAGGCCTCCCTGTCTATCACCAACTCCCGGAGTTCACTCAGACTCACATCCATCGAGTCAGTGATGCCATCCAGCCATCTC
>NW_011494761.1:2537915-2559764 GCF_000754665.1 Bison bison bison
AGCTTTAGCATCATTCCTTCCAAAGAACACCCAGGGCTGATCTCCTTTAGAATGGACTGGTTGGATCTCCTTGCAGTCCAAGGGACTCTCAAGAGTCTTCTCCAACATCACAGTTCAAAAGCATCAATTCTTCGATGCTCAGCTTTCTTCACAGTCCAACTCTCACATCCATACATAACCACTGGAAAAACCATAGCCTTGACTAGATGGACCTTTGTTGGCAAAGTCATGTCTCTGCTTTTCAATATGCTATCTAGGTTGGTCATAACTTTCCTTCCAAGGAGTAAGCGTCTTTTAATTTCATGGCTGCAATCACCATCTGCAGTGATTTTGGAGCCTAGAAAAATAAAGTCTGACACTGTTTCCACTGTTTCCCCATCTATTTCCCATGAAGTGATGGAACCAGATGCCATGATCTTTGTTTTCTGAATGTTGAGCTTTAAGCCAACTTTTTCACTCTCCTCTTTCACTTTCATCAAGAGCTTTTGAGTTCCTCTTCACTTTCTGCCATAAGGGTGGTGTCATCTGCATATCTGAGGTTATTGATATTTCTCCCGGCAATCTTGATTCCAGCTTGTGCTTCTTCCAGCCCAGCATTTCTCATGATGTATTCTGCATAGAAGTTAAATAAGCAGGGTGACAATATATCTTTGTATCTCTCCCTTTTATTGCAGAATTTTGAGCAGGAGAATGATACATTTGGACTCTGTAACAGGAAGGCAACA
The DNA here is from genome assembly GCF_000754665.1 of Bison bison bison. Lineage (NCBI taxonomy): Eukaryota > Metazoa > Chordata > Mammalia > Artiodactyla > Bovidae > Bison > Bison bison. Next base: position 2,538,641 of record NW_011494761.1, read on the forward strand.
CTGATGATAATGTACAGAATGGACTGAAAGAGAGAAGCTATGGAGAATACCATCTAGGAGGCATGTATTCCACCTCGAATTCATGGTAACCATAGGCGCAGTGGTAAAGAATCTGCCTGCCAAGGCAAGAGATGTAAGAGACACAGCTTCACTCCCTGGATCAGGAAGATCCCCTAGAGGAGGAAATGGAAAACCAATTCAGTGTTCTCAGGGGGATAATCCCATGAACAGAGGAGCCTGGTGGGCTACAGTCCGTGGGGTCACTAAGAGTTGGACACGACTGGGGGACTGAGCAACATGCGCACAACCATCTGAAAGAGGGAAACGAGGATCTGAAGGGCCCACAAAACAAAACCAGCAGGATTGGTGACGACCGACCTGTGTTATAGAGAGGAAGAAGGCCAATGCGATGCTGCAGTTTCTAGCCTAGGATGATGGAAGTGTCCTTAACCAAAGTGGGGAAAATAATGATTTCCTCTGGGGACACTGGCGTTTGAAATAGTGGAAGGGTGGTCTGGATTCAGAAATATAAGTCAAAGCTGGAGATGATCACTGAAGATGTAAGAAAACTTGAGATCAGTTTAAAAAAAATCTACAGAGGGATAAGAAATAGTGTATTAAAATATGAATAATTAAGAATTTTTTGTAGACACATATTTTCAGGCAGCTGAACAAAATCAGAGAGTATATGAGAGAAGCCAAAAGAGTAACAGATTTATGGAGAAGGAAATGGCAACCCACTCCAGTAATCTTGCCTGGGAAATCCCATGGACAGAGGAACCTGGTGGGCAAAGAGTCAGACATGACTGAGGGAGGCTCAGGCGCTCGCTAGAGGCCCCAGAGCTTTTGATGGCAGAGCCAGCACTGTGGCTGAGGACTCCTGGCTCCCAGGCCTCTCTCACCAGATAGGAGCGTGGAAAACTAGTCTAAAATATGCCTGAGGGCTTTCCTGGCGGCTCAGTGGTAAAGAATCGCCCCTCTGCCAAAGCAGGGGACGCGAGTTCCACCCGTGGTCTGGGAAGACCACACGTGGCAGAGCAGCTGAGCCCATGCATCACAGCCACTGGGCCGGGGCTCTCGAGCCCGGGAGCCACAGAACTGAGGTCTGTGGGCACCAGAGCCCATGCTCCGCAACAAGAGGAGCCACAGCTAGAGAAAAGCCCACGCAGCATGAAGACCGTGCACGATCATAAATAAAATCATTAAAAAACAAACAAACAAAAAAAGAGTAACAGATTTAAAAAGAAGCAGAGAGTTTAGGAAAACCGTAGGACAAAACACTAATTAAAATGATGGAGAACTAGACTACACAAATAGAAACTTGGACATGGAACAAGGTACCATGAATAAACTAATAAAAAATTTGAAAAGTACTTCCAACACACCTGACACTCATGAGATGAATTTCTCTAATATATGAGCCCTTAAAAATCAATAAGACCATAAAAGAAAACACGATAAACTGGACTTTATCAAAAATGAAAACATTTGCTCTGTGAAAGGCTCTCTTAAGAAGATGAAAAGACAATCTTCAGATCAGAGAAAAATAGTTGCAAACCACATATCTGAAGGAATTTTATCTAGAATATATAAAGAATTCTCATACCTTAACTGCAAAAAAACAGATCCAATTAGAAAATAGGTAAAAGGCACAAAGAGACTTTTTATCAAAGATGAAATATGAATGGTTAATAAACACAGGAAAAGCTGTTCAACATCATTAACTGTGAAGGAAATGCAAATTAAAGTCACCATGAGATATTGCACACCTATCAGAATGTGTGAAATTTTTTAAATGGTGATAATACCAAATACTGGAAAGTATGCAGAGAAACTGCATTATTCATAAATTACTGGTGAGGATGTAAAATCGCACAGCCACTCTGGAAAATAATTTTGCAGTTTATTATAAATGAAGCATGCCCCTGCCACACAGCCCGTAGTCACATCCCTGGGCCCTTATCCCAAGAAATGAAAGCATAACATTCACACAAACTTATGTATATGAATGCTCAAAACACCTTTGTTTTCAATGTCAAAATTGTAAACATCCAAATGAATAAACGAATGGTTAACAAACTCTGGTTTCTTCATCTAATGGAATATACTGTGTGCGTGCTCAGTCATGTCTGACTCTCTGTGACCCCATGGACTGTATAGCCTGCCAGGCTCCTCTGTCCATTGGATTTACCAGGCAAGAATATTGGAGTGGGTTGCCATTTCTTTCTCCAGATATAATGGAATACTACTCAGCAATAAAAAGGAACAAATTATTGATCTGCAAACAACTTGAATGAATGAAAAGGTCATTACGCTTAGTGAATGATGCCAGTCTCAAATGGCTGTGTGTTAGATTGTACTTGTATACCACTCTTTTTTTTTAATTAATTAATTTGCTTGGCTGTGTCAGGTCTTAGCTGAGTGGGATCTTACAGCATGTGGACTCTTGGGTTGTGGTGTGTGGGCTCAGTGGTTTCAGCTCACGGGCTTAGTTGTCCCACGGCACGTGGGATCTGAGTTCTCTGACCAGGGATTGAACCTGAGTCCCCTGCATTGCAAGGTGGATTCTTAACCACTGGACCACCAGGGAACTCCCTTGTACCATTATTAAAATGACTAAACTATAGAGACGGAAAACAGATGAGTGGTTGGTAGGGGGCAGGAAGGAGGGTGGGCCCAACTCTAGATGAGTCATGTGACGGGGATCTTTGTGGAACTAAAAGAGCTCTGCATCTCCATTGTGTTGGTTACACACATCTATGTGTGGGATAAAACTGCATAGAAGTTTCTACACACAGACAGCCGGTAAGATGCATGAGAACACGACCTTATCTGCCTTGTTCCCTGCCGTCTTAGCTTGGTTTACTCCCTAAATAGACGGGTATCTGGTTACTAGGGAAGTAATCACAGGCCTAGGCAATCCTGGGAAGGAGCGGGCAGGGAAGAGAGACAGAGGAGGAAGAAAAGTCAATAAAAGCAATGACCAGTAATGGGCAGGTCAGCACTGGGATCACACTAGGTCTCAGTCCGCTGGAAAGGGAGGGAGGCTGGCGCATTCATCAGACACCTCCTGGGCCCATTGGTTAGAAAGACCTTCAGAGGCATTCAGTCATCTGTGAGCACACGCCCAGGCCTTAGGAGAGAGGGCTGAGGAGCCCCGGGCACCACGAGTAGCAACTGTGCGCAGGCCACCTCAGACAGGCTGGGCAGGAGCAAAGGCTCCGTCCGTGGGGGCCTCGGGTAGTAGTTACCTAGTTCTTCATAAACTGCACGTAGTTTGTGTAGTTCTTCATGAAGAACTATGCAAGGTTACTACAGAACAGGGCAGACAAGATCCTGCTCGCACAGCTTACCACGTGTCTGTGTGTAGAGACTCCTATGCAGTTCTATCCCATGCATAGATTCGTGCAACCAACACCACAATCAAGAGGCAGAGCTCTTTTTAGCTCCACGAAGATCCCCGTCATATGACTCATCTAGAGGTGGACCCAGCCTCATTCCTGCCCGACCAACCATGGACCTGCGTTCCATCTCTAATGTAGTTCTAAACTACCTGTAGTTTATGCAGTTCTTCATAAACCACACTCAGTTCACAGTTCAGTCACTCAGTCGTGTGCGACTCTGCGACCCCATGAACCGCAGCCCACCAGGCCTCCCTGTCCATCACCAACTCCTGGAATCCACCCAAACTCATGTCCATCAAGTCGGTGATGCCATCCAGCCATCTCATCCTCTGTCAGCTCCTTGTCCTCCTGCCCTCAATCTTTCCCAGCATCATACAGTTACATAAATGGAGGATTGGGGATGAATGAATCAAAGAGGGGATGAAGTAACTGATATGCCAGAGAAGACTGGTTTTTCTTTCTCGGTGTTGGCCTTGATTTTGACCCAAGAGCTTAGCCTCCATCTGCCGGTCTAAGAAAGGTCCATCAGACTTCTCCTGCCACGTGTTCTCTCCTGTTTGCCTCCTTGGATGCCGCTTCATACACCTCCTTGCTCAGAAAGAGGTGTTTCCTGGGCTGGTTCCACTCTCAGAAAAAAGACCTTTCTGACTGACTTCATTCTTGCTCATTTTTCAGTGAGAAAAGCACTGCTAGGTTTCTTGGAAATAAATATACATTACTTATTGATCCAGTTTTCCTGGTATGAAAGCTATTGCCTATAAATTAGTTGGCCTACTTTTAGAAGTTGCATTAATTCTTTTGGGCCAACTGAGTACCCTTTAGTGCACAAACAGCAGGAGAAGTTGAATTTACAGCGTTGCACACTGCAACCATTACTTTAGATCAATGCATACTAGGGACCACTTCCTGCATTTCTCCTTTTTATGTAGTTTTCATCTGTGCTATGAATTGGACATCCTGTCCTGAAGAAAGAAATATCGTATCTTTGGGATATTTAAATTCTTGATTAATAATAGTCAAAAACCTTTTAACCTTAAGTGAATATTGCTGATGTGTGCATTCTTGTTTTCCTCCCAGAGATCTTGGTTCACATAAACTCAGCTTAATTCTGTTACATAGCAAATCCTCTGTGGGACTGAACTTTCTTTAACCATGTACACAGTAATAATGAATTTGAAGTTGCTAAATAGATCTGATTATATTTCTAATTGTTTTCTATAGGACCTTCTCTCTCATTTATCATTCTCAATTGTTGTTTCTTTTTTTTTTTTTCTGGCTTCCTAATGACCTGCTACAACGCTCAATAATTAATGTAGCTTTCCTAGCAGAGGTCATCTAAGTAGTACTATTTGAACATAAAATTATTAAAGTAACTCACTTACCTTTATGGTTCCTGTGATGGTTAGTTTTTTGGTGTCAAGTTGGCTAGGCCCTGGTGCCCCAGTTGCTGGCCAAACACCAATGTAGACATTGCAGTGAAGATATTTTTTAGGTAGAACTAACAGTTAAACCCAGAGAAGGCAATGGCACCCGACTCCAGTACTCCTGCCTGGAAAATCCCATGGACAGAGGAACCTGGTAGGCTGCAGTCCATGGGGTTGCTAGGAGTCAGATACGACTGAGCGACTTCACTTTCACTTTTCGCTTTCATGCATTGGAGAAGGAAATGGCAACCCACTCCAGTGTTCTTGCCTGGAGAATCCCAGGGACGGGGGAGCCTGGTGGGCTGCCGTCTATGGGTTCGCACAGAGTCGGACACGACTGAAGTGACTCAGCAGCAGCAGCAACAGTTAAACCAGTAGACTATGAGTAAAGAAGATTACCTTCCATAATGCAGGTGGGCCTCTCCAATGAGGTGAAGTCATTAAAGGAAAAGACTTAGATCTCCCTAAGGAAGAAGGAATTCTGCTAGATCACCCTGAGACTTGAGACTGCAACATCCACTCTCCCCTGAGTTTCTAGCCTGCCAGCATGTCTTGCAGATTTCAGACTTGCCAGCTCTCACAGTGGCATAAGCCAATTCCTTAAAATAAATCTCTCCCACACACACACACACACACATACCCTTTCGGTTCTGTTTCTCTGAAGATCACTGATTAATCCAGTTCCTAAATCTTAAGAGGAAAGTCCTGTATGACTTTTTCCATGTATAGAAGTATTCTTTCTTTGCCTCTCCTCCATCCTTCCAGACATCATGTTGGGTATTAAGAACATTAATAAGGACGTCTGAAGTTTCAATATGAGATAACAAGAGAGAGAGGTGGGAGGGAGGCAGAGATATATACAGACAGGAAGGGAGGGATTACCCAATATCAGGAAAACCTGAGAGAGCATGACAGAAAAGTCACATTGAAGCTGGATCTTGGGAGATCAGTAGGAGTTAGCTAACTAGTATAGGAAGGAGGGCATCTTCTAAAGAGTTATGACATTGGGTTCAAAAACATGGCAGCCCCCTGCCATTACTTAACTCATTAATTAATTAATGAATTAACTCATTCAACAAATATTAATATTTATAGACTGCCTGTTGTATGACAGATGTGAGTTTTGTCCTTAATTTTGACTCACATCTTTTCAGCTGCGGAAGGTCCATCATAGTTCTCCTGCTGGGTGGCTGCCTCTCCGAGCTGTGTTACTGTCGGGTACTATAACAATTGCTGGGATAAAATTAGGAGCAAAAGCAAACAAATACATGAAAGATGTTTAGGATTACCTTTAGCATCTGGTAATGGAAACCCCCAAATAACAATGGCTTGAGCAGGAGAGATTTTTATTTTCCTCTCCTCCAAATGCCCGGCCCTGTAGCCTAGAGTTGGAACGCTAGCCTGAGGTTTCTTCAGTCTCGCAGCTCTGTCAGCCGTGATGATTCAAGATGGCGGCTCTGGCTCCACGCTCTTGTCTCCGTTAAGCCAATAGGAAAGAGGAACGGAGGGGGCGATGGCTGTTCATCTTCTCTTCACAGACACTTCTGGAAGTCACGTTCACCACTTTTTCATAAATACCCCCATTTTCCAGAGCTTAGTTATACAACTAGATTCACTGAAAGTAACAGTCGCTCAGTCGTGTCCGACTCTTTGTGACCCCATGGACGGTAGCCTGTCCGGCCCCTCTGTCCGTGGGATTCTCCAGGCAAGAAAACTGGAGTGGGTTGCCATTCCCTTCTCCAGAGGATCTTCCTGACCCAGGGATAGAACCCAGGTCTCACACATTCTTTACTGTCTGAGCCGCCTGGGAAGACCATTAGTGGTAGCCATATGCCCAGAGAAAAACTGAAGAAAGAGAGACTTCCCTGGAGGTTCCGTGGTTAAGACTCCAGCTTTCCAGTGCAGGGGGCATGGGTTCGCTCCTTAGTCAGGGAGCTAAGATTCCACATACCATGCAGCTGAAGAAAAAGGAAAGACAAACATGGAGAGCCAATGATCTCTGCTGCAGAAAGGAGAGAATACGAATGAATGTGACTCTGCAGACTACACCCTGAAGCTGAGAAATAGAGTTAATAAGCAGGAGTTAATTGCTGTTTTAATGTCTTTTAAGATCTTTACTACATAATTACATTGTCTTGATGATAGCCATTTAGAGCTAGTGGTTTAAAAGTAGTTGAATTTTTCAAAAAATCAGGAAACAAATTTATTGTTTTTGTGTGAGTCAATTGACCAATGGTTAAAGCAATTGGTTTTTAATAGTAAATCTATATCTATTAGATATATCTTCATTCTTTCATGTTTTGAATGCTTTATATGATACATATGAGAGGAAAAGACAGCCATTGAAAACACAAAATAGAATTCAACAACAGGACTTGTCACTGATAGCAGATGCCTGAAGTTTTTGGTTTTTTTATATTGCATTTAACCACATCTATGTGGTGGCCATGAAGGAGCATTGCTCACACTCACCCCTCTAAGAACTTACTATGAGGAGGATTATTGACTGACATGACATGTGTCTAAACCTTCAAAAGTTTCTCACTGAGGCAACACACCCTCCGGATGCTCCTGGCCAGAATGACTAAGCACAGTGGGAAAACTAGAGAAGGGACCCTTGGATTTCCAAGTCTGGTTCTCAAAGGATTTTCAGCTTCTGCTCTCAGTCTTCACCTTCCCATACCACACAAAGCCCAGGCATCCGCCTCAAAAATAAGAGACTAGTAAATAAGAGAGTGGCTTAATCAATTGCTGACACCAACCACCAAATCTGTGAAGATGTTTTAAAACATCGAGCTCCAGTCAAATTGCCAGATGACTTGCAGCCACGTGAATAATCCTAGGTAAGGCCTGTAGCCGACAAAGGATGAGATGGCTGGATGGCATCACTGACTCGATGGACATGAGTCTGAGTGAACTCCGGGAGTTGATGGTGGACAGGGAGGCCTGGCGTGTTGCAATTCATGGGGTCGCAAAGAGTCGGACATGACTGAGCGACTGAACTGAACTGAACTGAAGACCTGTAGAAGAACCCCTTGCCTGAGTTCAGTTCACTTTGCTGAACCACAGAATCATGAGCAAGTCAAGTGGTTCCCCTAAAAAGCTTCTAAATTTGGGAACAGTATAATAGGCAGCAATAGATAAATTGTGTGTGTGTGTGTGTGTTAGTCGCTCAGTCATGTCCAACTCTTTGCGACCCCAGAGAATGTGGCCAACCAGGCTCCTATAACCCATAGGATTCTCCAGGTAAGAATACTTAAGTGGGTAGCCATTCCCTTCTGTAGACATAACTGATACACACCCAAAATAAAATGTACAGACTGGAGACTAATATATATATTTTATTATATTATATATATATTAGTATATAGTAATAACATATGGCAAATACTAACAAGATGAAAGTTCAGCATTCTATATTAATACCAAACAATAGATTTTAAGACAAAAACTATTATTAAAGAGGGTCAATATAATTCTATGCTGCATACATCTAGTAAAATATTCTGAAAATAAAGTAGAAAAAAGAAAAAGATGGAACTACAAGAAGAAATAGGCAAATTCACAGTCAGTACAATTATATTAAAGATTAAAATAGCTCAGTTGGTAAAGAATCCGCCTGGAATGCAGGAGACCTGGGTTCAATCCCTGGGTTAGGAAGATCCCCTGGAGAAGGGAAAGGCTACCCATTCCAGTATTCTGGCCAAGGTAATTTCCATGAACAGAGGAGCCCATTGGATGGCAGTGCATAGGACAGCAAAGAGTTGGCCAAGACTGAGCGACTAACACACACACCATGTGGGAAAGCTCAGGGCTAAGAGCAGAGTGGGCTTTAGGAGCTGAGAGCAAACCTGGGCCAGGACCCAGTAAGAAAGTGAGGCCTGAGGGTCTCAGCTGAGAAACGCAGGTCTACAACTGAAGGCAGCTGAAATCTACCAACAACCCAGTGAGCTTGGAAGAAGACACTGAGCTGCTGACGAGAACACTGCTGCTGTATACGTATATATGCCCTAAGCAGAGAACTCATGCCTGGACTTCTGACTTACAGAAACTGTGAGATATTAAAAATGGATGTTTTAAACCTCTAAATGTGTGTTAATCTGTTAAATAGATTATAACACCAATGTAGACTCAACCATTAGAGAAGCATATTCTTCTCAACCACACATTGAATATTTACTAAAATTGATCACAAGCAAGGTCTTAGGGCAAGTTCCAGGAAATTTCAAGTAACTAATGTTGCGTAAGCTATGTTCTTCGATCTCAGTACAATTAACACAACAGTCTATCCATGAGTTTAGGTGAATTTAAAGTTTTTGGTGAAGGAGGAAAGAGGAGAGTGAAATAGTTGGCTTAAAACTCAACATTCAGAAAACAAAGATCATGGCATCTGGTCCATCACTTCGTGGCAAATAGATGGGGGAACAATGGAAACAGTGACAGACTTTATTTTGAGGGGGCTCCAAAATTACTGCAGATAGTGACTGCAGCCATGAAATTAAAAGATGCTTACTCCTTGAAAGAAAAGCAAGAAAAGCTATGACCAACCTAGACAGCATGCTAAAAAGGAAAGACGTTACTTTGCCAGCAAAGGTCTGTCTAGTCAAAGCTATGGTTTTTCCAGTAGTCATGTACGAATGTGAGAGTTGGACTATAAAGAAAGCTGAGCGATGAATAATTGATGCTTTTGAACTGTGGTGTTGGAGAAGACTCTTGAGAGTCCCTTGGACCGCAAGGAGATCCAACCAGTCCATCCTAAAGGAGATCAGTCCTGGGTGTTCATTGGAAGAACTGATGTTGAAGCTGAAATTCCGATACTTTGGCCACCTGATGCGAAGAACTGACTCATTGGAAAAGACCTTGATGCTGGGAAAGACCGAAGGCAGGAGGAGAAGGGGGCGACAGAGGATGAGATGGTTGGATGGCATCACTGATTCGATGGACATGAGTTTGGGTGAACTCCAGGAGTTGGTGATGGATGGGGAAGCCTGGCATGCTGCAGTCCATGGGGTCACAAAGAGTCGGACACAACTGAGTGACTGAACTGAAAGTTTTCGGTGCCTTAGTGTAGCCTAAAAGTGCTGAGAGGGGTGGCTATATGCGAGCAGGCACTGAGGTCAGGAGACAGAGGCTCCAGGAGTCGACACTTTGGAGCCAGGAGCGCGTGACTGTGACCGTGGGCTCACCAGCAGTTCTGACTCATTGGAAAAGACCTTGATGCTGGGAAAGACTGAAGGCAGGAGGAGAAGGGGACGACAGAGGCCTGGTGGCTCTGTGGCAAAGAATCTGCCGGTCAATGCACGAGACGGGGGTTCCATCCCTAATCTGGGAAGATCCCATATGCCTTGGAGCAACGACGCCTATATGCCAAGACACTGGAGCCTGTGCCCTAGGGCCTGGGAGCCGCAGCTCCTGACCCTGGGCGCTCTAGAGCCTGTGCTCTGCAGCAAGAGAAGGCGCCGCAATGGGAAGCCCGTTTACAGGAACTAGAGAAGAGCCCGCACAGCGAGGAAGACCCCGCACTGCCAAAAGTAAATAAACAAATAAAATCATTCAAAAGCTATAAAAGGTATTTTTTAAAAGAACATAATGCAGCACTGTAAAGCAAGTATTCATATACCACAATAAAGAGAAAATTAAAAATAAAAAAGGATGAGCCTTGAGCCCAAATAGAATGAATCTCCCCTTCGATGATGGCAATGAAGACAACTAAAAGGGAGACAGATTAAGATACTAATCTGGCTTGTTTTAAAATTTGGTTGTTTTCTCTGCTATAGGACACAGGTAGCTGGTGAGGTGTTTTTTCCCCTGTACCCGAGAAATGTGTGATTAAGAATTTTTTGAAAACACATCACACATAATTTTCTTTAAAACTAATTTGAAAGAACAATACTTAAATTTTAAAACCACATCTAATGGCAAATATCTGCTTGACAGACCTATCTCTACATCAGCATCTGAAACTCAGATTCTTAACAAGGACCAAGAAGGTCACGTGCATGAAGGAAGTGGACGAAGTTTTAAAAATTAGGATATGGTGGAGCCGTTGGTAACTTGAGAGGCACATGCCCTGAATAAATAATCGTAAATTCTTAAATTTATTCCTTTAAATTCTTAAAAAATCTTAAATTCTATCCAGTGGAGCACCATCTTGCTTCTTTCATAATATGCACTATGTATCTATTAGTTTTCTGTAGTACGGCTTGATCAAATTGTATCATAGCTAAATATTTTTATATCAGTTTCCTCCACAGAGACATCTGCCAGATGCTGAACAAGTGTCCTATTCATCTTTCTATCCCCAGAATATATCCCCTAGCATACAGCAAGCCTGCAGTAAACGCTTGTGGTGGAACTGGTGAATGAATGAACACATGAGCAGGGGCCCATCACAGCAGATCATCCAGATCAATGCATGAACTGAATGATGGCGAGATAATCAAATCACCGAGGAGAGCACGAGGCACCTCGAAAGGGTCTGCCCATCCATAACGTGAAGAGCAAACAGCTGACGCCCCTTGGCTTCATGACAGTCTGCAACCTGGGACGCTAGAAGCTCAGATTTGGAAAGACACTGATTTCTTTCATTTTTAATTAGGTGACCAGTGATTAGATTATTATTGCTAGAGACAGGCTGATTAAGAAGTCGCTGACGAGTCATCTGTCCTGTGAGGAGGGCTGTCCTGCAGGCACATTTACATAAGGATAGCTTCCCACTGGGGCCTCTGCTCTCTGGTCCTGTCACTTCTGGATAAATGCTGGTCCCTCGCTGTTGGGGGCTTCAGGAACTTTCTCTGAGCAGGCATCCTTTAGAGGCCGTTTTAATTGAAAAACTTTAGAAATGGAAATACAACCAAAATGAATTTGCTAGGGCTTCTAGGTGTGTCTTGGAGAAGGCAATGGCACCCCACTCCAGTACTCTTGCCTGGCAAATCCCGTGGACGGAGGAGCCTGGTAGGCTGCAGTCCATGGGGTCACTAAGAGTCACACACGACTGAGCAACTTCACTTTCATTTTTCACTTTCATGCATTGGAGAAGGAAATGGTAACCCACTCCAGTGTTCTTGCCTGAGGAATCCCAGGGATGGGGGAGCCTGGTGGGCTGCCGTCTATGGGGTTGCACAGAGTCGGACACGACTGAAGCTACTTAGCAGCAGGTGTCTTAAGGTGGCAGTGGTAAGACAGCTGAAGGAGGCAAGGGTTCCACCCAAGAAAGACTGCTCTGGAGAAGTGGTTAAAAGAGCATCGCGTGGTGGGGGAGAGAGAGAGAGTTTGGGTGGGGGGTTGGGAGTGGCCGGGGTAGGAGGTGCAGACTGGGGATGGTTGAGAGGGTCTCTCCTAAATATTGGTGTGTCTGAAAAGCAGAAAAACATCTTTTGCACCTGGCAAAATTTTCAAACTACTGCCAGCCTCTACGCAACCTTGTTACTTCTCTTTTTTCAATTTTTCATTTTCAAAGGCCTTTCAAGGCTCATTTGTGTTTCTCCATTTTTACATAAACAGTTGATTATATGCATTAAGTCAAAGAGTCAATGAGATAAGACAAAGAGAGAAAGAGTGAGGGAGAAAAAGAGAAAACTCCACCTCTGATTATTTTAGATTAGTAAAGCCTTGGTTACTTTCTAAATGGAATGCCATTAATCAAGTCCCTGCTGCTGCTGCTAAGTCACTTCAGTCATGTCCGACTCTGTGTGACCCCATAGATGGCAGCCCACCAGGCTCGCCCGTCCCTGGGATTCTCCAGGCAAGAACACTGGAGTGGGTTGCCATTTCCTTCTCCAATGCATGAAAGTGAAAAGTCAAAGTGAAGTCGCTCAGTCGTGTCCGACCCTCAGCGACCCCATGGACTGCAGCCTACCGGGCTCCTCTGTCCATGGGATTTTCCAGGCAGGAGTACTGGAGTGGGGTGCCCTTGCCTTCTCCAATCAAGTCCCTAAGTTGAATCAAAAAACACACACACACATACACAGCAAAAAGCCAAACAAACAAAAAAAAAACTAAACTTCAAGTGAAGCCTTCAAAACATTTTGAAAAATACAACACATTTGGATTAAGGGTTCCAAATTTAAAAGTCTAATAGTGTGAAATAAAGAAAATTGGTTTTACAGTGGTGCCGGACAGGAGTCCTTCTGAACTACCTAATGTGTTCTACCTATGTGTCTCAGATTTTCTGAAACAGGTGAGACATTTTTAAACATTTTCTAGCATTTTTCATTTGCTTGATAAATTTATTTTTCCATAAATGGTGATGGTTATGCTCAGTGCAGTGTCCAAATTATGGGACTGCATCAAGAGTTCTTAAAAAGGTATATTCCAAGAACACAAGGAATTTAACAACAGAAAATTAACAGATTAAAAAGGAAAAACATAGCAACACTCACTATTTATTTTGCTCAAGAACTTGTCATTTGGGTATGATTTGGTAGAGATAGTCCATCTCTGCTTCACACAGCTTTAGTTGGAGTGGCTTGATTGGGGCTCATAATTTAGCTGCCAAGAGAGCTCCTTTACAAGCAAGGCAGTACCAGCTGTTGTCCAGAAGCCCCGATGGGATGTTGGGGAGACTCAGTTCTTCTCCACAGAGCTGCTGGGGCTGCATGCAGCTGGGCTCCAAGAGCTGGCATTCCCAAAGACTTGGGTGGAAGCTGTAAGACTGCTTAGGAGTTAGACTTGGGAATTGTATAATACCATGACGCCTGCATTCTATTAGTTAAGCAAGTCCCCTAAGCCAGCCCAGGTTCAAGGGGAGAGGATGACCTAGTGTGGTTCGGAAGTGCTGGCTTTTGTAGGAGTTGTATGAGATGCTAGCTGTGTGCACTCAGAGATGATGGGGTCTGCGGAAAGGAGCAGCTCCTCTTCTTTTAAGGGGCAGATATTCTCATCGACATGTTCAGTAGTTAGAATAGGAAACAGGAGCACAGAATGGTGGTGGCTAAAAGATAAGGAAGGGAAAAGCCCATGAAAATAGAGCAAAGGAAGATCCGAGGACCGGAGTGAGGGCCTCAGGTAGAACAAACAGCACTCCTGGCTAGCCCAATTTACATAGGGCAGGCCCAGGGAGGTGGGGTCGGGGGGCAGAAATATATAAAAAGAGGAGCCGAAGGGCCAGGGGTGTCTCTTTTCTCTTCGTGTCTTTTGGGTAGGCATGCCCTCATGCCTCGAGGATTTATTTTCCTTTACTTTCTAAATAAAAGTGAGCTGTAACACTGGTCCGTCACTTCAGATTTTTGTTGTGATGAGACAGAACCAAGGAAATCACACACTCCCCTCAAACACTTGTTGTTTGCCATCTTAAAACAAAATTACAGCCATTCTTACAGTAAGGGTGAAGTCGTGTCTCAGGGTTTTGGTTAGCATTTCTCTAATGACTGGTGACATTGAGCCTCGTTTTCCTGTGGTTCTTGGCCATTTCTGTATCTTCCCTGGAAGTCCTGTTTTCTGCATTGGCTCTCCTCATATGCCTGGAAGTCCTTGGCTTTCTGCCCTTTGTTATAGAGATCTGAAAAGCTACCTAGGAACACTTCACCTGTGAATGAAGCCTGTCCACTCTGAGGTTCTCTTTCGATTTATCTGGATGAGGCCATTTGACGTTGATATATTTAGGGATTTCCTCTTGGCCTGACCGTAGCTATAAGAGTCTTCGATGCTGACTGGAGGGCCAGAGTCTAGTTAACTGTTTCGGAAGCTCGTGAAGGATGTGGGTCTCTGCATTCAGCATTCAGTTAAGTATACAGTCGCTTATTCCCCCTGATTTTGGCTTTGTACCCATGCTCCCTCAATGTGGATGGATTCTCTCTACTATCACTGGCTGTACAGAGATCCTGTTTTACTTTCTCTAGAGATAAACCTCCATCTTCCTGCCTGGATGGACATTGGGCAGTTGGCCAGACGCATGGAGAGGAGGAGGGAATTTTAAAATCTAGTCATATCACAAAAGATATTTACATTATTATTGTTGCTGTTGTTGTTCAGCCACTAATTTGTGTCTGACTCTTTGTGACATCCATGAACTGCAGAACGCCAGGCTCCTCTGTCCTCCACCCCCTTCCAGAGCTTGCTCAAATGCATGTCCATCGAGTCGGTGATGCCATCTAACCATCTCCTTCTCTGCCGCCCCGTTCTCCTTTTGCCTTGGAACCCCATGGACGGTATTTACCCTATACTCTTCATTATAGCTTGACCCCAGCACACACACTCATATCAAACACGCTTCACATCCAGTCCCAAAGGTGCCTGGAACTAACAGTTCCTGAGCCTTCTCAAGACTCTGGAATAAGCTGTGAACTGTGTTCATTCTCAGTCTCTCAGCTGTTAGCACAAGAGCTGGGCTTCTGGTCGGTTCACTCTCCACAACCCACTTTTCACCTTACAACATGGTGTTGCTGTTTTCGCCTCTCAACTTGGGACCATGTTGACAATTTTCAACTTTTTAAAAGCAGTATTCATTTATTTATTGTGACTGCACCAGGGCTTATTTGCGGCACTCGGGCTCTTCAGTTGCAGCACACTGTGGCATGTGGGACTGTTCCCTGACCAGGGATGGAGCCTGGGCGCCTGCACTGGGAGCGCCGAGTCTTGGCCGCTGGACCACCAGGGAAGTCCCGACTTGTTAAAGCGTACCTGGTCTGTGGTCAAAAGACATAAAACACTTTCAGCATGGTGACTAGAGTTAGTACTATAGTTAATATAATACTGTATTGTCTGTTTTAAAGTTGCTAAGAAAGTGGATCTTAGTTTTCACCACAAGAAACAAAATTTGTAGCTATATGAGGTGATTGATTTTAACTTATAGTTACTGTGGTGATCATTTTGCAATATATACATATACCAAATCATTATGTTGTACAGCTTAACTAATACAACGCTGTATGTCAATTATACCTCAATAAAAGTGGGAAGGGGAAAAACCTTGCCTGAAGTTTTAGCATGGTTTGGGGAAGGAATGAAGTTATATACATCATTTTATTCCAGTCAGCATCTTAATGTAGAATCTTTGTTTTGCTATATATATATACATGCACATATACACATACACATTTGTACATATTCTTCTAGCTGCTGGATAATGTTTAAGTTTGTTCCCTACTGGAAATGTTAGCTCTGAAAGTGAGTAGGGAAGATGTAAACTGAGGGACTGTAACTTTCTGATGTATAACCAAGCTTGTAAAAGTACTCTGAAATGGCTAACTACTGTATATTCTTTGGTAGTTTAACATCTAAAAAATTCTAAGTTTATTGGTGTATAAAAGTTTATTGGATGGCACAGTGACTTCATGGGTTTGAAAAACAAGAACTTGGGTAGTTTATTGAATTCCTTTGAGGCTTATTTTGGTCAGTTCTAAAAACTAAATGATGAATATTGACCTTATAGGTTTATTGAGAGGATGAAGTGAGTTAAAACATAAAAAGTGCTTTCAATACTCCCTGGTATCAGGTAAGTACACAATAAATGTTAGAAGTGAAATGCAATTTAAAGTATTGACCTTAAATTTTTAAGTGTGCAAAACCTTAAGATAGGTTTCATTTAGTATTTACGAAATTAAATGACTTTACCTATCTTAAAAAGAGTGACCTTTGAAAAAGTTAGCACTTTTCTCTCTTTAACAGGACAATTTAAAACAATAATTTTTAGTTTGTACCTACCTTAGACTTCATCCATTCTGCTAAAACTTAGGAGAAAATAACCCTTTACATTTTTATTGTAACTTTATTGACATAAATTAAAAGTATGAAGTAGTCATAGTGTATGTCAACTTAATAAAGCCGGTGTATAATTAAGAGCAACCTAAGATAATCCCTTCATTCTTTAAGTGACATGTGTTTTAAAGAATTACTTCTTTTTTTTGGTAATTAAAGCCAAGTACATTTTTTTGTCTCCCTGCTATCAAAAATGAACTTCCTTTTAAGTCTTTTTGCTTAATTAGAGGATGTAAGGCTTCCCTGCTGATAAAACTATTTTACCACTTGAAAACCCACATTGCATTATCCCTTCTAGCTATTGGTTGCAATAAAGCATGAAGCAAGAGTGACATCTGGTGATCACATAGGTTCATTACATACAACTTGGAATTATTTCATTGGGGTTTTAAGGCTCCTTTTTATTAAACAAAGAAACAAAAATAAAAAACATTTCACTGAGTACTTTCATTTTTTATGAACTTCAAAAGCTGTTTTGAGGTAAAACTTGTGCTCAGTAGCTTCAGTCATGTCCGACTCTTTGAGACCCCATGGACTGTAGCCCACCAGGCTCCTCTGTCCATGGGGATTCTCCAGGCAAGAACACTGGAGTGGGTTGCCATTTTCTTCTCCAGGATATGTTCTCAACCGAGGGATCGAACCTGCGTCTCTTATGTCTCCTGCATTGGCAGGCAGGTTCTTTACTACTAGCGCCACCTGGGAAGCCCAAAATTTACAGAAAACTTGTAGAAGATTACAAAAGTAATAAGGGATTTGCGTACAATGAAAATCAATTAGGGGATATTTTGAATTCCAAAAATACACACACAAAAAATGACAGCTAGATTTATCTTGTTTCATTGTTTTTAGGTTACAAAATACATACTGATTCAGAATTCTGGAAATATATAGGGATTTTGCAGATGATTCCTCCCACAAATCAATTTAAAAGACATCAAAACCAAAACCAAATATATACATATATATGTGCATATATAACAGCACACACACACAAAGACTTCCCTGGTGGCTCAGTTGGTAAAGAAACTGGCTGCAATGCAGGAGACCTAGGTTAGATCCCTAGGTTGGGAAGATCCCCTGGAGGAGGGCATGGCAACCCACTCCAGTATTCTTACTTGGAAAATCCCATGGATAGAGGAGCCTGGCAGGCTACAGTCCATGGGGTCACAAGATCAGACAAGATTTAGTGACTAAACCACAACCACGGCAAAAAAAAAATATATAAGCAGAGCTAAAGACAATATTATCAACATGAAACGAAGGGGACATATGTAATCTTGTCTATAAACTTCACGAGGCTCCAATGAAGAATAACTCAGTTTTGAGCAGGGTAAGTGTAAGTGGCAGGGGCGAAGAGTAAAGGACAAGCACGCAGGGCAAGACACTGTGAAAAGCTTCTCACGCTGTCCAGTGTGGAAGTACCAGAGCTGGAACTGATGAGAGGAGCATACTGGGAAAACGACATGGCGTTTGGTCTTTGAAGCCCTTTAGCCCACATTCCAAGACAGAAGTTACAAGAGACAGCAAGCAGGAGAGCCGTTGTCTTTGACCCCTCACTAAATGGAGAAGGAATGGGACTAAATCCTGGGACTGCTATCTTTTTTTTCCTCCTAATTTATTTATTTTTAATTGAATGATAGTTGTTTTACAGTACTGTGTTGGTTTCTACCGAACAGCAACATGCGTCAGTCACAGGCTTACCCTTTTCCCCTCCCACCTGAACATCCCTCCCCCTTCCCTCCCCGTCCTCCCCCTGTAGGTTGTTACTGAGCCCTGGGTTGAGTCATACAGCAAATCCCCCTTGGCTGTCTATTTCACATACGGTAGTGTACGTTTCCATGTTGCTCTCTCCATATATCCCACGCTCTCTTTCCTCCCCCACCCTCAGCCTTGTCCGTAAGTCTGTCCCAATCTCTGCATCTCCACTGCTGCTCTGCAAATAGGTTCATCGGTACCACCTTTTTGGATTCCATGTGTAAGTGTTAAGTATATGATATTTGTTTTCTTTCTGACTTACTTCACTCTGTATAATAGGCTCCAGGTTCATCCAACTCATTACACTGACTCAAATGTATTCCTTTTTATGACTGAGTAATATTCCATTGTATACATGTACCACCGCTTCTTTATCCATTCATCTGTCAAAGGACATCTAGGTTGCTTCCATGCCCTAGCTACTGTAAATAGAGCTGCAATGAGCAATGGGGTACCTGTTTCTTTTTTCAATTTTGTTTTCCTCAGGGTATATGCCTAGTAGTGGGATTGCTAGGTCATATGGTGGTTTTATTCCTAGTTTTTTAAGGAATCTCCATACTGTCTTCCACAATGGCTGTATCAGTTTACATTCCCACC
Organism: Bison bison bison; assembly: GCF_000754665.1. Classification (NCBI taxonomy): domain Eukaryota; kingdom Metazoa; phylum Chordata; class Mammalia; order Artiodactyla; family Bovidae; genus Bison; species Bison bison. The sequence continues at coordinate 2,557,518 of NW_011494761.1, forward strand.
AACAGTGCAAGAGGGTTCCCTTTTCTCCACACGCTCTCCAGGATTTTTTGTCTATAGATTTTTTGATGATGGCCATTCTGACTGGTGTGAGGTGATAGCTCATTGTAGTTTTAATTTGTATTTCTCTAATAATGAGAGATGTTCAACATCTTTTCATGTATTTATCAGCCATTGGTATGTCTTCTTTGGAGAAATGTCTGTAAAGGTCTTTTGCTGGGACAACTATCTTGATCTCGAGTGATAGTGGCAAGTAAAGGCAGATAAGTGTGGAGAAGTAGGTGTAGCCACATACATACAGACACACACACACACACACACGAGACAAAATATGAGATGACTGTTCCCCAAAGTGGTTCACTCATCCTAAAGAGAAGAGAAAACCACACTAAAGTAAAATGTCTTCACAACTGGTTAGGAAGTATCACCATCTCAATTCATCTAGCCTCAGGAGTGTGAATAGAATTATGAAGAAAGAGAAAGCAGAGATAAATTTCCCTGAAGACAGGTACCTATAGACATAGCTTCCTCCCTATTCGTCTCATGCAGCTACAGAAATGAACAGAGAATACAAACCATTTCATCTTCAGGCTCTAAAGATTCAAACAGTGCCCAGAGAAATAGGAAAATAACTCAGTACGAAGCCATAGGTGGTATTTCTAGGCAAATAATAACCGCAAATATTATTTTGATTCGAAGTTCAGAATAAAAGAGACAGTCAATCTTTAACAATATCTATAAAAGAGAAAAAGAAATCAAACACCAGCATCAAACAGCATACCCTAGACAAAGTTTACTCTTGCAAATAAAAATTGGGAAAAAAATTTATAAAATAATGTTTAACAATGTCAGAGAAAATTGATACGAGAATAAAATAAAAATAGCACAGAGTTCTATTGCCCTAAAGGTCTGGGAGTGAGCAACAAGAATGAAGACAGAACAGGAAATCTGGTGCAATGGGTCAGGGGACCTGCAGCCTCTATTGGACTGAGGGGCAGAGTCCACTCTGAGTCCAGCTTTTATTCCCGATTGCAGACTACAAGACTTTCTTTGATCTATCTTTCCCAAGACACTACACTGACATAGTCCAGATCTGCTTGTTTTTACCCCAGGCCATTCTCTTCTGGGATAGTCTCAGGAACAACCAGCACTGTTCATACCCAAAGCTGACCCAGTGTTCCAAGGTCCATGCTTTCATGATCCCAGTCATACTCCCTTCTGGGTCTGGCCCTGGGGTCTGTACAAGGCTATTATTCTAAGAAAAACATGAAAAATAATTATCAACACAGTTTCTTGATATATGTTGTTTTTCCAGATGCTATTTCTATGAAATTTCTCAAGGCTGTGAAAGTACATTATTAGAAATTCCCTCTACAGAGTTCAGTGTTTTAGGAAGGAGATAAGATTGCTGGATCTCAAATTCATTTGCAAAATTTACCCTACAGAAAAATGAAAAAATAGCATTGAGATATGTTTAAGATGTCCAAAAAATGCAGAAGAAAAAAATGGATCAAGATAATTTAGAAAAAAAGATTATTAGATATAGAAGAAAGACAATAAAAAATCAGACTATAAAGAATTGGTACAAATAAAAGGACAGGCTCTATAGAATATTAACAATTTTTTAAAACTTTCAATAAGTAGTTCAGTTCAATTCAGTCACTCAGTTGTGTCCAACTCTTTGCAACCCCATGAATTGCAGCACGCCAGGCCTCCCTGTCCATCACCAACTCCCGGAGTTCACTCAAACTCATGTCCATCGAGTCGGTGATGCCATCCAGCCATCTCATCCTCTGTCGTCCCCTTCTCCTCCTGTCCTCAATCCGTCCCAGCATCAGAGTCTTTTCCAATGAGTCAACTCTTCGAATCAGGTGGCCAAAGTATTGGAGTTTCAGCTTTAGCATCAGTCCTTCCAATGAACACCTAGGACTGATCTCCTTTAGAATGGACTGGTTGGATCTCTTTGCAGTCCAAGGGACTCTCAAGAGTCTTCTCCAATACCACAGTTCAAAAGCATCAATTCTTTGGCGCTCAGCTTTCTTCACAGTCCAACTCTCACATCCATACATAACCACTGGAAAAACCATAGCCTTGACTAGACGGACCTTTGTTGGCAAAGTAATGTCTCTGCTTTTGAATATGCTATCTAGGTTGGTCATAACTTTCCTTCCAAAGAGTAAGCGTCTTTTAATTTCATGGCTGCAATCACCATCTGCAGTGATTTTGGAGCCCCAAAAAATAAAGTCTGAC
>NW_011494761.1:2559864-2564128 GCF_000754665.1 Bison bison bison
TCACATCCATACATAACCACTGGAAAAACCATAGCCTTGACTAGACGGACCTTTGTTGGCAAAGTAATGTCTCTGCTTTTGAATATGCTATCTAGGTTGGTCATAACTTTCCTTCCAAAGAGTAAGCGTCTTTTAATTTCATGGCTGCAATCACCATCTGCAGTGATTTTGGAGCCCCAAAAAATAAAGTCTGACACTGTTTCCACTGTTTCCCCATCTAATTCCCACGAAGTGATGGGACCAGATGTCATGATCTTAGTTTTCTGAATGTTGAGCTTTAGGCCAACTTTTTCACTCTCTTCTTTCACTTTCATCAAGAGGCTTTTTAGTTCCTCTTCACTTTCTGCCATAAGGGTGGTGTCATCTGCATATCTGAGGTTATTGATATTTCTCCCAGGAACCTTGATTCCAGCTTGTGCTTCTTCCAGTCCAGCATTTCTCATGATGTACTCTGCATATAAGTTAAATAAGCAGGGTGACAACATACAGCCTTGACGTACTCCTTTTCCTATTTGGAACCAGTCTGTTGTTCCATGTCCAGTTCTAACTGTTGCTTCCTGACCTGCATATAGGTTTCTCAAGAGGCAGGTCAGGTGGTCTGGTATTCCCATCTCTTTCAGAATTTTCCACAGTTTGTTGTGATCCACACAGTCAAAGGCTTTAGCATAGTCAGTAAGTAGAGGCTTACCTAAATCTACGGATTTAAAGGGATCATTAAACATAAATAAAATCAGATTTTGTATTAAAAAATAAAGGTATCATTACCACAGATAGAAATTAATTAACTGGAATAAACTGCTCTACAAAATCGTGTATAAATATGATTAACATCTTATTCATTTGATTTAATTATTCAGGTTCCCAGCTGCTTTATTAGCAGGAAGTCCAATTATCTCCCTCTTGAATCTCCATCCTCCTACAGAACTGTCCAAGCATTCTCAGTCTCCAAAAGGTCAAAAGGAGGCCACTCTGGCCTCCACCTCTATGCAGGAATAGAACTGCATCAAGATTTGTCCGCTCACATCAGTAGCCTCCACTGCAACCCAAGAGGTTACTGAAAATCAGTTCATATAGATGAGGCTAAAAGCAGGTCACCATTAAGCAAATAGAGTAAAAATGTGGCAGGCGAGAGCCATCCATGGATGCCAAAATGAGTCTCAAAGAATCTCCCTCCAAGATCTTTATTGATTGAAGAGAAAAAAATCAAAACACCATATTGGAAAAATGCTGCCAACACCAGTTTAACCAAGGGATCAAGGTTAATGTCCTCTCCAGCAATGGGACATCGTTACAGTTCATGGTAGGAGGCACTGATAAGAACATCTTCACTTCGGTGGGATTTTTTTTTTGCCAAAAATATGTAATTTCCTTCTAATCATGCATGATAAAATACCAGACAAACCTAAATTGAGGGAGATTCTAAAAAAATAACTGGCCAGTAAGTGTACTTCAAAAGTGTCAAGGAGAAAGACCGAGGAGGACTGAGGACATGTGACAGACAGAGGGGGTGAAGGAAACGTGAACTAAATGCAGTGTGGCATTCTGAATAGGATACTGGCCTGGGGAAAGGACACTAATAAGAACCCTGAACAGATGTGAATAAGCTCTGTGGATCAGTCAGTTTACTGTTTCCAAGTTAATTTCCTGGTTTGGGTAATTCTGTTAGGATTATGAAATCTGTTGTTAATTTTAGGGAAAGCTGAGTGAAGGGCAAATGGGAATTGTCTGTACAATTTTTGCAACTTTTCTGTAAGTCTAGAATTATTTCAAAATAGAAAGATTTTTCTAAGTCCATAGAATTCACCTAATCCTGACACAGACCCCTGTCAGGGGCACATTGTCCTTTGAAAGGGAGTGATCCTCAGAGCTGTCCAGCCAAGTTAGTCCCACTCTTGGGCTCCTCAGCGAGTAGCTTTTAGTGCTCAATTCTTTCCCCCTTTTTTTTTTTTTTTTAAATATGCAGGTACATCTCAGGGTCCCTGTTGGGTCAGAAGTTCTGGGGTGGGACTGGTTTCTGATTGTGACTTCTTTGTGATGTTAAAGGGCACTCCCCAGGTGGCACTAATGAGAAATAACCAGCCTGCCAACGCAGGAGACTTAAGAGAGGAGGGTTTGACCCCTGGATCTAGAATATCCCCTGGAGGAGGGCATGGCAACCCACTCCAGTGTTCTTGCCTGGAGAATCCCACAGACAGAGGCGCCTGGTAGGCTACAGTCTATAGGATCGAAGAGTCAGACATGCCTGCAGCGACTTAGCAGCAGCATAATGTCAAAGCTATGTCTGCCTTTCACCACAGAAAAGCAGAGTTTTTATTTTCAATTCTTGAAACATGAAAGGTCAGATTATTGCCTTTTCCCTAAGGTATTTTCTCACCACTCACTCATCCCAGATGGAGCAGACATAGCTGGTTCCCGTCCCGCATCCCCTGACCCTGTGAGGTCATGTGCTCCTGCCATAGGCAGGCTCCAGTCTGCTGGGGTTGTCACTCACAGGGACTCCTCACCTGAGAGGAAGAGGCACTGAGGGGCCTTAGTCCTGGGCAGCAAGGAAACCTCCAGTGGCGGGAGGAGGTGGGATGGCTTTGTGAGACAAGAGAGCCAACTGCTCAGATCAATCCAGGGTTTAGGATTGAGTCCATTGATTACCAGTCTCCTCAGATGTGACTTTCATCAGGGCCCAACTAGCTGTGCTGGTGCAGCCGTGAACAGCAGAGAGCTAGGTTCATCCAGGGTAAGGTTTTGCTAGACATGGAACAAAAGAGAAAAGGCACAGCAATTTAGGGAATAAGCAAAGGCATAGTTGAAATGATAAACCTTTTAATTTAAGCTGGAAAAAAAGAGAGGTGTTTACAAAAAGGCTAGCAAATGGGGAGAAAATGGAGAAATGAGTAAGTATATTTTTATGCATTTCCATCTTTATGCAGATGTTCTACATTTGCTGAATGAATTACTCCTTTAAAAGAGTGAGATTTTATTTTTATTCTTTATATTTTATATAATATATGTTATACACTCTTGTATCAGTTCAGTCACTCAATCGTGTCCGACTCTTTGGGATCCCATGGACTGGAGCACGCCAGGCTTCCCTGTCCATCACCAACTCCTGGAGCCTACTCAAACTCATGTCCATCGCATCTTGTATATTTTATGTTAATTATCAAATATTTTACATAAAAACACAATGCAGAGGTGAAAACACAAAAACTCTGTTATAAATCTCTTTACAAGGTAGATAATAAAGCTCAACCTTCCATTTACAAATTATGCAACTCATGCTTTGTTTCTCAGAGGATTTCTTTTTGTTTTGAAAAAGAGTAGTCATGCTTAGTTGATAAAGGATTCGAAGTGCCTGTTTTCAGGGAGCTTCCAGTTGGGGCAAGAATTTCGTTCCAGGTAGAAGTGATAAAACATTGCTTTAGGAAGATTTTCTGACCACACCTGATCATTATATTCTAGCGTGTTTTCCTCACCATGTCAAGTAAGACCTGGCTCATGCAAACAAAACTCTCCAGCTGCTCTGGCCCAGCCAGCAAGGATGGTGGAGTCTACATGACAGTCCAGATGATGTTCGGTACTGGCTGCCACAATTTGGCACAACCCTGAGGGGGCTTCCCTCATTGCTCAGCTGGTAAAGAATCCGCCTGCAATGCAGGAGACCTCAGTTCCATCCCTGGGTCAGGAAGATCCCCTGGAGAAGGGAATGACTTCCCACTCCAGTATTCTGGCCCGGAGAGTCCATGGGATCTCAAACAGTCAACACGACTGAGCGACTCTCACTGAGGCGACAAGAAAATGCCTCATAGAGACTCCCCAAACGCCCTCGGATGCGCAGCCGGCCTAGCTGCAGCCGACACCGCACCTGTGAGGAGAGCCCGCTGAGACCGCAGGGCTTCCCTGTGACGCGGCTTTGGCCTCACGCTTGTCTGACCAGAGCCCTCTCCTGCCCTCTGGTGATCCTTAGCGGAAACGCACACCCCAAAGCTCCCTGAAGGTCTGCAGGAAGGAAATCTAGTTCCGGGTGAGAGATGACCTGGAAGTGAAGCTGCAGGCGCACCTCCCCGAAGGTCGCTGTGGCGAGAGGCTCAGTGACAGACGCAGAAGACCCACGGGTTCGACTTGTGCGCATCCTTTCCGACCCCGCTCCCGTCTATTCCCGACAGCTGGCGATTCTGACTAACAGCACGGCGGGCCCCAGGCCCGGCACCGCGTGCCCGCTGCACCTCAGAGGTGACAGCCAGGGGGCGGGAGCGGCCTTCCGAAGACT
>NW_011494761.1:2564228-2565351 GCF_000754665.1 Bison bison bison
TGTCTCAAGACTTCCCTGGCGGCTCAGACGGTAAAGCGTCTGTCTACAATGCGGGAGACCCGGGTTCGATCCCTGGGTCGGGAAGATCCCCTGGAGAAGGAAATGGCAATCCACTCCAGTACTATTGCCTGGAAAATCCCATGGACAGAGGAGCCTGGTAGGCTGCAGTCCATGGGGTCGCAAAGAGTCAGACACGACTGAGTGACTTCCCTTTCTCAAGAGACCGCGACAGCCCTTGTCCAGTTCCTGTCAGTTCAGTCGCTCTGTGTATAGGACTCTTTGCTACCTCATGGACTGCAGCACGGCCAGGCCTCCCTGTCCATCACCAACTCCCGGATGATGCCATCCAACCAGCTCGTCCTCTGTCGTCCCCTTCTCCTCCTGCCTTCAATCTTTCCCAACATCAGAGCCTTTTCCAATGAGTCAGTTCTTCGCATCAGGGGGCCAAAGTATTAGAGTTTCAGCTTCAACATCAGTCCTTCCAATGAACACTCAGGACTGATCTCCTTTAGGAAGGACTGGTTGGATCTCCTTGCACTCCAAGGGACCCTCAAGAATCTTCTCCAACACCACAGTTCAAAAGTATCGATTCTTCAGTGCTTAGCTTTCTTTATGGTCCAACTCTCACATCCTTACATGACTACTGGAAAAACCATAGCTTTGACTATACAGTCCTTTGTTGGCAAAGTAATATCTCTGCTTTTAATAAGCTGTCTAGGTTGGAGAAGGCAATGGCAGCCCACTCCAGTACTCTTGCCTGGAAAATCCATGGGCAGAGGAGCCTGGTAGGCTGCAGTCCATGGGGTCGCTGAGGGTCGGACATGATTGAGCGACTTCACTTTCACTTTTCACTTTCATGCATTGGAGAAGGAAATGGCAACCCACTCCAGTGTTCTTGCCTGGAGAATCCCAGGGACAGAGGAGCCTGGTGGGCTGCCGTCTCTGGGGTCGCACAGAGTTGGACACGACCGAAGCGACTTAGCAGACAGGTTATGAAGCTATCTGGGGAGAGACTGCCCCTCCCAGGGATAGCCAGTTCTTAGAGATGGCAAAAACTGCACAGGAAGCACATCCTTCACAGACAAGGCAGCCAGTCCCAGATTTATAAACCCAACCACGTATT
>NW_011494761.1:2565476-2568278 GCF_000754665.1 Bison bison bison
CTTATTCTCACATATCAAACCATTATTCACCTGCCTTAAATCATCCCAGGGCCGGGTACCATCAGTTGAAGACCCATATCCCACTGGAATCACTCAGAGTATCTACTCCTCAACTTTTGTTTGCCCTCTGAAGCTCCAGTAAAGCTCCTTCCTCTTCCCTACTCACAAATAGAGGGGAGGGGAAAGGGGGTAGGTTTTGTAGGCAGCGCCAGCGCTGTTCTTCGGGAAAATTGTGAAGTGTATGTGTGTGTGTGTGGATTCCTCAGCACCCTTTCTGTGCTGCTCCCAAATTTCCCAAGGTCTCCCACCTTCCCCTGTCCTCTTGGTTTCTTGGAGAGGGACCCAAGTGCCTCTCTCCATTCTCTAGGGCAGTTGTCTTCATTTTTGTTCATTTTTGTTCACTTATGGTTTACAATAAGAAAATCTGTGTACCCTACTGCTCATTAAAAAAAAAAGAACTTTGTATTTAAGTGTAGCAGATTAAAAATGTTGTGATAGTTTTAGGTGAACAGAGAAGGGACTCAGCCACACACATATATATACATGTGTCCATTCTTCCTCAGACCCCTGTCTCATCCAGGCTGCCACACAACACTGAGCAGAGCTCCCTGTTGCTGTTCAGCAGGTCCTTGTCGCTTGTCCATTTTAAATATAGCAGTGTGTATGGCACCTCACTCCAGTACTCTTGCCTGGAAAATCCCATGGACGGAGGAGCCTGGAAGGCTGCAGTCCGTGGGGTCGCTGAGGGTTGGACCCAACTGAGCGACTTCGCTTTCACTTTTCACTTTGATGCATTGGAGAAGGAAATGGCAACCCACTCCAGTGTTCTTGCCTGGAGAATCCCAGGGACAGAGGAGCCTGGTGGGCTGCCGTCTATGGGGTCACACAGAGTCGGACACGACTGAAGTGACTTAGCAGCAGCAGCAGTGTGTACCTGTGCACCCCAAACTCTCTAACCATCCCTTACCTTCATCCTTCCCCGGGCAACCAGAGGTTTGTTCTCTATGTAAATAGAGTAAATAACTTCATTTGTATCATTTCTTTTTAGATTCCACGTGTAAGGGATGTCATATGATATTTCTCCTTCTCTGACTTACTGCACTCAGTATGACAATCTCTAGGCCTATCCATGTCGCATAATAATAATGTGAATAATAATAATAATAATGTGAATGGCATTATTTCATTCTTTTTGATGGCTGCCTACTGCTCATTTTAAAATCACTAAAATTTTATCATACATTTGAATAAGTTTGTTTCTTGTTAATCGTGCTCATGTATACTTGCTCAATTGTGTCTGACTCTTTGTATCCTTATGGACTGTAGCCCGCCAGGCTTTACTGTCCACAGAATTCCCCAGGCAGGAATACTAGAGCATGTTGCTGTTTCCTGCTCCAGGGGATCTTCCCGACTCAGGGATTGAACCCACGTCTCCTGTGACTCCTGCATTCGCAAGTGGATTCTTTACTTTTGTGCCACCTGGAAAGCCTTCTTATTAATAGATCGTCCAAAATATTAAATATCTTATAATTTGAACTAGAATGACTGATTATAAGTGGAATCAATATTTTAAAATACATTTTGATGAAATAGGTCTTGACTACTCTGCTGAATGGGCTTCCCAGGTGGCACTAGTGGTTAAGAACCCACCTGCCAATGCAAGATATTTGAGAGACACAAGTTCAATCCCTGGGTTGTGGTCAGGAAGCTCCCCAACTGGAGGAGGGCCTGGCAACCCCCTCCAGTATTCTTGCCTAGAGAATTCCATGGACAGAGAAGCCTGCCAAGCCTGGCAAAGCCTGGCAAAGCATAGGGTCGCAAAGAGTCAGACATGGCTGAAGTGACTTGGCATATATGCAGCTTGCTGAATAAGCATAGCTCACCTAAAGAGGTGATATTGCACTTTATCTGTGAGTGTTATCCAGTGTATACATAATCGTTTTGGTGGCCTCACAAACCATTCGATTTATATTTAAAGGAATAAGCATCATTATCCATGCTTTTTACCCTGTTGTGAATTTAATGTTCCAACATGGGCCTAACACCCTATTTCTCAGGCTAAACTTCACTTTTAATAGAAATGTATGTAAGATACCTATGCTTTGTTTAATCATTGCAAAAGGCTTACTTGAACAAAAGCTTTGATACTTACTTGTTTTGCTCTCAGAGGTATGAGCCAAGCACTGTGGTGAGATCTGAAATAGGGTTGGAAGACAGGTATGCCATCATCTCATACCACTGGGGAGTGAGGCATTTCATGCAGATCAATTCTAGGGAAAAGTACACAGAAATGGTGACATCACTTACAACTATTCGTGTAAGTGCACACTTTGGAAAGTTTTCAGGTATCATCGTGGCTGTGAATGCCTATTGTTATCCTTTAAACCATAATTCTATTTCAGACTTTATATTAATGAACTAAAATCATTCATCCTGTTAAAAGAAACTGGATATCATGGAGCTAATTGTAAAACATATTTTGGAAGGTGGTGACTGCAGCCATGAAATTAAAAGATGTTTACCCCTTGGAAGGAAAGTTATGACCAACCTAGATAGCATATTCAAAAGCAGAGACATTACTTTGCCAACAAAGTTTCGTCTAGTCAAGGCTATGGTTTTTCCTGTGGTCATGTATGGATGTGAGAGTTGGACTGTGAGGAAGGCTGAGCGCTGAAGAATTGATGCTTTTGAACTGTGGTGTTGGAGAAGACTCTTGAGAGTCCCTTGGACTGCAAGGAGATCAGCCCTGGGATTTCTTTGGAAGGAATGATGCTAAAGCTGAAACTCCAGTACTTTGGCCAC
>NW_011494761.1:2568378-2570531 GCF_000754665.1 Bison bison bison
TGGCCACTTAATATGAAGAGTTGACTCATTGGAAAAGACTCTGATGCTGGGAGGGATTGAGGGCAAGAGAAGAAGGGGACGACAGAGGATGAGATGGCTGGATGGCATCACTGATTCGATGGACGTGAGTCTGAGTGAACTCCGGGAGTTGGTGATGGACAGGGAGGCCTGGCGTGCTGCGATTCATGGGGTCGCAAAGAGTCAGAATTTGCCTGCAATGCAGGAGACCTAGGTTCAATCTTCCTGGGTCAGGAAGATCCTGTGGAGAAGGAAATGGCAACCCACTCCAGGACTCTTGCCTGGAGAATTCCATGGACAGAGGAGCCTGGTGGGCTACAGTCCATGGGGTCATAGAGTCAGACACGACTGAGCGACTGACAGACACACACGGTCGATTTACAATGTTGCATGTTTGTCTTCAATATATAAAATAACACATTACTTGAGACGTTTCAAATGGGATTGATTTTTTTTTTTTCCTTCTGCCACAAGTCCTCATTTCTTCTTTAAGTAGCCTAGAAATGAAAACCTATCTTTTTAGTAGTTGGGCTTTCCTGATTGCTCAGATGGTGAAGAGTATGCCTGCAATACAGAAAATGCGGGTTCGATCCCTGGGTTGGGAAGATCCCCTGGAGAAGGGGATGGCTACTCACTCCAGTATTCTTGCCTGGAGAATTCCATGGATAGAGGAGCCTGGTGGGCTTCAGGGATCACAAAGAGTTGGACACAACTGAGCAGCTTTGTAGTAATGTCAACTACAAATTGGCACATGCCAAAAGCATTGCCAGCAGCTGAACAACAAGGGCATCTGCCATCTGCCTCCATGGAGACTGAGCCCTGTGCTGCCGAAGCTATTGACTTTTAACATCCCCTGAGGGAGTTCAGGATGGACTGAGGCACTCTGTGCTCCATGGAATCTGGTGGGACAGGTTGTTAGATAGTTGGAAATTTTCAGGAACAGATTTTATGATCCTAATCCTTGCATCTCCTCTTATCTAAAAAGGCACTAAATCCCTTCATGATGACATCAGATCCTCATGATGTCTTTTCATGACTAGCAGAAAACCTCTGATAAAGTAAACACTTGATTGCATTGAAGTCCCCCTTCACTGAAAGCTTATATATTGACCTTCCTCCACTACATCTTTGGAGCAGTCTCTCAGAGCTATCTGGTGCTGCTTCCCAGGCAGAGCTGGACCATAAAGAGAGCTGAGCACTAAAGAATTGATGCTTTTGAACTGTGGTGTTGGAGAAGACTCTTGAGAGTCCCTTGGACTCCAAGGAGATTCAACCAGTCCATCCTAAATGAAATCAGTCCTGAATATTCATTGGAAGGACTAATGCTGAAGCTGAAACTCCAATACTTTGGCCACCTGATGCAAAGAACTAACTCCTTAGAAAATACCCTGATGCTGGGAAAGATTGAAGGCAGGAGGAGAAGGGGACGACAGAGGATGAGATGGTTGGATGGCATCACCGACTCAATGGACATGAGTTTGAGTAAACTCCAGGAATGGTGATGGACATGGAGGCCTGGCGTGCTGTAGTCCATGGGGTCGCAAAGAATTGGACATGACTGAAAAACTGAACTGAAGTCACATCCATACATGGCTACTGGAAAAACCATAGCTTTGACTAGATGGACCTTTGTTGGCAAAGTAATACCTCTGCTTTTTAATATGCTATCTAGGTTGATCATAGCTTTACTTCCAAGGAGCAAGCCTCTTTTAATTTCACGGCTGCAGTCACCATCTACAGTGATTTTAGAGCCCCCCCAAAATAAAGTCTGTTACTGTTTCCATTGTTTCCCCATCTATCTACCATGAAGTGATGGGACCAGACACCATGATCTTAATTTTCTGAATGTTGAGTTTTAAGCCTACTTTTGCACTCTCCTCTTTCACTTTCATCAAGAGGCTCTTTAGTTATTCTTCACTTTCTGCCATAAGGGTGGTGTCATCTAATATCTCAGGTTATTGATATTTCTGCCAGCAATCTTCATTCCAGCTTGTGCTTCATCCAGCCCAGCATTTCGCATGATGTACTCTGAGTCTAAGTTAAATAAGCAGGGTGACAATATACAGCCTTGACGTACTCCTTTTCCTGTTTGGAACCAGTCTGTTGCTCCATGTCCAGTTCTCACTGTTGCTTGG
>NW_011494761.1:2570631-2571640 GCF_000754665.1 Bison bison bison
CCATCTGGTGATGTCCATGTGTAAAGTCTTCTCTGTGTTGTTGGAAGAGGGTGTTTGCTATGACCAGTGTGTTCTCTTGGCAAAACTCTGTTAGCCTTTGACCTGCTTCGTTTTGTACACCAAGGCAAAACTTGCCTGTTACTCCAGGTATGTCTTGACGTCCTACTTTTGCATTCCAGTCCCCTATAATGAAAAGGACATCTTTTTGGGGTGTTAGTTCTGGAAGGTCTTGTAGGTCTTCATAGAACTGTTCAGCTTCTTCAGCATTACTGGTCGGGGCCTAGACGTGGGTTACCATGCTATTGAATGGTTTGCCTTGGAAACAAACAGAGGTCATTCTCTCATTTTTGAGATTGTATCTAAGTAATTGCAAAATGCAGTCCTCATTTTGCCCCAAATAAGACTTAATTCACAACTCTCAAGTTGTGCATCTTTTTTAGTCAACAGTAGTTACAGTTTAGATAAAGTTTGGCAAATTATAAACTGTGCACCAAATTGGATCCAATACATGTTTTGTATGGCCCCTAAGCTAAGAATGGTTTCTACATTTTTAAACTGTTGAAAAAAAATCAGAGAAAAGTAATGTTTTTTTAGAAGAAAAACTACATGAAATTCAAATATCAATGTCCATAAATAAAATTTTATTGGAACATGTGTACAATCTTTTAGCCACAGGTTGCTTATAGTGATGGGTATATAGTTCCTTGCAGTGACAAGGTTGAGTCAGATCAGATCAGTCGATCAGTCGCTCAGTCGTGTCCGACTCTTTGCGACCCCATGAATCCCAGCATGCCAGGCCTCCCTGTCCATCACCAACTCCTGGAGTTCACTGAGACTCACGTCCATCAAGTCAGTGATGCCATCCAGCCATCTCATCCTCTGTCGTCCCCCTTCTCCTCCTGCCCCCAATCCCTCCCAGCATCAGAGTCTTTTCCAATGAGTCAACTCTTCGCATGAGATGGCCAAAGTACTGGAGTTTCAGCTTTAGCATCATTCCTTCCAAAGAAAT
>NW_011494761.1:2571740-2573009 GCF_000754665.1 Bison bison bison
TGACAATATACAGCCTTGACGTACTCCTTTTCCTGTTTGGAACCAGTCTGTTGCTCCATGTCCAGTTCTCACTGTTGCTTGGTGACCTGCATACAGATTTCTCAGGAGCAGGTCAGGTGGTCTGGTATTACCAACTCTTGAAGAATCTTCCACAGTTTGTTGTGATCCACACAGTCAAAGGCTTTGGCATAGTCAATAAAGCAGAAATAGATGTTTCTTTGGAACTCTTTTGCTTTTGTTGATGATACAACAGATGTTGGCAAATTTATCTCTGGTTCCTCTGCCTTTCCTAAATCTAGCTGGAACATCTGGAGGTTCATGGTTCACATACTGTTAAAGCCTGGCTTGGAGAATTTTGAGCATTACTTTACTAGCATGTGAGATGAGTGCACTTATGTGGTAGTTTGAGCATTCTTTGGCATTGCCTTTCTTTGGGATTGGAATGAAAACTGACCTTTTCCAGTCCTGTGACCATACTGAGTTTTCCAGATTTGCTGGCATATTGAGTGCAGCACTTTTGCAGCATCATCTTTCAGGATTTGAAACAGCTCAACTGGAATTCCATCACCTCCACTAGCTTGTTCATAGTGATGCTTCCTAAGGCCCATGAGACTTCGCATTCCAGGATGTCTGGTTCTAGGTGAGTGATCACACCATTGTGATTATCTGGGTCATGAAGATCTTTTTTGTGTAGTTCTGTGTGTTTCTGCCACCTCTTCTTAATATCTTCTGCTTCTGTTAGGACCATACTATTTCTATCCTTTATTGTGCCTGTCTTTGTATGAAATATTCCCTTGGTATCTCTAATTTTCTTGAAGAGATCTCTAGTTTTTCCCATTCTATTATTTTCCTCTATTTCTTTGCATTAATCGCTGAGGAATGCTTTCTTATCTCTCCTTGCTATTATTTGGAACTCTGCATTCATATGGGTATATCTTTCCTTTTCTCCTTTGCCTTTCACTTCTCTTCTTTTCTCAGCTATTTGTAAGGCCTTCTCAGACAACTGTTTTGCCTTTTTGCATTTCTTTTTCTTGGGGGTGGTCTTGATACCTGTCTCCTGTACAATGTCATGAACATAGTTCTTCAGGCACTCTGTCTATCAGATCTAATCCCTTGAATCTATTTCTCACTTCCACTGTGTAATTTTAAGGGATTTGATTGAGGTCATACCTTAATGGTCTGGTGGTTTTCCTACTTTCTTCAATTTAAGTCTGAATTTGGCAATAAGGAGTTCATGATCTGAGCCACAATCAGCTCCTGGTCTTGTTT
>NW_011494761.1:2575478-2579438 GCF_000754665.1 Bison bison bison
GTGATGTCCATGTATAGAGTCTTCTCTTGTGTTGTTGGAAGAGGGTGTTTGTTATGACCAGTGCATTTTCTTGGCAAAACTCTATTAGTCTTTGCCCTGCTTCATTCCGTATTCCAAGGCCAAATTTGCCTGTTACTCCAGGTGTTTCTTGACTTCCTACTTCTGCATTCCAGTCCCCTATAATGAAAAGGACATCTTTTTTGGGTGTTAGTTCTAAAAGGTCTTGTAGGTCTTCATAGAACCATTCAACTTCAGCTCTTTCAGTGTTACTGGTTGGGGCATAGACTTGGATTACTGTGATATTGAATGGTTTGCCTTGGAAACGAACAGAGATCATTCTGTCATTTTTGAGATCACATCCAAGTACTGCATTTCAGACTCTTTTGTTGAGCATGATGGCTACTCCATTTCTTCTGAGGGATTCCTGCCCACAGTAGTAGATATAATGGCATCTGAGTTAAATTCACCCATTCCAGTCCATTTCAATTCGCTGATTCCTAGAATGTCGACATTCACTCTTGCCATCTCCTGTTTGACCACTTCCAATTTGCCTTGATTCATGGACCTGACATTCCAGGTTCCTATGCAATATTGCTCTTTATAGCATCGGACCTTGCTTCTATCACCAGTCACATCCACAGCTGGGTATTCTTTTTGCTTTGGCTCCATCCCTTCATTCTTTCTGGAGTTATTTCTCCACTGATCTCCAGTAGCATATTGGGCACCTACTGACCTGGGGAGTTTCTCTTTCAGTATTCCCTTTTCATACTGTTCATGGGGTTCTCAAGGCAAGAATACTGAAGTGGTTTGCCATTCCGTTCTCCAGTGGACCACATTCTGTCAATCTCTCCACCATGACCCGCCCGTCTTGGGTTGCCCCATGGGCATGGCTTAGTTTCATTGAGTTAGACAAGGCTGTGGTCCTAGTGTGATTAGATTGACTAGTTTTCTGTGAGTATGGTTTCAGTGCGTTTGCCCTCTGACGCCCTCTTGCAACACCTACCATCTTACGTGGGTTTCTCTTACCTTGGGCGTGGGATATCTCTTTACAGCTGCTCCAGCAAAGCGCAGCCATTGCTCCTTACCTTGGACGAGGGGTATCTCCTCACCACCGCCCTTCCTGACCTTCAACGTGGGATAGCTCCTCTAGGCCCTCCTGCGCCCACGCAGCCACGGCTACTTTTAGTTGCAACAAAAACTGTATAGACAGAAATGTCAAAAATATTTACTATCTGGTCCTGTACATATGTTTTTCTTCTCTGCATCAGATAATTTTCATACAACTAAGAGTGTGCTCCAGGGTCAACATAAAGTAGTGTGCAGACTGAGTTGACTTTGCACATTGTTTTTAAAAGACCAGAAAAGCATGGTTTGAAATAGAATTCCGTCTAGTGGTTTTCTATATCCTTCAGAATGAAGTCTAAGTTCATTATCATGGTCAAGAAGGTCATTCTTGATATTGTGCTTCCCTGTTTCTGCTACACTCTGCCCTCAGTCACTCTGGCTCTCTGCTAAAAGTTGCTGGGAGGGATTGCGAGCAGAAGGAGAAGGGGATGACAGAGGATGAGATGGTTGGATGGCATCACTGACTCAATGGACATACGTTTGGGTAAACTCCGGGAGTTGGTGATGGACAGGGAGGCCTGGTGTGTTGCGATTCATGGGGTGGCAAAGAGTCAGACACGACTGAGCGATCGAACTGAACTGCTGTTGTGGGACGCCCAACTCAGGGTCTTTGCACTGGACCTCCCTGCTCCACACCCCCCCCCCCACAGGTATCAGCATAACCTACTTGCTCATTGCATTTTTCATCCTGTTCGAATGTTATCTCACCAAGAGGCTTTCCTTAACATACTTTTATTTGCTAAAATATAAACCACTTGAGAGCAGGAACTTTAAGACAGTTTAATTCAATACTGTATTTTAGAAGTGCAGCTCAGAGTAGATGCTCAAGAGTATTTGTTGATTGAATGAATACATGATCCCCTGAAATGAATGTGTGAGTTACTACATCCAAGAGAGATTCATATTTAAAATACTGCAAGTTCCATTGACAGAGCACATGTGTGCACACACGGACTATCCTGCTTCATTAATGAAAAGATTTAGGTCAGAAAAGAAAAAAGTGAGTAAAACACCTTGGAACTCAGAAGACATTTGCGGATAAAACTGAACCACTGTCGGCCAGACTTCATAAACCCGCTATAGCCGTGGGCACTCAGAAGCTAGTTGCAGTGTGCTAGTCGCTCAGTCGTGTCCGACTCTTTGCAACCCCGTGGACTGTAGCCCACCAGGTTCCTCCATCCATGGGGTTCTCCAGGCAAGAATACTGGAGTGGGTTGCCATTTCCTTCTCCAGGAGATCTTCTCGACCCAGGGGTTGAACCTAGGTCTCCCGCATTGTAGGCAGACGCTTTACCATCTGAGCCACCAGGGAAGATCCATTGTATTATTAGGGCCCCTGATAATTGTCTGTTAGTCATTAAAGGGGTCTGTGGTGTGGACCTTTTTAACGTTTAAGATTACTGACTCCCAGAGAAGTTATTTGCCTTAACTCTCACTTTCCTATGCAACTGAGCTAGTGGATTCTGTGAGTTTAAGGATTACCAATTGGAAAACCAATATGCAGGTGGGATGCCTAATTGAAACTCTTCGAAGCAGAAAATACTGACATAGTTTTTCTAACAATCCGCTATGGAAATAAGATAGGAAAATGGGTGGGATTTGTCCAAAACCGAAAGTTGGCCTGGAGACAGAATGCAAATAGAGGAAATAAGTGAGAATTGTGAAGAGTTGATGTCTTAAGAATTGGTGGTAAAATCCACCTTACTTAGCGTCTTTTTAAATGACCTGGAGGAAGCTCTATTAAAGAATTATCGGATTTAAATTGACTTTTTCATTGTTTGGCAGGAAGGGTTTAGATAAGAGATAGCAGTCATTCACATGTTAAGGAATCCTATCTCCACCTGAGGGATTTGAAAAGCTGACTTTGAGCTGATAAAATGCACTCTTACCACCCCAAAGAAATGTGGGTTAAAGAAAAAAAAAGTTTGTGTGCCCACTTGCAAATGCATGCCCTGTTGTTGGAGTCATGGGGGAAGTACTCATTACCTGAATTATTGACTGAACGTGGAATATAAACAAAAATTTTGGAAGACAAGGAGCCTGAGTGAGTTTTGGGTTAAAATAATATTTTTCTAAAAGGTAACTGAAACCTCCCTTGGAAATTCTGACACCACCTCCAACTACCGCCACAAAACAACCAAAAAACCTTTTCCTACTCTTATGTAAAGGAATGGGGTTGATACAGTAGCAATATTGTGTAGTTTTTCTCTTTTGTTACTGGGGAAAACAGCATTTTTGAAGGGCAACTAAACTCACTGGAAAGACTGGGGCAGGCATGGGTAGGAGACAGCTGAGAGATCGTGAAAGTGCTATGAATAAGTTGAGAAGAAAGAGGAATGTAAGATAGAAGGTGAGAAGGTGATTTTTGCCCATTGTTTTTTTTTTTTTCCACCAGTCAAGACCTGCCAAGGTTTGCATATCTATTGTTGGTTTCCCTAGGTGTAACTGAATACTTTACATAACCTGGATTCAAATTACCTTTCCAAAATCTTCTTTCCTTCCAGCCTCAGACCACCAGCAAGCAGCATTTAAGTGTACCTAACTAATGAATGTAAATTGTTGGCATTCTCATTTTTATTCTTGAAAACCCATTCAGCCATTCAGCTGCTCTATTCTGTGAAAGTGAAAGAGAAGTCGCTCAGTCCTGTCCCACTCTTTGTGACCCCATGGACTGTAGCCCACCAGGCTCCTCGGTCCATGGGATTTTCCAGGCAAGAATACTGAAGTGGGTTGCCATTTCCTTCTCCAGGGGATCTTGCCAACCCAGGGATTGAACCCAGGTCTCCCGAATTGTAGGCAGACGCTTTACCATCTGACATTGCCCTCTTCTGTGACG
>NW_011494761.1:2579538-2591518 GCF_000754665.1 Bison bison bison
TGACTCGGTGCAACCCCATAGACGGCAGCCCACCAGGCTCCCCCGTCCCTGGGATTCTCCAGGCAAGAACACTGGAGTGGACTGCCATTTCCTTCTCCAATGCATGAAAGTGAAAAGTGAAAGTGAAGTCGCTCATATCTGACTCTTAGCGACCCCGTGGACTGAAGCCTACCAGGCTCCTCTGTCCATGGGAGTTTCCAGGCAAGAGTACTGGAGTGGGGTGCCATCGCCTTCTCCGGCGTCAGGATTAGCTGATCCTTTTTTTTCTGGCCTCTCAAAGGAGTTCTCTTACTGCTGACCTCAGCACTTTTATTCTCACTCATTTCATAGCTAATTGTTTACTCCTCCCCACCCCCCAATCAGTGGCTCCTCTAATAAGTGAGGAAATCTTGTTATATCCAACTTCAAAATTTGCTCTGTGTCTTAAGATTTCTACCCAATGTACAAAGAAGGGAACATATTTTAAATGTTTTTCTAAGATAGAGCTGATCTCTTGCAACATTTGAGGCTCATTTAAAGGATATGGGCAATGGTATAGATCGTGTGTGACATTTTGGCCCAGCCAGGGTGAATCATTAGTTCCTGTCAGAGGAAAGTGACTGTAAAATGATAAAAATTTGCTGGCCTACCCTTTGACTTATATCTTTGGTACTTCTTCACAGTGTTCTTAGAAACTTAACTCAGAGAAAGGAAAATGAGAACTTGAATTCTAACTGGTGATAGTAAATCATAAGGGTAGGGACTGGAGAGATGCTAAGATGAACACAAATTTTTATTGATTGTTTTCTCCCAAAAATGAGAATAATAAGAATCTTTCCCTAGACACTGTTAGCAGAAACACACTGACTGAAACTGCCTACCCTGGCCAAGCACCATAATAACCATTTTCATGAGTTATTTTACATTGGGAGGTCCTAGTAAGAACAGGGAACTAACAAGCCACCACCGATAGGAAGAGTTCAGGAAAGATCAAAAGGAGACTCCACGTGTCTGACCACCTCCCAGAATCCTTCTCTCTGGCATCCATCTTGGCTGAGGAATGTGTTCACCACCAGGAAGGACTCTGGGTCAGAATGGTTGGCCAAGATCAAACCCAGGTCTCCTGCATTGCAGGCGGATTCTTAACTGTCTGAGCCACCAGGGATTGTAGGAAAATGGAAATTTATAGCCAAGGAGCAGGGTGGGATATCAGTGGATGGGAAATTACTAAGGAAAAAAAAAAAAATCAGGGATCAGGAGATTTCTGGCAAAAAGTTAATCTAACCAGATTTTTGCTGAAGACAGGCCAGGGTATACAGACCTCTTCTGGGGGATGGTGGGGGGTGTTGGGCTTTCCTAGTGGCTCAGATGGTAAAGAATCTGCTTGCAATGCGGGAGACCTGGGTTGGGAAGATTCCCCTGGAGGAAGGCATGCAACCCGCTCCAGTATTCCTGCCTGGAGAATCCCCATGGACAGAGGAGCCTGGTGGGCTACAGTTCATGAGGCCTCAAAGAGTCGGACATGACTGACTGACTAAGCACAGAGGTTTTTGGAGGGGATTAGCAACCTGATTAGTTATCCTGGGTGATCAAATATCTAGGTGAAGGACTCTGGTTAAAGTGACTAGCAGGGTTCTTGATAAAATTAGATTTTACAGGGAAATTCATGGATGGTCCTAGGAGAAGGTTCAGGAGCCTGACTAAAGTTTGGTCAAGCAAAGAGTCTTTGTCACCATTATTTGCAGGAGAAAATACTACAATAACTTAAAATAGACATGTGTAGTAAGTTTCAATAAATTCCACCGTGTTTAAAAACTGCATGAGATGTGAAGAAATGTGAAAATAAAAATAACGTTAAAGACTGTAACAGTAGAGCTTTAACTGTTTCAACTCTTCTTAATAAAAATAGGAAACATCAAATTTAAATGATCTAAATCACCACATTGAAGTATCTACTTTTGTTTTAAGTAAATAAAGTTCTGTGCTGTGCTTAGTCACTCAGTTCTGTCTGACTCTTTGTGACCCCGTGGTTTTTAGCCCACCAGGCTCCTCTGTCCATGGGGATTCTCCAGACAAGAATACTGGAGTGGGTAGCCTTTCATTCCTCCAAGGAATCTTCCCAATCCAGGGACTGGACCCAGGTCTGCCTCATTGCAGGCAGATTCTTGAGCTTCCTTGAGCCACCAGGGAAGCCCAAGAATACTGGAGTGGGTAGCCTATCCCTTCTCCAGGGAATCTTCCTGACCCAGGAATCGAATCAGGGTCTCCGGCATTGCAGGGGGTTCTTTACCAGCTGAACTACCAGGGAAGCCCAAGTAATTAAAGTACTTCATAAAAATTCTCCTACTTTTTGCAAAATGGAAAACACATTACTCACATTTTGTCACTATAAGTTGACTTACATGAACAAAATGGTTTTAAATGACTACTAGAGCTTAGTCATTCACCCAATGATCATCGTCCCCTTCAAAAAACAGATGGGTACAGATTTCGAAACATGCCACTTATGCAAGTGCTTGTGTGCTCAGTGGCATCCAGCTCTTTGGGACCTCAAGGACTAGCCCGCCAGGCTCCTCCGTCCCTGGGGTTCTCCAGTGCTGAAGTGGGTTGCCATTTCCTCCTGCAGGGGATCTTCCCAACCCAGGGGTCAAACTCATGTCTCCTGTACCTCCTGCATTGCAGGCCGGTTCTTTACCTTGAGCCACTGGGGAAGCCTGCCACTTGTACAAGATCCACCAGTACATCCCGGCTGCTGCTGAGACCTGTTTGTTTCCCTGGCCGCTGGATTTCATATGACTTTTGCTGTGAGCTTGTCTATGAAAATAGAAGATCTGAAGATCAAGAACGGCTAGAGCTGGACTGCCTGTTTCCCTTGCATCAAATACTTATTCCCTATAAATGGTCTAAAGAATTTTTACTGTATTTTGCTACCCATTAAAAATACCTTCAGTTAGAGATCTCTTTTAGGAAAACAAGCATCTTTACTATCGCTGTTAGGGTACCCACACCTTTGAGAAGATAAGGTGTAAAGGGCTGATAGCTTCTTAATATAAATTGTCATATTTAATAAATTAGTGCTTTTTCTTAACATTAATGGAGATGAACTAGATGGAGCCAAAGGTGAATGGACCTGGGATGAGGGAGGGGAAGCAAAGGGAAAGGGCAGGTCTCATCAGGCTGCCTTTGTGAGGACGGAGGGAAGGGGCGTGCTGAGAGCTGGAAAGTCCTGTCAGGAGAAGTTGTGCAAGACTTTGAAAAATGGGAAAAAAGATTACTGAGTGTTCTGTGGAAGGTTAGGCATTATCCAGTCCAAGCTTCCTGGTTGCCCACGTCTTTCATGGTCTCAGAGATATCACTGTCCACTGAAGGAAAAGGTAACACGGTGGGGCTCAGGACACACTTTTCCAAAGTATGGCGCCGTAGAGCATTGAACGTCTGAGCCTGCAGGAGTCTGAGAAGCTACAGAAGCGAGAGGACGTCTCTGACACTTCCTTCCGCACCCCAATGCCTTCCCTTCTCCGCTGAACTCATAGGACCGTCCTATGAAAAGGCCTCTTCCCATCCCCGGAAGAAAGGGTCAATCCTGTCTCCAAGATGGAAGAACGTCTTGGATGGCATCCCTGGCTCGATGGACGTGAGTCTGAGCAAACTCTGGGAGATGGTGAAGGACACGGCAGCCTGATGTGCTGCAGGCCCCGGGGTCGCAACAGTCGGACGGCTCAGCGACTGAGCCGCGAACCGCAGCTTCATACCCTTCGTCCCACAGTCTTTCTCCGCGACTGTCCACGCCTTGGCAGACCGCGCGGGAAAACGTTCAGGTTTAACCAGTTCTTTAGTTCTTCATTTCCTTATGAAGACTCTCATATCAGATAAAACTGAAATAAACTCACATGCTTTTCTCTTGTTCATTTTAATTTTCAGACTCAGCCAAGGACACTTAAGAGTATCAAGGAAAATGTTTTTCCTCTCCCACAAATACAAATAATTCTTGTGTGTAGAAACACAAACAAGTTTTTGCTAGTGGGGATGTAATTGATTATTGTGTTGGGAATATTGACCAGTTTGGCATCTGTTGCCAAATTCATTTTAACCTATCTGATTGCATGTATCTATGTTTGCTCTTTGAAGTCTCTTCTGACTTGTTTTTTTCAACACCTTCCATTTTTTCCAACACCTTCCTGGTTACACCATTAATTAACACATTTAAAAAATATCTTTGACATATATTCATTTTACATTTGATCAACAGCTATGATTTTCCTTTTTTAAAAAGGTTTAAATTTTAATAATTAAAGAGATCATCCTCGAACATGCCCAGTGGCTTTTCCTGGCAGAGCCAGGGAACACAGACCTGAGAGGCAGCCCCAGCACCTCGGCTGTGGCTTCAGGAGACGAATTCCAAGCAATAGCAGAATTTTAGTCTTTGTTGACTTTTCCCGCTGTTGATACAAACTTATATAGATCTCTGAGTTTTTATGTTTCTTTGTTTAATCTTAACTTGTGGCTGAAGCTATAGAACTGGAGTTATGAGTACTCAATGCATCTGTGTGTGTGTGTGTGTTTATAATTCAGAAAGGCCTTTTAAAGTGATAGTCACTCAGTTGCGTCTGACTCTTTGCAGCCCCATGGACAGTAGCTCTCTAGTCTCCTCCGTTCATGGGATTCTCCAGGCAAGAATACTGGAGTGGGTTGCCATTCCCTCCTCCAGGGGATCTCCCCGACTCAGGAATTGAACCTGGGCTTCCTGAATTGCAGGCAGATCCTTTACTGGCTGAGCCACCAGGGAAGAAAGGCCTTAACCTCTTGGTTTGGCCTTTATCTATTGGCCTAATCTATTATCCAAAGATTTTCCTATCTTTGGATAATATTAATATAGTAGTTAATAAAGTTATTTAAACAACTTTATTCTGATTGGTTTATGAAGAACTAAGAGTTTATATAAATTGTATGCAGAAAATAAAGAAGTTAAATATCCAATATTTTGAAAGTCTTGTACTTCAAAATAAATCTATCCTACAGAAAAAGTGAAGGTCAAACATTTTAAGAATTTAAATGTACATAATTTAGGTGAATCTTGGATAAAAGAGAATAGCTAAATAATTTTGGTTAAAAAAAGAGCATTCTTGTCTTCTCTTTGATTTCTCAGTGTTGAGAATAATATAAATGTATGTCATGGAAAAAAAACTTTTCCTCTACATTCTTAGGTTTAAGATTTGGGTGCTTCAAATTAAATTGACAAAAGACAGATTAGCAAGAGAAAAGATAGAGTTTTAGGTATGTACCTACATATATGTAACAGAATTTCACAGAAAAATGTGACTCAGAAGGGTGATTAGAGTTTGAGGCTTATATACCACTTCAAAAGGACAGGAGCAAAACAGAAGAGCATTTATGGAGAAACACATGACTTTTTGGAAAGATAAACGGGTCATGGGGGAGACAGAGTTTCGTCGCAATGTGTGTTTAGGTGTGGTGTGGAGTCTTCTCATTTCAGGTGATGGCTCAATCTTCCCTGGTTGCTCCCAGGGAGGGGAGTTATGACCATTAAGTTCTTCTGAGTTCTTTCGGAGGCTCTGCTTTAAGGCAGATAAGGGATTTCAGGCACTCAGATGCCTTCTGTTCAAAATAACTTCTGTGCTGCAGCAGCAAATTCTGGACCCCTTCCTGGACACTTTACTTTACTTGGATTTATTTCTCTTATGTTATAGGCATATTGATCAAATAAACTGACATTGCTCTCACACAATGTTTAGGACTGTGGAAAATGTAAATTTTGTTAAATTAAGTCACTATTCTGATAAACTTTTTAAAAGACAGTTGCTTTTATTTTATTTATTCTATTGAAGCATAGTTCATTTACCATATTGTGTTAGTTTTAGGTGTACAGCGTAGTGACTCAGTATTTTGCAGATTATATTCCATTATATAGGTTGTTACAAGATAACGCGTGCAACTCCGTGTGCTGTACGGAGGCCCTTGCTGCTCATCTCCTTTGCATTCAGTAGTGTGTGTCTGTGCTGTACGTAGGCCCTTGCTGCTCATCTCCTTTGCATTCAGTAGTGCGTGCCTGTCAGTCCCACACCCTCCCTTTGTCCCTCCTCCTCCGTTCCTTCTCGCCTTGGTAACCACACGTTTGTCTTCTACGTCTGTGACTCTGTTTCCGTTTTGTATATGAATTCATCTGTATGATTTTTTTGATTCCACGGATAAGTGACATTATATCGTATTTGTCTTCCTTTTTCTGACTTATTTCACTAAGCATAATATTATCTAGGTTCATCCACACTGCTGCAAATGGCAGTTTTTTAATTCCTTTTTACGTTTGAGTAAAATTCTGTTATATGTACACATGGAAAGAAAAAAAGAAAGTGTTAATTGCTCAGCTGCATCCTACTGTTTGTAACTCCATGGACTGTAGCCTGCCAGGTTCCTCTGTTTACGGAATTCTCTAGGCATGAATGCTGGAGTGGGTGGCCATTCCCTTCTCCAGGGGATCTTCCCAACCCAGGGATCGAACCCAGGCGTCCTGCATTGCAGGCAGATTCTTATTGTCTGCGCCACCAGGGAAGCCCCTGTATGCCACATCTTCATAATATAATCATCTGCTGCTAAGGCGCTTAGGTTCTTTCCATGTCCTGGTATTCTGACAAACTGTTCATTTCAACAGCAATTATGTTTTATTATGTCAGATTTAAGATAAAATCAAGACCTTTAGTTACTTTAAAACCTTATACTGTTAGTAATTTGAACTACCTAATAGATAATCCCTGAATACCAGGATAATTCTAAGTAAATTAGAAGCAAAGTTTGAGGTTTATTAACTTTCCTTCTTATTTTATATACTACAGAAAGACTGTATCATTCAGTCATGTTAACGAATATGCTCATTTTTGCCATCTTAAGAGGGGTAAAAGAGATGTGCATTGCTGGAGAAACTTATGTGCGTCACAGGCTAGTTTGCTCAAGTGCTTATGTATGGTATCCAGTTCAATAATTGATCCTTTTGGGGAAGAAAACTTTTCCTTTATCCACTTAGGTTCAATTCTTTGGGGCCTTGTGAATTAACTGACAAATGAACAGGAGAAAAAAACAAAGTTTATTTGAATACACCAGGCTCCCAGAGTAATGAGTAACTCACTGAACAGCTGGGGGCAAAGGTTTATATACCAACTTAGCAAAAAAGAGGCAGGTTTAGGGTTTCACTGGAAAGTATGGAAAGTTCTACTGGGCATCAGGATGCTAATGAGTAGCTGAATTTGCACTGCCTGGGGTGAAGGGCCAGTCTCCTTCAAACAGGAAAATCTCTGAGAAGGGTCAATGGCAGTTCTGTTTTCAGGAGTATCTGCTTAAGTACAGATAATGTTTCTTTCTGGAGCAGCTGATTGTTCAGATGTTCTAAATTTAAAGATCTTGTAATTCCTTCACCCCCAGGCCATCCTCTTTTCTGTGAAATAAAAGTTACTTAGTTAAAAGTTAAAATTGTTAGGAGTAGTTGAAACCATAATAGGAGCAAGAGTTACTGAAATAAAATTGTGAGTGTGCTTTTGTTCATCAAAACAAGAGTAGGGTTTTTTCTTTTAAAATATATATTTTTTTATTCTCTGGACTCCTTTACATTTAAAAATGATTGAGGACTCCAGAAAGCTTTTGTTTGTACGAGAACTATACAAAATATTTATTTTTTGATCATTGGAAAGCAGCAATATTATAGGTGGTGGTGGTTTAGTCGCTAAGTCCTGTCTGAGTCTTGCGACCCCATGGACTGTAGCCTGCCAGGCTCCTCTATCCATGAGATTCTCCAGGCAAGAATCCTGGAATGGGTTACCATTTCCTTCTCCAGGGGATCTTCCCGACCCAGGGATCGAACCCAGGTCTCCAGCACTGCAGGCAGATTCTTTACCGACTGCGCTATGAGGGAAGCCATAGGAACCCAATGCATATTAAAATAATAATATATTTTTATGAAAAATATATTTTCTAAAGCCAAAAATATGAAAATGGTATTGTGTTTCTGAAATCTCTTAAATGCCTGGCTTCCCAGAGAAAAGCTGGAGTCTCATGTCTCCTTTTGCATGTAATCAGTTGTAATATTACACATTCCATAGCATCTGTACTGTACACTTGTGAGAAAGTGAAATGAGAATGAGAAAGGCAAAAAACATTTTAATATTGTTATGAAAACAGTGTTTACTCCGTGCATCCCTGAAATGAGCTTTAGGGCTCTGTCCTTGCTATAAACTGAATGTTTGTGTCCTCTTAAAAATTCATATGTTGAACCTAATCCCCAATATATTGGTATTAGAAGGTGGAGCTTTTTGGAGGTGCTTAGGTCAGGAGAGCAGAGCCCTCATGAAAGAGGCTGGTGTTCTTACAAAACAGACCCCAGAGAGCCCTCTTACCAGCTTCCAATCCTAAGAGGACACAGTAAGATTCAGGCGTCCATGAACCAAGAAGCGGGGCTCCCACCAGACACTGAGTCTGCAGGACCTTGACCTTGGACCTCCTGGCCTGCAGAACTGTAAGAAATGTTTACTGTTTAAGCTGCCCGCTATGTGGTCTTCTGTTATAGCAACTGGTTGACAGAAGGAATCAGTAAACCAGTCTACAACAGGAATGGAGCAGAGTTTCATTTGAGCTAAACTGAGGACCATAGCCCGGGAAACACAGACTCAAGAAGATCTGAATTGTATTTCTCTGGACTACAAAATGGCGGAGGCTTTTTAAAGGCAAACCCCACAGAATTACATAAATTGTTTGTTAAGAATTAGGATTGGAGCTAGCAGGAAGTAAGTGTGCTTGTTGGCTTCCCCGCTGGCTCCGCGGTAAAGAATCCACCGGTGATGAGAGTTCCATCCCTGGGTGGGGAAGGTCCCCTGCGGGAGGGCACGGCAACCCCCTCCAGTATTCTTGCCTGGGGAATCCCATGGATGGAGGAGCCTGGCGGGCTACAGTCCATGGGGTCACAAAGAGTGAGACGTGACTGAAGTGACCTAGCACGCAGGCACAAGGGTACGTGTTAAGCAAGGGTCCAAAATGGTTGCCTAGTTCCAAGGGGAGACATCGAGACCGTAAGACTGCAGCTGCCACGTGCTAGCAGGTATTGTTTTGAGAATGGCTAGCAGTGTCCTTGAGACTGATACAGTTCACAAAATCAGTTCTCACTGATGCAGGAATCCTTCTGAAACCACACCCGCAATGGCCACCTGGCTTCGTTTTGAATATCTGAACCACAGTAATTTCATTATGATTTTTAGCTGCATTCTTTTCTCTAATGGTTAAAGCAGATATAGGCCATAAAACAGGTTGTTTGAGTCAGCGTGAAGTTCAAGCCAAATCACATATAAGCCAGAATGACTTCCCTATACCTCTGTATGTGAAAATTTCTCCCATGAAGCCCAAATGGATTAATATGGTCTTTAGGAAAAGTGTCAGTTTACTCTAGAATATGAAACAGTATAATGGAGAAAACTTGGAAAGTAAATTTTATTTTCTTTGGTTTTATAACACCTGAGTTTGAAACTAGGCTATAAAATATGTTAAATTTTAGCAAAGATGACTCCATTTTAATGGATTACTTCCTTGGTTCACTGATTAATAACCTTCAATTATAATACGAAAGCTCATTCTGTAACTTTTGTGTTATCTGCCTACATAGTCGAGATTCTGTGGCTTATCAGAATAATTTTATTTAAGAAAAAAATCTCACTTTTGAAAGGACTAAGGTTCTTTACATTCATGTTACCTTATATATTTACTTTTAAAATCTTTTATTGTCATTTTGATTAAATAAGTAACTGAGTATTGTTGCTCAGTAACCCATGATCCTACCTTAATTAAGCATCCATATATACTCTGCCAGTTCTTTCGGAGTTGCTCTCCCAAAATCAAAACACTAAATTTAGGGGAAAAAAAAAATATCAGGTTGTTCTTTACAGCTAAATGTGTCTTTGGATTTGGAAAAGGTTACTGGGAAAACCGCAATGATGTGGTTTCTCATCTTATAGATAGATGCTAAAAATAATGAGGTTCATTTGAGATGTTCCTATTTTGAGACTTGGATGGGAAGAGTCGTCATATCAGATGAGATATGGTATCTCTTATCATATCAGATGAGACAAGATATCACTCTTGTCTAGAATAGGTTCGGAAAGACAAATATTGAGATGACTTTCAGAGCTTGTATCTCTTTTTAAGAAACTGATTGTTAGAAACTCTGTTTATTTCTGTTTGGCTGAGCTGCGTCTTCGTGGCTGTGTGGGGTTTCTCCGGCTGCAGCGAGCAGAGGCTCCCCTCTAGCTGAGGTCCGCGGACTTCTCTCGCAGTGGCCTCTCTTGCGGTGTGGTGGTGCACGGGCTTAGCTGCTGCGCGGCATGTGGGATCTCCCCAGATCAGGGATGGACCCCGCATCTCCTGCACTGGCAGTTGGATTCTTGACCACTGAGCCTCCAGGGAAGCCACAGAGTTTTATTCTTTTCTGAATGTCCCTAGAGGTTTGCCAGTGCCCTTGCTGCGCATAATAGGTGTTTACTCTCAGGGGAAATCAGACGAAAACTTATGAAATACGTGTGCACCGTACCCCAGTAGAGTTTTCCTTTCTTTCATTCTGATGTTATTAGCCACAGTAATAAATGAACCACAGCCACTGAGTCTTTGAAACCTATCTCTACCTATTTCTTTCTATCTATATGGCTTCCCAAGTGACAAGGTGGTAAAGAACCCAAAGACTAGGGTTGGGAAAATCCCCAGGAGTAGGAAATGGCAACCCACTCCAGTATTCTTGCCTGGGAAATTCCATGGACAGAGGGGCCTGGCAGGCTACAGCCCACAGAGTCTCAAAGAGTTGGACACGACTGAGCCATTGAGCATGCATGCATACCTTTCTATCCATCATCTATAGCCTGTAATCCGATGTGTGCCTGAGGACTCTGCTGTAAGTTACAGCCCAGAGTCTGTGTCCTAACAAATAAGGATGGTCTCAGAAACTAGTGGGAAAAGACCATAACAGGCACTTCAAAGTGCTAGCATTTCTAAACCAAACTCTTGCCCACTTAGGTAACTTTCAGACCTTACCAGTAAGTGGAGTCAGAACTTCCGGAGCTCCTGTTAGTCCCAAGAGCGGACTGATGAAGAGCCAGCAAAGCAGACATTAATGACAGAGGCCTAATGGAGTGCAGGGGAGATGTGAGGATGACTACTTTTTTGGAATATTGTTCAGGAGCCCCCTGTTTGGAATATTGTTGATGCTGTGTTGTTGTTTCATTTTTTGGTTAGATGAAGGAGCCCTTTCTCTTTAGCAATCTATAACCCATACAGCTTAGTAGACTGCTTTTGTGAGCTAAAACATTTTTATATGGTATTTGATTCTCACTTGCTCTCCCAAATTCAGACACTTTCATGGTCTTGTTGCTTTTTATGATAATGTAGTTATTTGCATACATTCAATAAGAATCTATCTGCCTTTCTATCAGGATACAATTGGACAAACTGCCTGGAATTTATGATTTGAGAATAGCCCTTTTAATCAGCTAGGCAGGTCATTTTTATGGAAAAAGAAGATTGATTTTACATTGGGACCAATACCTGTTAAGCCCTCCTAGGAAAATTGCCTTTCAGAGTCCCAGGCCTACAAATGATAAGAAAATATTATTTACTGGCAAGCTAGGAAACTTAGTCAATTTTGAGGACCTCAGAAAGAGTGGATGTCATCAAATTTACAGGTACTGCAGAAGAAATCTGGTGGAGAGAGGTTTGGGAACTTGATTTCTTAGCCTCAGGGTAGCAAATAATAGCAGCATTTAAGATTCCAGTCCAAGATTCCTTACAGTATTTCCAAAAAAAAAGATTCCTTACAGTATTTCCCAATCAGAAGTTTATTTTGTGGGCTTAACGCTTAGTGGTTAAGTCTGAAAAGCAAACTCAAGGAAGCTTATATGGTTGGTTAACACTCTTGATCACAAACTTTTCTATGAAAGGCCAGTAGTAAATATTTTAAGCTTTGCAA
>NW_011494761.1:2591618-2593118 GCF_000754665.1 Bison bison bison
GGGGGGTGGTGGGGGGAGGGGGCATTCTTTCGATTTTTAAAAAATATGCGTCAAAGTATTATTCATTCATTTCTTCATCACTTAGTTTTTGGTGCCCTCTTAAATCTTGTGCCCAGGGGATGCTCCTGAGCCGCTTCACCCCATCCTGGTCTTGTTCTGTGACGTTTCTCAGTTCTGCCAGTGTATCCAGAAAGCAGCAACAGACGTGTCACTGAACGAAGGTATTCCAGTGGATTTTTAGCTATGGGGACTGAAATTTGATTTGCATATAATTTTTATGTCACAGCAAATTATTCATCTTTTGGTGTTTTTTTTTCAACCGTTTAAAAATGTGAAAACCATTCCTAACTTGCAGGAGGTTTGGAGAGTCAGACCTTGTTTGCTGACAAGGCTGTCTTCTGCTGATTCCTGCCCTCGCTTCACCTATACAGACAATCAGGCCAAACCTAAGAAAACTGGTCTGTGTGTGTGTGTGTGTGTGTGTGTGATTAAGAATAACTTTTAGAATTATCCTTATTACAGGGAGAGGAGACTGCAAGGAAAAGTTGTGGAAGACTTTGAAATGACAAAAGGAAAAATATGAGAGGTGACCTATGAAATGCTTGGTCATGATTTGTAACTTGCACTCCCTCTGAGTAATTTTACCACTTCCTTACTTGTAGTCAACTGCTAGTAATGCTAATGATTTTTGCCGGTGAAGATGCAATTAATACCTTCCCTGTGACTTTTTGCCCATTTTTTCATCTGTTAAATTTATTTCGGTACTCCTGATTGCCATTATTTGTGTCTTATCTTCAGAATCTCCTTAAACTGGCTTTTTACAGTTCTCTAGTTTCCTCGATAATTGAGTTAAAGCATTCTTTAACACATGTCTATTTTATATTTGCACAAGGTTCGTGATTTTATCTTACAAAAATATTCTCCTTAATAATAGGTTAGGACAAACATAAAATTATGAACATCCAGTTAGCTCTAGGATTACCCAGTCAACATCTGCTAATCACCAACTATGTGGCAGAGTGTTGGGGATACAAACACGAATAGGGAAGACCACTTCCTTCCTCTGAGAGTTCATGATCTAGAGAACATTCTGGTCCTTAATACTGGTTCACCCACTCACTTATTCTCACACTACAAGTATTTTTTGAGGCTGACTGTTACTACTATAGCTCAGTCACATTTGAGTTGAAAAAACTTTTCCAATCTGATCTTCAGGTGTTTTAACACTTTTACCATTGTTGCTGTGGGAAAAAAGTGTTATGCACCTCAAGCAACATTCTTTGATTAAATAAAAACTTTAATAAACTAACACAACATTGTTAACCAACTATATATATAAAAACATGCTAAGACGCTCAGTCATGTGCAGCTCTTTGTTGCCCCATGGACCGTAGCCCACCAGGCTCCTCTCGATGGAGGATTTCACAGGCAGGAATGCTGGAGTGGGTTGCCATTTCCCTCCCCAGGGGATCTTCCCTCCCCAGGGATTGAACCTGGGTC
>NW_011494761.1:2593218-2606178 GCF_000754665.1 Bison bison bison
CAGCTGGGTCTCCTGCATTGCAGGGGGAGCCGCTATGTTCTTATATATATATATATATATATAAAACCTTAGTAACATTTCTACAGCTTTTAAAAATAGAGGTGGTAAAGGTCCTACTTTCATAATTTTTCATCACTAAAGATTAGTAGCAATTTATGAATTTTTAATTACTCTGTTATATTGGGAATTGCCTGTTTTATCTATGAACTACAGATACTTTTATGAATCATGCTGTTTTTGTTGCGAATGTTTTTCAGAATTCTTCTTTGGAATTGCCTTCAAATGTAGAAGTGCACTATTGTAGAAATTCATTTAAAAAGGATTTGATTTTAGAAAGCATCAAAAGTCTTTGGGGAAGAATTTTGGTCTTATTGTACAGATATGAGACTAAGGATTAAAAATGATAAAGTTTTAGATGACTTCCTTTCCACCTTGAGTCTTTTACTACAAGAAAAGTAAAAATCATCCAAAAACCTTTTTAAGTATAGAAGGCATTAACTGTAGAGTACTAAATGAAATTTCTACTTGAATTCTGATTCTGTACTTCATTTACCAGTGGGCACCATTAACAATATGATGGGTGTCATCACCAAATTATTTAGGAGTTGATAAAGACAGATGCAAATACACTAATCCCATATGTATTCTAAAAACCTTGAATTGTGTGATACATATTTGCCTACAATTTTCCTTTTACTCATAACACTCATGGGCATTTGATATATAATAGAGGTGGTGTTCTGTATCAGAGTTTTATCACTACACTGAAAAGACATTATGTGGTAAGATTCTTCCAGCTGGTTTCAATAATGGTCAGCACTTCTCATGTCTCCCTCCTGCCTTTTTTTTCTTTGCAGTACCATTTGAAAGTAAGTTATAAATACCATGACATTTCACCTTAAATCTTTTAGCATACATCTCCTTAACAAAAATATGTAATCTTAATATTCTTTTAATGCCTAAGAGAATTGAAAATAATTATGTAGTATTATCTTATTTCCAGTCCATATTCAAATATCCCCAACTGTACAAAGATAGTTATCTTGGTTGTTTTGTTAGTTATTTTAAACTAGAATCCATTCTAGGTTCATAGATTTCATTTGATATTTTTGCTTTTTCAGTCTCTTTATATTTAGTTCAGATACCTACTTTCTTTTCTTTTTTTAAAATTAATGACTGAATTTTTGAAAAGTCTGGTTTGTATGTCTTATAAATTACTGTTCTATATTCCTTTCTTTTAAACTCAGGTTTATTAAGATATAATTTATGTAGTATGAAATTCATCCTTTTTAGTGGATAGTTCCATGAATTTTGACAAATTCGTTCGGTCGTGTAACCACTGCCAGGATCAAGATATAGAATACTTCTAACTCCCCTCACAGAATTCCATTCTGCCTCTTTGAAGTGAACCCTCCCCCCAGTGCCAGGTCCTGGCGACCACTGTTCTATTTTCTGTCCCTGCAGTCTTGCCTATTTGGGGAAAGTCATGTAAATGGAATCACACAGGATGAAGCCTTTAAGTCTGCCTTTTTTCACTGAGGCTAACGTGCCAAAGATTCGTTCATTGTGTAGATTTACCACAGATCATCTCTAAACCAGTGGAGAATGTTTGTGTGCAGGTTTTAACAGTTGTGAATAAAGTTGTTATAAGTATCTGCATACAGGCTTTTATATAAACATATGTTTTCATTTCTCTTTCATAAACACGTAGGATTAAGATCTCTGGCTCATATGGTAATTGCGTCTTTAATTTCATAAACACCTGGCAGAATGTTTTCCAAAACGACTGTTATCATTTTGCACTTCCACCATCCGTACGTGAGGGTGTAAGTTGTTCTGCATCCTTGCCAACATTTGCTGTGCCAATGTTTTAAATCTTAGCCATTCCAGTAGAGGTGTGATGGTATCTCAATGCGATTAATTTGAATTGCCTTAAGGAATGATGGTGTGCACCCCTACCTTTCAGGGGTCAGGAAAGCTTCTGGACTAAGTGCCATTAGAAATACACTAGCCCACCAAAACGTTAAAGTCATGTCTCTGTTGCCTGTTTGTTTGTTTCCTCCTTTCAAGTTTTCTCTCTTTGGGCTTAGATTATAAACCAGTCATGATACCTGTCTCAGTCTAGTCAGAAGGCTGCCAAAATGTTCCTGATATTTTTTACCTGCTTGTGTGCATCAGCTGGATCATGGAAAAAGCAAAAGAGTTCCAGAAAAACATCTATTTCTGCTTTATTGACTATGCCAAAGCCTTTGACTGTGTGGATCAGAATAAACTGTGGAAAATTCTTCAAGAGATGGGAATACCAGACCACCTGACCTGCCTCTTGAGAAACCTGTATGCAGGTCAGGAAGCCACAGTTAGAACTGGACATGGAACAACAGACTGGTTCCAAATAGGAAAAGGAGTACGTCAAGGCTGTATATTGTCACCCTGTTTATTTAACTTATATGCACAGTACATCATGAGAAATGCTGGACTGGAAGAAGCACAAGGTGGAATCAAGATTGCCGGGAGATATCTCAATAACCTCAGATATGCAGATGACACCACCCTTATGGCAGAAAGTGAAGAGGAACTCAAAAGCCTCTTGATGAAAGTGAAAGTGGAGAATGAAAAAGTTGGCTTAAAGCTCAACATTCAGAAAACGAAGATCATGGCATCTGGTCCCATCACTTCATGGGAAATAGATGGGGAAACAGTGTCAGACTTTATTTTGGGGGGCTCCAAAATCACTGCAGATGGTGACTGCAGCCATGAAATTAAAAGACGCTTACTCCTTGGAAGGAAAGTTATGACCAACCTAGATAGCATATTGAAAAGCAGAGACATGACTTTGCCAACAAAGGTCTGTCTAGTCAAGGCTATGGTTTTTCCAGTGGTCATGTATGGATGTGAGAGTTGGACTGTGAAGAAGGCTGAGCGCCGAAGAATTGATGCTTTTGAACTGTGGTGTTGGAGAAGACTCTTGAGAGTCCCTTGGACTGCAAGGAGATCCAACCAGTCCATTCTGAAGATCAGTCCTGGGATTTCTTTGGAGGGAATGAGGCTGAAGCTGAAACTCCAGTACTTTGGCCACCTCATGCGAAGAGCTGACTCATTGGAAAAGACTCTGATGCTGGGAGGGATTGGGGGCAGGAGGAGAAGGGGATGACAGAGGATGAGATGGCTGGATGGCATCACTGACTCGATGGACATGAGTCTGAGTGAACTCTGGGAGTTGGTGATGGACAGGGACACCTTGCGTGCTGCGATTCATGGGGTCACAAAGAGTCGGACACGACTGAGTGACTGAAATGACTGACTGACTGACTGTGTGAATCAGAGTTTCTCTACCAAAGTAAGAAAATAAAGTTAGGGATTGTTAGGTACTTCTTGGAAATCGTTATCAATGGGGGCACACACAAGTGGCTTTATCTCTCATTATCTCTCTCTTGCACAGAGACACACACCTACATGCATCTCACAAAGAACTGATGGCTTCACAGAAAATGTGTTCCATGCTCATACTTTCCTTTAGAAATGATTATTCCCCCGTTCACCCACCCTCTAGAATTTCTATTCAGTGTTATCATTCTCCAATGTGATCTTAGCAAATAGTCCTTATACTGTGTCTGAAAAGAATGATTCGTTTTCTCCGTAGACTATTCTCCAAAACTTGATCCATAAGAAAAGCCGCTGGGAGCGTACCTCAGTACTGCTGAGGTGTAGGCTGGAGTGGAGAGGCACGCTCAGAAATGAGGCATTTCGGGGGCAGGGGAGGCTGGTTGGTGATGAAAGCAGGTGAAACAGCATGACACAGGCAACACAATGTAAAGTAGGTTTTAGAGTTACTGTTCCTTAGAATTGTGTCTTTTGAAAGAACAAATCTTCTTGCAGTTCCTGTCCTTGTCACTTGACTATGTGCTCCACGCATCTTTTCAGTGAAGATTCTGAGACCCTTGACATGCCCGTAAGACCACAAAATAAATTTTCTTCTTTCATTTTTTAATTTATAAGAATGTATATGGTATGTTGGTCATAGAGAAATTGTTGTTTATCATGTTGTGGTTGACATGGAAAACAGCTATATTGAGTTTAAAAACAGAGTGCCTCTGGCCCACAGCACGTGAAAACATTACCTAGCACTATCTCAGTTTTGTTACCTGTCGGGAAGTAAACGCCTTTGATTTGTAGCCCAATAAAGATTCAAACTATTCCAGTTAGATCCAACTCATGAATGTTTAAGAATGTCAGTTTTTACAAATACGGAAGAAAATACATTGATTTGTCAGGGGAAATCACTGGCAGAACAGTAGGAATTGGGAAGAAGTCCTCTTTCCCTGTATTCTTCCCCAAGATATACACACTCACACACACACTTAATTCCAATGTAAGGTTGAAATGAATATATAAAGTGAAAGGAAAAGAAGTCACAAAAAACAGCATGCTTCCTATAAGAGTTCAGTTCGGTTCGGTTCAGTCACTCAGTCATGTCTGACTCTTAGCGATCCGTGGAGTTGCAGCACGCCAGGCCTCCCAGTCCATCACCAACTCTGAGTTTACTCAAACTCATGTCCATTGAATTGGTGATGTCATCCAACCATCTCATCCTCTGTCCTCTCCTTCTCCTCCTGCCCTCAATTTTTCTCAGCATCAGGGTCCTTTCTAATGAGTCAGCTCTTTGCATCAGGTGGCCAAAGTATTGGAGTTTCAGCTTCAACATCAGTCCTTCCAATGAACACCCAGGGCTGATCTCCTTCAGGATGGACTGGTTGGATCTCCTTGCAGTCCAAGGGACTCTCAAGAGTCTTCTCCAACACTACAGTTCAAAAGCATCAATTCTTCGGCGCTCAGCTTTCTTTATGGTCAAACTCCAACATCCATACATGACTACTAGAAAAACAGTGGTTCTCAGCTCTCTGGATCTATTCCCCTGGAGGGGGCAAAACGTCCTGGGACCCTATCTCCTCATCCCCATCGTTAGGTGGGGGTGGGAGGTGCGAGAGCTGACTCTGAATGACGAGCTTTGCTGCATAACCAAACTTAGAAGAGATTGTGTTTATCTCTGCCTTCACAGTTGGGTTATAGATGACATAATTTTTAATTCCTGTACCCTACTCTTAACATTTAATTAGTGGGAAATGATGGACTCCAAATGGGGTTGATTTGTTTGCTTCACAACATACTGTAGGCATAATTGAACAAACATACAAAAAACTAAACTAAACATCAGCAAACATTAATGTGCAATTCAAAACCAAGTAGAACAGAATTGAAACCCAAAGCTACTCAGGATAACACAGGTGGTATACCGATAAAGTGTGTCCTTCCAGAAAGTTGAGGGAATTTATGTAGTTTATGAGGTTAAAGAGAACAGTTGCTAAAATCATTTCTTCCATTGTTTCATACTTAGGTATGACTCTAACTTTCTATCTTTGGAAAAAATAAAAAATATTTTAGAAAAATAACTTTAAAAAGTACCTTATCATCCCTTTCTACATGTAAAGAGAAGTATCTACTCCCTGAATGGCAAAAAAGAACATCTTATCACTTGGCTAAGGAGGCAACATAAAACAAGAAAATCTCATAATCCAGTGGCTAATGAGCCAGCAGTGTCAGACAGAAGTCAGAGAAGAGGTGAGAGTCACCCCACATCACCTCTCCGGCCACCCTCCTGTCTCCCACCTGCCCCAGAAGGGGTTAAACCTTGAACGGTCCATTCAGTCCCTCTAGTGTGTGGATCCTGGTTATGACTGCCTTACCTCTGGAAGGAGAGATAAAACCCTTAGGAAAAAGGGAACAGGTTACGAAGGGGCAACTGGACACTCGTGATACGATTTGGGAATGCAGCAAACAAATATGGAGTGTAGACGCTTGGTTATTATACTGATACCACCAATTCTCAACGTTTAGAATTGTGGCTTGCCATTTCTGAGTCACTTAATAGTAATTATAATTATCTGTCATTTCTTTATTGTGAGCAACTGTATAACTCTTCTAAATTTATATAATAAGAAACAAAAATGTTATTAAATTTAAGAGGGAAGAACATTAAATTGGTTAGGGAGTCACCCGTAACTTAATTCTTTCTAAAGGTCCTACTTTACCAGTTAACAGTAAAAACGTATTAGTT
The DNA here is from genome assembly GCF_000754665.1 of Bison bison bison. Lineage (NCBI taxonomy): Eukaryota > Metazoa > Chordata > Mammalia > Artiodactyla > Bovidae > Bison > Bison bison. Next base: position 2,599,331 of record NW_011494761.1, read on the forward strand.
GTGATATAGAATCTGGGCACAGAATTGAGGGAATAAGGCTCAGCAGTGGAAACTACCTGACAATGCAGGAGATGGGGTTCATTCTGTGGGTGGGGAAGGTCTCCTGGAGAGGGGAAGGGCCGCCCACTCCAGAATGCTCGCCTGGGCACTCCCGTGGACAGTGGAGCCTGGTGGGCTACAGTCCATGGGGTTGCAGAGAGTCGGACATGACTTAGTGACTAAGCAGCAACAAGCGGTACAACGTCTCTGTGCTTTAGTGATTTCATTTAGGGCTTCCCCAGTGGCTCAAGTCGTTCAGAACCCGCCTGCAATGCAGGAGACGCAGGAGAACGGCTTTGATCACCGGGCAGAAGAAAAGATGAATATGTGATCTTAAGTTAAAAAAAAGGAAAAGGAGCCCCTGCATTTGCCTCAATCACCACATTAACTTATATAAAAGTGGGAGAACAATGAATTTTCTGTTTTAAACTCGGTTAATTGCTTCCTTTCATGAGCCTGAATTATCTTTGGAGAGTTTTGGGTGATAATTGGTTGTTTTGCTTTCTTTTCCTCCCGTTAAGCTGCATGAAGGCTTAGTTGGTGAAAACATTTCTATTCCCTCGATAACAAATGATGACACATGGAGTGATTCACTGTTTCACAGCTCTGTAGTCAGGGGTCCTGGCCTGGGCGCATATCCCCAGGGGTCTGGAGTCCAGGTGTTCGCAGGGCCGGGCTCCCTGTTGCCCACGCCTTCTCCCAAGTCTGTCCGCAGAACCCTGAATTCCGCGGGATGGGGCCCCGGCGCCCTCCTCCGCAAGGGAGACTGCATCTTCCAGGCCAACAGTGAAGCAACCGCTGCTGCTTTGAATCTCACCGTCTAACTGTCTGTAAAGATTTCCCACCATTACATCAGGCCACCCGGAATAGCGTCTCTTTAAAGTGCAACTGATTAGCGACTTCAGGTGCTGGTGATTCAAGCATAAAGAAAAGAAAGTGAAAGTGAAGTCACTCAGTCATGTCTGACTCTGTGCGGCCCCGTGGACTGTAGCCCACCAGGCTCCTCCGTCCATGGGATTCTCCAGGCAAGAACTGGTTGCCATTTCCTTCTCCAGGGAATCTTCCCCACCGAGGAATCAAACCTAGGTCTCCCACATTGCAGGCAGATGCTTTACTGTCTGAGCCACCAGCGAAGCTCAGGATAAACAAAGGGCTTAATTCTGACAGGGGCAATGGTCAACAAATCCTGAAGGCCCCACAGCTGCCTGCTGTGGTGACTGCTGTAAAGGAGATGGACCGGGAGGTGTGACTCCAGGGAAGGGTCGCCTGGGCTGAGAGCTGCAGGTGAGCAGGACTCAGTCATGGGGTGAGCTGGGGGCAGACGGGGGAGGTAGCTGCTGCACTTATACTGTGCCTGAGACAGACCTACTGGAATAGACCCTGATCCTGGGCAAGATGGAAGGCAGGAGAAGGGGCCGACAGAGGACGAGACAGCTGGATGGCATCACCAGCTTGATGGACATGAGTTTGGGAAAACCCTGGGAGTTGGTGATGGACAGGAGTCCATGGGGTCGCAAAGAGTCAGACACGACTGATCGACTGAACTGAACTGAACTGAACTGAACTGAATGAAACAGACTCTTCAAGAGTACAGATCACTTCCTGAAGGAAATCCCCTGAAAGATGGCTGTTTCTCCATCTTTGGCTTTTAGTAGTGCACCCACTCCAGTGTTCTTGCCTGGAGAATTCCAGGGATGGAGGAGCCTGGTGGGCTGCCGTCTATGGGGTCGCACAGAGTCGGACACGACTGAAGCGACTTAGCAGCAGCAGCAGCAGTGCAGCAAAAACACAATTACGTCTGAGTGACTGAACTGAAACAGACTCTTCAAGAGTACAGATCACTTCCTGAAGGAAATCCCCTGAAAGCTGGCTGTTTCTCCATCTTTGGCTTTTAGTAGTGCAGCAAAAACACAATTGAGTAATGAATTAAGTTTATTGAACACTTGGGGTGTTGCATGATTTCCAGATGCATAAAACCATGTCTTCTGCCCCCCAGAGTGTCCTTGTAGGCCATCCAATGCCCCTGCTGCAACCAGAGAGACCAACAGTACATTGACTGAGCTCCACTTACATCGCTGGTGCCACAGAGTGCATTGACCATTTATAACAGCCATCGTTACCCAACTGCAAGCATGAGAAACTTATGTCTTTGGGTGTGTTTTTACAGGCAAACGTGAACTTCAAAGTGAGTACATATATTTTATATCACCAAAGAAGAAAGAAAAGGCTTTTTTTTAAAAACAGTTTTTAAACATTTTAAATTTAGATACTGGTTTTTAGTGTGAATTTGAGTATAACACATATATACCCCAAGTTTGAATTTTATTCAAATATGTAAATATTTTGTATTATAGAATCTATTAGTCATTATTACACTGAAATAAGACATATGATCCAGCCAGTCCATTCTAAAGGAGATCAGCCCTGGGTGTTCTTTGGAAGGAATGATGGTGAAGCTGAAACTCCAGTACTTTGGCCACCTCATGCGAAGGGTTGACTCATTGGAAAAGACTCTGATGCTGGGAGGGATTGGGGGCAGGAGGAGAAGGGGACGACAGAGGATGAGATGGCTGGATGGCATCACTGACTCGATGGACATGAGTTGGGTGAACTCCAGGAGTTGGTGATGGACAGGGAGGCCTGGCGTGCTGCGATTCATGGGGTCACAAAGAGTCGGACATGACTGAGCGACTGAACTGAACTGAAAGCATATGAATGTACAAGTTGCTCTTCTGGGCCCTTCATTTCTTCCCTACCCATCATCCTCTCTCTACCTAATTCATAAATAAGTTACTAAATCCTCAAGACTCTGTTTCTCAATCCCACTCCACACTTTATTATCCCCACCATGATGGCCTTGATTCATGCTTTTAAAGTCCATCCACTGAACAATTCCTAACTGGTCTTACTGCTAAGAGCCTCTTCTTACTCTAGTTCATTTTCTACACAATTGCCAGATTATCTTCCTAAAAAACTGAACAAAATCCCAGTTCTCATGGAGTTTGCACTCTAGTGGGAGAGATTAAAAGTGAAAAAAGAAAAGACAAAATAAACATGTCCTAATGCAATATAAAGAAAGTAAAAGCATGATAAGAGGAAAAGTGGGTTTCCCAGGTGGCGCAGTGGTAAAGAATCCTCCTGCCAATGCAGGAGATGTGGGATCAGTCCTTGGCTCAGGAATATCACCTGGAGGAGGGCATGGCAACCCACTCCAGTATTCTTCCAGGGAAATCCCATGGACGGAGGAGCCTGGTGGGCTACAGTCCATGGGGTTAAAGAGAGCAGGACATGACTGAGCAGGCATGCAAGAGGAAAAGTAAAGGAGGGTGTAATTTATTTTATTTCAGTTTAATTGATAATTGACATACAGCATAAGCATAAACATGCAGCATAAGGAAGGAATAACTTTAGATACGGTAGTAACAGTTGATAAGGTGGTAACCAACGTTAATGCCCTCTAGCCAAAGACCAACAGGAACACATGCATAGTTAAATGAAGTTGGGTTTACTGACCTGTTGCAAAAGGCACACTATGAGGAACTGTAGAGAGTCTCAGTAAGAAGGCATAAAAGGTCTGCAGGATTGGGTTTGTGCTTGGTGATTTCTGAGGAAGGTTTAAGGCTTCTTTGCTCTGGATCGGATGCTTTCAGGAAGTAGAGGTTATTCTGTGATTGGGTATTTTAATAATTGCTAGCTAGAATGTAGGAAGAGTGAAGCAAGGCTCAGGTTGCAATTGTTCAAGAAAAAGTAATAATAATTCATATTAGGCAGAATGGTAGGTCATTTTTGTGGTTTGGAGCGTCCTTGTGTTTGTCGTCTTAGACACGATTATGGAGGCATCTTATTTTTTCTTCTCATAGTCACACAGAGTGGCCATGTCCAATGTTGATGTCTTGTGAGATTGTTTTGTTCAACAGAACACTCAAGTCCAGTTGAGAACACCAGTAACATCAAGCCCTGGCCAATAGTTCCAGGCCTGCTGGTTGTTCAGGCTGCTTTCCTTTTTTTCACTAACAAAGCCATCCAGTGCTATCACTGTCTCTAAATTGCAATTTGTTACTCTTGTTCATAATTCTGTTTCCTGAATATTTAAAATACTTGTCAGTGTTAGTGAGTGATGAATTCTAAAATTCAGTTATCTCTGGTGATGCTAGTAGTAGCTTAATACTTACTAAAACATAGAACCCCTCTGCTACATGCTGCGGGATAGCAGGCACCTGCTTGTGGCTGAGTGGCTATGGAACTGGGAGGAAGAACCAGTGCTGTCAGTTTCAGAAACCCCTTCAGAAGTCTCAGAGTCACTTGCCTTCTCTCTGAAAACAAGAAGCTGTAGGTAGATCTTACGTGTAGTTCTGATAGGTCTGCATGGTGCCAGGCTGTCTCTATAGTCATCATGTGGGACCTTGTTAAAATCAGGAATTCTGGGCCTCCGATTCCAGAGTCTAATACAGCCAAAAGGTTATGAGATTCCTGCGTGTTGTTTACCTCCCTCACTTCAATTGTGAGTGGTATTCTATCAAATGAGTACACCAGTTCAGCCATTCTTTACTAATGGACATCCAGATTGTAGATTTTGATTGTTATGAATAAAGATGCTATGAATATTTTTGCACAAGTCTTTTTTTAGGTATATGCTTTTATTTTTCTTGGGTAAATACCTGTAAGTGGGATTGCTGGGTTGTATGTTTAATTTATATGCAACTAGTGGGTCCACAATTTTAGAGAAATAGAGAAATAAAAAGCTTAAAATACCCTCTCCTTTTGCTCAAAGTGTAGTCTGGGAGAGATGCAAAGGATCGTGTTAAAAAGCCTCAGATAACCGTGTCACTCCTCACCTTTCTTCTGGAACCCTGAGAAATTCCTTTAAAGTCAGAGGGATGAAAGATGTGTGGATAATATCTGTAGGTGAATGCAGTTTGGGCAATACCTTGAAAGAAACCTATGTAAAACCCTTTGATGAATCTCTGCCTGTAGGTTTCTTGGAATTCCATCTCACTGTGATCAAGCTCAGAACGGGAGATCTTAAAATAAAAGTGGAAAAAAAAAAAAGAAAAAAAAAGTGAAAAAAAAAATAAAAGTGATTCCTCTCTATTAGCAAAAGTCTGATGGCAGGTCAGGTGAAGACTGGGTAAGGCTGGCCAGTGTGGTGGTAAAATCAGGAATGCTCAACAGCCTCTATGCAGATAGACCTTGAATGTTGCAACACTGTTTTCTCAGTCATCCTTGATCTATCCTTGCCTTCTTCCTTCCAATCACAATGAAGACTGTATCCATCCACAGGTAATTGCCATTTTATCTTCTCAAGGGCCTCGTTGTATTATCTCTTTTTATTTCTCTACCTCCTCCTTTATACTGGCTCATTCCCATCATCATTCCCATCAGCATGTCCAAGTCCTTGTGAAAGCCATTCCCAATTTCTCCCTTGTGAAAACTAACCTTCTTTCAACACCAGGTACCACTCCTAGTTACTGCTTTATGTCTCTGATCTCATTACAGTCAAATCTTCAAAAGGGCTGTCTGCAAAGACTATTTCCTAGTTTTCTGGGGAAATCTGAGTCTCCAAAGTCCAGCTAGAGCCCTTTATCTCTGAGCAAGCAGTAAGCAATCATTTTTTAAAAGTCCTGCGAGTGATGGATGGAACAATGGGTACAGAGGATGGAGTCCTCCATAGCTTGTGCAGCCTGAGATGCTGCATGACTAATTGGGTTGAGAAAATGTTTATCTGTGTGTGTCTAAATAACCTGAAAATGTGAAAAAGTTGGCTTAAAACTCAACTAAGAAAGAAAACTAAGATCATGGCATCTGGTCCCATCACTTCATGGCAAATAGATGGGGAAACAGCGGGAACAGTGACAGACTCCAGTACTCTTGCCTGGAAAATTCCATGGATGGAGGAGCCTGGAAGGCTGCAGGCCATGGGGTCGCTGAGGGTCGGACACGACTGAGCGACTTCACTTTCACTTTTCACTTCCATGCATTGGAGAAATGGCAACCCACTCCAGTGTTCTTGCCTGGAGAATCCCAGAGATGGGGGAGCCTGGTGGGCTGCTGTCTATGGGGTTGCACAGAGTCGGGAACGACTTAAGTGACTTAGCAGTAGCACCAAATCACTGCAGATGGTGACTGCAGCCATGAAATTAAAAGACGCTTGCTCCTTGGAAGAAAAGCTATGACCAACCTAGACAGCATATTAAAAAGCAGAGCCATCACTTTGCCAACAAAAGTCCGTCTAGTCAAAGCTATGGTTTTTCCAGTAGTCATGTATGGATGTGCGAGTTGGACCATAAAGAAAGCTGAGCGCCGAAGAATTGATGCTTTTGAACTGTGGTGTTGGAGAAGACTCTTGAGAGTCCCTTGGACTGCAAGGAGATCTAACGAGTGAATCCTAAAGGAAATCAGTCCTGAATATTCATGATGTTGAAGCTGAAACTCCAATACTCTGGTCACCTGAGTGAACAACTGACTCACTGGAAAAGAACCTGATGCTGGGAAAGACTGAAGGTGGGAGGAGAAGGGGACGACAGAGGATGAGATGGTTGGATGGCATCACCGACTCAATGGACATGGGTTTGGGTGAACTCGGGGAGTTGGTGATGGACAGGGAGGCCTGGCGTGCTGCGGTTCATGGGGTCGCAAAGAGTTGGACACGACTGAGCGACTGAACTGAAATCACCTGATAAGTGCGTTCATCCCGAAATGTACTTAGGGAAAACCTGTCTGTCCCTAGCAACAAGTGTCTGCAGACAAGCGAAGAAACACGGCAGAGCCGGTCCACCCGTGAGTCCCTCGCGGGAGAACCATTCTCGCAG
>NW_011494761.1:2607727-2607887 GCF_000754665.1 Bison bison bison
ATGCATTGGAGAAATGGCAACCCACTCCAGTGTTCTTGCCTGGAGAATCCCAGAGATGGGGGAGCCTGGTGGGCTGCTGTCTATGGGGTTGCACAGAGTCGGGCACGACTTAAGTGACTTAGCAGTAGCACCAAATCACTGCAGATGGTGACTGCAGCCA
>NW_011494761.1:2607987-2611048 GCF_000754665.1 Bison bison bison
GCCGCCCTCCATCCTACTCAAGGTGGGTCTGCGCGCCCCCCGCCGGGCCCGCTCGGGGGTCCTCTCTGCTGCACTCCCCGGGGCGGGGGGGCTCCCTGACAGCCGGTTATTTCAAGTGCAGGGGCTTGGAGTCCGCTGAAGGTCCTTTTAATCGCTTGAGTCTGCTGCGCATAATCCCGGGTCCACCTAGGAGAGTCCCAAGCCCACTGTTGTAGAAACTGGAAACTGTAGGTTTTCTGTGAAATGTTTTTTTTTTTTTTTTTTAATCCCTTGAGCGGTTTGCGCTTAATCGGGTAAAGACTTGTATATTAGTGTTAGAAAGTATTCAGACAGTAATTTCAGATTTGATAACTGCTAGCTGATGTCGAAAAACAGTTACCTTTTATCTATCGAGTACTTGACCAGGATGATCAGGCACAGTGCCAGAGCTTTATATACATAATATCTCACCGAATTCTTCAGTTGACGCCGTGAAAGAAATATTGTTAACATCTTTACACAAGAAGAAACCGATGTATCAGCGCCCCATGCCTACAGTCGTAAATCAGGCCGACGTGGTGTGTATTCCTATGGAGCTTACAGTCCAGCGGGGCTTGAAGGGGTTGAGTGACTTGCCCAAGGTCACACACAGACAGATCTGCGGAGTTTAGGCCTGTCTGACTGGAAAACCCTTTTATTTATGCTATGTTCTATTATCTTAGGTAAAGCAGACAGATTACCAGACGGTAAGGACAAGTGTATTTTTTGTTGGGGGGATACGTGAGTGGGGAAGAGGTATCCCGTGGAAACCGTGTCCCACTTTCAGCTACCAAGTAAAATTTGCAGTTTTGTCAATGCTAGTGATAAACTTAATTATGTGATACTTTGTAGTAAGTTAGTATTAAAAAGTTTCTTTTCCGTTCATTTTCTCTCTTCTCTCTCACCCCCACACTCCAGCTTTCTGGAGCTTAATAAATACAAACCCCCTTTATCACTGAGGATGATATTTAAGACTAACTAGAAAAACCTAGATAAGAATTTGGCTAATTTTATTGTTACTGAAGTAGCTGTCATCAATTATAATTTTTATTCTCAACAATATACTTTCGACTTTTTGCATGTTTATAATCCTGTGTGTTTGGATTTGTTTTACTGTGATATTAATATTTTTGTAAATAATATAGCAAAGAACTGGGAAAGCTTAATTTTTCCACATGTCCAAGAGGATGAGATGGTTGGATGGCATCACTGACTCAAGGGACTTGAGTTTGGGTAAACTGCAGGAGTTGGTGATGGACAGGGAGGCCTGGCCTGCTGCGGTTCATGGGGTCACAGAGTCAGACACACTGAACTGAAGTTGTTTACCTTTCAGTGGTGTATTTTTGAAGGAGTAATTGCTGCCTCTGTATGTTCAGGCTGTGCGTTTTAGGGCAGAGGGAATGTTCTTGAATCTTTTAACTTAGTGGACAACATGGACAAATGAAATATCAACAAATATTTGGCATAGAGGTTTGATTGCTGTCTTGTTATTTGGTAAGTAAGACTGGTTAAAAACAAAGTAAAAAGCTGGTACCTCCCACTTTCTACCTAAACTATCATTATTTCATGAGGTAGAGGACATTTTAATACAAAAACAACAAGAAAAGAAAAAGATAAGAAAGGAGGAAGGACATGATTTCATAATTAAGAGAGTTCCATTACAATAAGTTTATTTTATTTACAACATTGTTCTTTTCCACATTTTTGGTAAGGACTGTCGAAAACTTGTTCTAGGGAACATTTGGGGAAATTATTCATTGGACTTCCCCTGTTGTGTTGCAGTATTTACACGTTAGGTAGATTTCCATTACTCGTATAAGAAACAAGGATAGAGCTACTCTGTGTGGTTTTCATGGTCCCCGTGATGTTCAGCATAAGCATGAGTTGGACTGTCTAGAATGAATTGAAATTAGAGTTTTTTAGTGTTTAGCAAGCCAATTAACTTTTGGCGATCAAGCTTTGAAGGGCAGAGGCTCTTTCTATTTAAATATTGTTCATTGCTCTGTCTCCTCCCCTAAGTGCAGTGCCTGGCATTTAATAGCACTCAGTAAATATTGATGAAGGAGCGAATGACCAGGTGTTTAGGAAGTCTGGGTTGAGACTCTGCGTGAATATACACTATGCCAATAATGGAAGTCTCTAAGAAGTGTTTGTACCCTGAGTTGTTTTGAGCCACAGTAGAGCCTTGCATGGTGAAAAGTTTCTGGCTCTATTATGGCTTGAAGAAGGACTTAGGGAGCGATGACTTTTTTTTTTTTTTAACAGTACCAGAGGGTTGTGCTTATAGAGGCAGAAATCCATTACCCCCATTAGAAGGTATGCCCAACTTCCCTGATAATGGGCCATAACTTCTAAAATTGTACTGCTGAGTCCTTTGTACCAGAAGTTACTATAGTTACAGAGAATGGGAAGGTGGAGGGGAGAGAGTTTGGGAGAAAAATGTGACGAAATATGATTTAAAGATGTTTTTAGGGGAGTTGACTCAGACTACCATACTTGTTCAGTTTTTCCCAGGTCTGGTAAAAGCAAAAGAGAAGAAACTCAATTCTTTTTACTCTACTTCAGTCAAATTTTTGACTCAATATCAATAGGTCTTTTTCAGTTTTGGTTTTATGTAAGTAGTGAGTATTACCTGCTTTAAGTTCCCATAATGCAGGGAAAGCAAAAGTTTGCCTTGGTTCCCCGCTACCCTCCATCTAGTTCTCTCTCCAGAGGTCACTAACCACCATTACCAGTTTAGATTTTTTTCATAGACTTACTGTATTGTGGGGTACAGTAGTTTCTAGTCACATATTACTATTTATATGAGAGTCCCTTGGACAGCAAGGAGATCCAACCATCCGTTCTAAAGGAAATCAGTCCTGAATATTTATTGGAAGGACTGATGGAGAAGCTGAAACTCCAATACTTTGGCCGCCTGATGCGAAGAACTGACTCATTGGAAAAGACCCTGATGCTGGGAGGGATTGGGGGCGGGCAGGAGGAGAAGGGGACAACAGAGGATGAGATGGTTGGATGGCATCATTGACTCAATGGACATGAG
>NW_011494761.1:2611169-2623747 GCF_000754665.1 Bison bison bison
ATTAAGTAAAATTTAAAATTCAGCTTCTCAGTCACAATAACTGTATTTCAGAGATCAGTAGTCATGTGTGGCTGGTAGCTACCGTATTGGACTCTGCATATCCAGAATATTTTCTTCATTGTAGAAAGGCCTATGTAAAACTTCATAGCCTTTTCCACAAATGGCATAAAAATGTACATGTTCTTCAATTTTTTTATTAACTGTATGAACTGGAGGTTTTTTGTTGTTAGTGTATGATTTCCTTCATTCTTTTTAGTTGTGTAGTATCCCATAGTATTATGCAACACTGTATTTATTTCAATATAGTGTGATTCAGTTCAGTTCAGTAGCTCAGTCGTGTCCAGCTCTCTGTGACCCCACGGACTGCAGCACGCCAGGCCTCCCTGTCCATCACCACCTCCCGAAGTTTACTCAAACTCATGTCCTTGGAGTCGGTGATGCCATCCAATCATCTCATCCTCTGTCTCCCCCTTCTCCTCCTGGGAGCTGTGTAAAAATGAATTCTTTACGTGGTGAGCTTCACTGGCACTTGTAATTATGTAACTTCAGGAAGAGACCTTTGAGGTCATTTGATCACTCCCTACGCTATGCGTGAAAAGAAGCAGGCCTAGAGCAGTGAAATGGCTTACCCCGGGGCATTTCAGATAGTGAATGGCAGGCCCTGGGCTAGAACTCAGCTCAGTGTTTCCAGGTCGTGAGGTCTTTTCAACATACGGGGTAAAAGGGCTTGATTAACCTTCTCTCAGAGATTTTATGAAAGAAATTCCTTAATTGGAAGGCAGGTGGAAACTTAACACCAGTCAACTTCTAACCATTATGAGTCAGAGGCTAATTTTATAATTGGGTCTTTGGGGTTGAATTGTTTTAAATACAAAAAATTTGAGAAGCAGGGAATGGCCCTTCAACGTTCAACTATGGGGATATAATTTTCTTAGGTATTGAACACTTAATTAAGCCCATTACGTTTGATCTTGAACTGGTTAATATATTGTTTTAGATCAGATAAGGTAGCCTCAGTCTTTGGTAACTGTTGCCTTTAAAACTTTAAGCAATCTTGCCTACTGATATCAGAATTAGGTTTTTATATAGTAGAATCACTATAACAATTTTATCAAATGACAGCAGTGGAATATTTTTAAGTAGTTGCTATTTGAGTAACTGGGTATTTTGAATCTATATTTAAATTTCAGAGGCTTTGTGTGCTATATATTTAGATACCTTGGTCTCTGTCAGCAGACTATTTCTTTTCCAAGCCAACCTGGTGAGAGATCCAAAATCCATCACCACCATTAGAAAACCACTTTACCATGAATGCGTCTCTGACAGTGTGTCAGTAGTTAATTAAATCTGTATTTTTATAGCTTTATTACCAACAGGTTGCTTTAGAGATCAAGGAAGAGTTTTATAAGAGAAATGTGTTTCGGAGGTAAGCTTATGTATTTGATCTGTTTTTTTTTTCAGATATGAAAAAAGCAATGAAAATGGGAGTCAAAGAAAATGAGTAATACAACTTTTTAAAGCTTTGAATGTAGATTAGTAGTGGGTAAGAGGAACTAAGTTAATGTAGTTTTTCGTGAATGCTTTGACCTAGGTTCCAGTACCACATAAATTCTAGAAGGTACGTCTCTGGAGTTCCAGGGATGATCTTAGCCAGTGCTGAAATGAAGTGTCCTTAGGAAGTCAGGTTCAAGATATCTTTTGGCTGGAGAATGCCTAGAAATCTTGGATAACTTAATTAAATCAGATTACCAAAAGGTGAGACTTGTTTTCTTCTCATTTTGGGAAGTCTGTAAATTTTTGTGCCTTGTAATGAGTAGCTGTTCAAGGGAGTTAACCTTGAGCTGTTCTTTATCAGCTTAAGATATCAGGTTCTATAAATGATAGGGAATGTGAGGGAAGATACATGAAGGCAAATATGGAAGCATTTACTATTAAAATAATACTTTCTTAAAAAGTTATTTTCCTTTGGTTAAATATCCTATTTTATGCTTATCAAGAGTCTTGAAGCAATAAGCACATAGTGTCCAGCACAGGGAAATACAGCCATTATTTTGTATGACTTCAAATGGAGTATAATCTGTAAATATATTAAATCACTATGTTGTACACCTGAAGCTAACATAATATTGTGAATCAACCATACTTCAATTAGAAATAGAGAATCTTGCCCAAGTCTTGGCCAGTTTGGAGCCCAGGTGGCATGGTAAGGACACCCGTGTCGGGGGAGAAGCTAGGAGCGTGTCAGGAGATGGGCTGCATGTGTAAGGACACCCGTGTCGGGGGAGAAGCTAGGAACGTGTCGGGAGATGGGCTGCATGTATGCATTCATGGATGCAGTGCCTTCCTCTGCCCTGAGAGGATCTCTGAGCAGCAGTGCCCAAGACAGGGAGTATGCTTAGTGTCCGTATCTTAGCTTCTAAATACCATTCTCTGCGAAAAGGAATCAGTGTTCTTGGAGAAATGACTGATTCCAGAGTTGGGACAAGGAAGACACAAGATGAGCTTAGACTGTTTTGAGCTGGAACACAAGGAAGTGCTCAGAGAGTCCTGGAGGTGTGTCAGAGGACACATCGTTTCATAGTGTCTCCTCCCCGAATACTCAAAAAGGAGTCATGTTTTATTGAATTTGGTGACTTGCTTTAGAATAAAACTTATTCTTGTGTGAATACTTGACCATAGACTGACACTCTGTGTAGTTATAGTTGGGGTTTTATTGGCTTGCTGTGCTTTAAATTTTAAAGGTTAAACTATGGAAATTATTTTGATTATAGATTAGGAAGTAGTTTTAGAATCTATGACTTCCCTTTGGCTGTATGGTTAGAAAAATACCAGAAAGGGAATTCCCTGGAGGTCAGTGGTTAGGACTCCACGCTTTCACTGCCAGGCCTGGGTTCACTCCCTGGTCAGGGAACTCAGATCCCTGCAAGCTGCACGTGCAGGTTAAAAAAAAAGGAAAAATACAAGAAATATATTCTGTGTCTCTGTTTTTCTAAGTGGTGCTTTATTCAACAGACTAGTTAGTAAATGTTTCTTTCAGGCTTTTGGCAAGTTGTTGTAAGCAGACTATTTAAGAAAGAGGCAGTATATGATGTTCATAGGAAAAAATTGAAAAGACCAGAAAAGTTGAACTGATACAGAGAAGATAGTCAATATGAAATTGCTACACAGATTTACTTCTTTTCTTTCTATAACTTGCATGCAACCTGCTTGCTTATAAACCTTATCTCCATCTTGTAGTAATGTCTGATAGCAGGTAAGATCTCTTCATTAAGAAATGGCCAAATATAGGTGTCGGCATGGTTGATTTTTAAAGGTCTGTGGGATATGTATGCCCAAATGTTAAGCAACAGTACGGTCTCTGGAAGTTTCTTTAGTCTGAAGTATCTTTTGATGACTTATAGCCATGCTTTAGTCAAAAGTAGAATCTTCAAGGCTTGACAGTACTTGGGTATTGGCCTGGTAGTGGTTAGTTCAGATTGTATCAGTAATATGACTTGTACATTTTCTGGTAATTAATAGTTCAGTTGCGTTGTTCAGATCCGCCCCTTAAAGATCTAGGAATATTAAGCGTTTTCAACCCAGGTCTTGACTAGAAATCATCTCTGTTTCCTGATATCGTTCCCTCTATATTGTTGTTGGTAACAGAACCTACCGTGTTCTAGCTAGGCACATGGCCACCTAACCAGAGCCTGTTTCTTAACCTCTCATGGATAGGGGTGGCTGTGACTAAGTATTAGGTAATAGGGTGGGAGTAGAAGCAATGTATACAACTTCCAAGTCATATTGTAAAAGGCAGCTGCTTGTCCTTTGCTTCCTCTTCTGTTCTCCAGGGCTTGTTGTTGTTCAGTCGCTCAGTCATGTCGGACTCCTTGTGGACATGGACTGCACCATGCCAGGCTTCCCTGTCCTTCATTATCTCCCGGAGCATGCTCAGACTCCTGTCCGTCGAGTCAGTGATGCCATCCAGCCATCTCATCCTCTGTCGTCCCTTTCTCCTGCCCTCAATCTTTCCCAGCATTAGAGTCTTTTCTAATGAGTCAGCTCTTCACCTTAGGTGGCCAGAGTCCTGGAGCTTCAGCTTCAGTCCTTCCAATGAACACCCAGGACTGATTTCCTTTAGGATGGACTGGTTGGATCTCCTTGCAGTCCAAGGGACTCTCAAGAGTCTTCTCCAACACCACAGTTCAAAAGCATCAATTCTTCGGCACTCAGCTTTCTTTATAGTCCAACTCTCACATCCATACATGACTACTGGAAAAACCATAGCTTTGACTAGATGGACTTTTGTCAGCAAAGTAATGTCTCTGCTTTTTAATGTGCCGTTTGTCATATCTTTTCTTCCAAGGAACAAGCATCTTTGAATTTGATGGCTGCAGTCACCATCTGCAGTGATTTTGGAGCCCCCAAAAATAAAGTCTCTCACTGTTTGCCCATCTATTTGCCATGAAGTCATGGGACTGGATGCCATGATCTTAGTTTTTTGAATGTTGAGTTTTAAACCAGCCTTTTCACTCTCCTCTTTCACTTTCATCAAGAGGCTCTTTAGTTCCTCTTTGCTTTCTGCCATAAGAATGGTGTCATATGCATATCTGAGGTTGTTATTTCTCCTGGCAATCTTGATTCCAGCTTGTGCTTCATCCAGTCGGCATTTTGCATGATGTACTCTGCATATAAGTTAAATAAGCAGGCTGACAGTATACAGCCTTGATGTACACCTTTCCCAATTTGGAACCAGTCCATTGTTCCATGTCCAGTTCTAACTGTTCTTCTTGATCTGCATACAGGTTTTTCAGGAGGCAGGGCTAGATGACCTGGATTAAAAGAGTAACTCATTTTCCCCTGTATTTTAGGACAGTGAGCAGCAAATATAAGATGACCCATGCCTCTATCTTTTGCAGCCTTAGAATACCTTCTTGGTGTGGACTTCTGTCATACTCAAGCCGTTCTTAATAGGACTGTGTTAACGTAAGCAGCTTCCTGGCTTGATCCAAGTGCCATTTCAGTTTTTCCACTGTCATTTTTTCCTCTTTCTTATTTAACAAAAATGTTGGTCCAGGTCAGTCCTTTATGTTCTTTTTCTTCAAAGCAACCTTTGAAATGCTCTTTCTCTTCAATATCAGCTTATCCAAAGATAATTCAGACATGTCTTTGAATATATAATTTTGAGATCAGTGAGCAAATCTCCTACCTTAGTGTCTCCCATAGAAGCCCAGGTACATGTGCACAGATGTTTGTTAAATGAATTAAGAAAAACACCATGGGGCAGAGTCGTTATTTTCTGAGGAGTTAGGGAATGGGCGAGATAGCATTTTAATGGCTGTTAAGAAAAGCTGGTATATTAAAGCATATGTTAGTTAATTATTTCTGTTTAACAAGTTTGGCAGTTTAAGACCACAAACATTTATTATTTCATGTTTTCTGTGGGAATCTTTTCATGGCTTTGCTGGGTCCCTCTGATCCAAGGTCTCTTATGAAGCTATGATCAAGGTGTCACTGGGGCTGCTCAGCTGGGGCTTAAGAGTTTTCACCCAGGCTTACACACGTGGTTGTTGGCAGGCCTCAGGTCTTGCTTGGCTGTTGGACAGATGTTGAAGTTCCTTGCCATGCCATTTCAGACTTCTCCAAAGGGCTAATCACATGCAACAGCAGAGTCAAGAACACCCAAAATAAGAAGCCGTGGTTTTCTTAACCCAATCTCTTCTGCCATACTCTTTTCATTAAAAGTGAGTCAATTAACCCCGCTTATACTTATGAGGAGAGGCTTACACAGGTGTAACTACCAGGAGGTGGGGTCAGTGAGGGCAATTTTATAGGTTGCCTACAACAAACCATACGCAGAGATCTATTAAATATGCACTGGTGTTTCAGCTTCGATTTTGCTTTTTTTAAATTCATCTTTGCTGGTACTGGTGTTATCTTCCCTTCACTCACTCATTGAATTTCCTTTCACCTGAATAAAATCTACCTAGATTTAGTCAATTATCTGTTGTGACAATCATCTTACTTTCGCAAAAGAACAAATTAAGGTCCAAAGAAGGTGCTATCCAAAGTCACACATATTTTAAACAAGGCGTTTCTTGGTTCCAGAATGTGCCACACAGCTTCTGTTTGCTAAGGGACAAATTAGCCCTTTAAAATCATGTAGTCCTTTAACCTTCAACAAATGATCTGATTTCTCGAAATCTTAATTTTCTTGTCTATGAAATGTGGAGGACAAGCATAAAAAAATCCACCAGAGAGGAACCTCTGACTTTGGCTGCATGAAAACTTTGGTGAATCCTCTCTGCAAACAGGGCATGTATATGTATATATACACAGACACACATATGTCATATATGTATATACACACATACCAATACCCATATACATATATATGGAAATAACTGGGAAAAATTGCCCTGAACTATTTGGGCTTTGGGAATTGACCAAAGGCAGACAACAAATTGATATGTATTTATTCTTAGGAAAACTACTAGAGCTTCAGGTAAGAATAGTGGAAGTCTAGCCACTCCAGTACTCTTGCCTGGAAAATGCTATGGACAGAGGAGCCTGATAGGCTGCAGTCCATGGGGTCGCGAAGAGTTGGACATGACTGGGTGACTTCACTTTCACTTTTCATGCATTGGAGAAGGAGATGGCAACCCACTCCAGTGTTCTTGCCTGGAGAATCCCAGGGACGGGGGAGCCTGGTGGGCTGCCATCTATGGGGTTGCACAGAGTCGGACACGACTGAAGCGACTTAGCATACCACTCTTGAATTGAGACCTCTAACAGCAGTAGATCAAACCAGTCAATCCTAAAGGAAATCAGTCCTGAATATTCACTGGAGGGACTGATGCTGAGGCTCCAGCTCGGATACTTTGGCCACCTGATGTGAAGAACTGACTCATTGGAAAAGACCTTGATGCTGGGAAAGACTGAAGGCGGGAGGAGAAGGGGATGACAGAGGATGAGATGGTTGGATGGCATCACCGACTCAATACACATGAATTAGAGCAAACCCCAGGAGATAGTGAAGGACAGGGAAGCCTGGTGTGCTGCAGTCCATTGGGTCACAAAGAGTCAGGCACGACTTAGTGGCTGAATAGCAACAACTAGCTGTTTTGGTGTCTTAAGAGGGTAACTTAGTTACCCTCAGTTCAGTTCAGTTGCTCAGTTGTGTCCGACTCTTTGTGACCCCATAAATTGCAGCATGCAAGGCCTCTGTCCATCACCAACTCTTGGAGTTCACTCAAACTCATGTCCATTGAGTCGGTGATGCCATCACCAACTCAATTAGCGGCAATGAATAACAACCTGTATCTGTCAGCTAAACGTGATGAACTTTGTAGGAAGAAAATGGTTAAAACCCACATATTTTCAGGTTTGATATTGTGGTGCCAGTTGGGATGAGGTGGGGATCAGCTAGGAATTTAACCAGCGGATCTTGGAAATGAGAGACCCATAAAGGGATAATAAGCTGTTCACATATCCTTGGTTTACTCAAACTATGCACATGTCCTGGGGAGACTTGAGAGTATCTAGCAGAAAGCAGGCCAAAGCAACCTTGAGAATAAGCCTTGAATATGCTCTTCCCAACCCATGCACAGATTGAAGAGCAGGCTCGAGGTATTTGAGCATTTTTTTTTGGCCCAAATTTAGACACAGGGAAGCCACACTAAAGAAATATGAATAAGAATTAAAAGTTGAGCAGAGACATGCAAACAAACATTCAAACTTCAGATCCTACCATTTAAGGCCAGGGAGATTAAAGTTGAAACATTTCAGATAATCAAATTCCTGAGTTGCTACAAATGTTACCTAAAATGTCTGGTTTTGAATGAAAAATTATGAGACATATAAAGAGACAGAGAAAAAGTGACCTGTACTGAGAGGAAACAAAACAGTTAATAGAAATTGAGTAAGCACAGATATTAGACTTAGGAGATAAAAACTTCAGACTATAATAAACATGTTAAAGAATGGAAGGAAACATTATTCAAATTATAAGAGATTATAACATTGACCCAAAGAATGGAAAGTTTCAATATAAAGACATGGAAACTGTAAAAAAGCATTTTCTGATGCTATTAAAAATAGCAGTGCTTTCCTTTTTACAATTGTATTTATTTATTTATGATTGTATAGGCTGTCTCTGGTTGCAGTGAGTGGAGGCTTCTCTTGCAGAGCACAGGCTCTAGATTGAGTGTTGAGTAGTTGCGGTGCACGGGCTTAGTTACTTTTCAGTATGTGGAATCCTCCTGGGTCAGGGTTCAAACCCGTGTCTCCTGCATTGGAAGGTGGATTCTTACCCACTGCACCACCAGGGAAGTCCTTCCTTATTTTATTTCTGAGTTGTTCATTGATAGTGTATAGAAATATTTGTTTCTTAGCTCTAAATTTTTTTGTGTATGATTTTTCTATATAAAATCATGATAATTGTAACTATAGAACATTTTAGTTTTCTGATCCGAATGCCCTTTAATTCTTTTCCTTATGTAATTGCCCAGGCCAGAATCTCT
The DNA here is from genome assembly GCF_000754665.1 of Bison bison bison. Classification (NCBI taxonomy): domain Eukaryota; kingdom Metazoa; phylum Chordata; class Mammalia; order Artiodactyla; family Bovidae; genus Bison; species Bison bison. The sequence continues at coordinate 2,619,671 of NW_011494761.1, forward strand.
AGTACGGTGTTGCGTAGAAGTGGAGACAGCAGAAATCTTTGTCTTGTTCCTCATCTCAGGGGAAAATATTCAGTCTTTCACTATTAAATGTAATAATAATGGCAGAATTTTTACACATGCTGTCTATCACATTAAGGAAGTTCCCTTCATTCCTAGTTTCCTGAGTATTTTTGCCAAGAGAGGGTATTGCATTTTGTCAAATGCTTTTTCTACATTAATTGAAATGGTTGAGTTTTCTAAACCTTTATTTTATTAATGTGGTGTGTTAAATGGATTCATTTTTGCCTGTTGAACCATTTTTCCTTTCTTGGGATAAATACCACTGGACCGTGGTATATGACCCTTTTAATACGCTGCTTGATTCACTTTGGTGATACGGTTGACTCTTGAATAGCATGGGTTTGAACTATGCAGGTCTTTTTACACTCAGGCTTCTTTTCGATAGTAAACACTATGATAGTACGTGGTCCTTGGTTGGTTCAATCTGTGGGTGATGAATTGCACATAGGGAGGGCCGACTATGAAGTTACACTTGGGTTTCAACTGCATGAAGGGTCAGCATCCCAATCCCTACATTGTTCAAGGGCTAAGTAGGCTTTTTAAGGATTTTTTGCATTTAAATTCATAAGAGACATTGGTGTATAGTTTTCTTGCGATGTCTTTGACTTTAGTGTCAGAGTAATGCTAACCTCATAGAGTTAGCAAGAGTTCCATTATACTTCAGTTTTGGGAATCATTTAAGAAGGATTTCTATTTGTTCTTTAAATGTATCACTATTAGGGCCCTCTGGTCCTTGGCCTTTCTTTGTTGGAAGTTTTTGATTACTGATTCAACATTTTCTCTTATTATAGGTCTATTGAAATTTTCTATTTCTTCTTGAATCAGTTTTGTGTAGTTTGTATATATCTACAAGTTTGTTTCGTTTAGATTATCTAATTTGTTGGCATACAATTGTTCATAATACTCCCCTATAATTCTTTCTTTTTTTGTAAGGTTGGCAATAATATCTCTTTGTATTCATGATTTTAGTAGATTGAGTGTTCTTTTTTTCCTTTCTCGGTTCTCACCTTAGCTACTCCCATATCATACTTCCTCTTTAGGACAGCCCATAATAGTGACTCTTTTAGTAATGGTCACTTGTACTAAAATGGTTTTCTGTTTTAAAACGTTAATTTTTCATGGCTGGAAGGATGACCACCCCTCACCCATGTTTCTGTGGGGAACCTGGCGCTCAGCTGTTCAGACAGTGTGCTTGGGGTTTCTTATATAGCAGAGCAGCTCCCTTGCTGTGATCAGTCCTTGATACAAGGGATACATTTTTTAAAAAAGATTAATTTTTTCTAACTGGTAAAAACTTTTATTGCCTTTAAAATGTTTAACACATATTATGTGGTTCCTTTTTTATTCACAGATATTTTCCAATTTATCTCTGGATGAACGTTGCCTTTCTGCATCATTGGTTTGCAAGTACTGGCGTGACCTTTGTTTAGATTTCCAGTTTTGGAAGCAGCTGGATCTTAGCAGTCGTCAGCAGGTATGGATTCTGATTCTACAAAAACACTCAATTTGACCTACTCAAAAAATATCTTTTTTCTTCTTAGAAATTACTTCTTTCACACTGTAGTTTTTCAGGATAGTTCAAATGACTGAAATGTATAATTCTGTGCTTTAGTAATTTTTTTTTTCAAATTCAAGTTGAAGCTAGGTTTCTGTGATGGATATATCTTTTAGTTTGGATTGGCAATTTGGGGTTGCTTCTGAATCCTTTTTGTTGTAGTCCTCTTTGTTTCCCCCACCGTATTACTATTTTTTTCTACTACATTTGAAAAAGTTACTAAACTTTTCATTTTTTGGAGAGAGAATTAGTAGACAGCCATGGCAAACACTTAAATAGTGCTGCTGACTTGCCATGTAGGTACTGTTCTGTGAGTTTTATGTGTATTCATTTGATCAACAGCCTTATGAGTTGATACTATCATTATCTCTATTAATATAATAATATACTTTTGATAATAGTATTCTTATAATGTTATTTTGTGTGAAGAAATGGAAGCAAAATGGAATAAGGTAACTTACTTTGTTTTAATTTTCACTTGGATGAGTTTTCCAATCCTCCCCATTGCCCAGCTGCCCATTATGTTTATATGGTGGTGTCATTTAAGAAAGAAAGTACTTTATATTGCCTTATTTCAGACAGTTGGTTGGACTTGTTAAATTCTTCCTTGGTTGTCAGTACTTGGCTTTGGAAACATAAAATATCCACTAAAAATAGGGTTTTATTAGAGTATTAAACCTGCTCAAAACCTCCCATGATCTTGTTAGTAGTGATGTGCTGGTGAGTGCTTTAACAGCTGGCCTCCAAAAACAAATGAACAAAGAAGAAGCCCTGATACTCTCCCCACGACCAATTTCAAGCTAAAAGTGTGATGTCACAGAATGTGATGCTATCACTGATGTGGAAAGTGATACATATTCCAGACTCTCTGATTTGGCACAAGCCAACTCCAGCATACCACTGGTAGCATATGTGTCTGTTTATAACACATGCACTGTAAAAAAAATAACTTCCTGAGCATTTGTTTTTAAGTTTCCTTTTTGTTTGCCTGCCTTATTGGTAAGGGTTAAGACAGTTATACAGTGTTTACCTGCCTGAGTTCATCAAGTTTGTATCCAGGGGGCATGGTGAATACTTGGTTAGTTGTGGCTGAGAGTGTAGAGAGCAGTAATGTGAAGTAATCCATGGAGTTTTAACTTCCTTAGTCTTGAATATCCCAGCTATTTGTTATAAGCTCAGACTATTAGCTTTTCTCCTCTGCTGGTAGTTAGGTTTGGAGGTTTAAAAAAAAAGAAAAGAAAATAGAGAAAGAGGCACACTGTTTCCAACAAGTAGAAACAAAGTGGTTTCAGCCTTTGTTCTTACACCTTGTACTCCTCAACATGCCCTGATTCTTTTCTTCTTCCTTTCTAACTTTAATCATATGTATTTTCTCTCATTATTTTTACTTAAAACACTTCAATAATGGTAACTCTTGGTGTTTTTTTTTTTTTTCTTTTTGGAAGTATGATTGGTCAGGGAATGTGTACAGGTTGGTTTTTAAAAATTGTTTAAAATATCAAGATGGTCCTGTGAGTTTTTCACTAGATGAATTTTAAGATTACTTATATTTAGCTCTGAGTCTTCTGAGATAAGTTGTTTTTTTTTTTAATGGCCTTTATATATAGTCTTTGGTGTCCTAATATCCAAGATGATATATAGTATAAGCTATGGATTTAACTATATGTAATGTATTCTGATAGAAGTAGGAAAGCAATTGAAATTTATATACTTTGGTTCAGTTCAGTTCAGTCGCTCAGTCGTGTCCGACTCTTTGCGACCCCATGAATTGCAGCACGCCAGGCCTCCCTGTCCATCACCAACTCCCAGAGTTCACTCGACTCACGTCCATCTAGTCGGTGATGCCATCCAGCCATCTCCTCCTCTGTCGTCCCCTTCTCCTGCCCTCAATCCCTCCCAGCATCAGGGTCTTTTCCAATGAGTCAACTCTTTGCATCAGGTGGCCAGAGTTTTGGAGTTTCAGCTTCAGCATCAGTCCTTGCAATGAACACCCAGGACTGATCTCCTTTAGGATGGACTGGTTGGATCTCCTTGCAGTCCAGGGGACTCTCAAGAGTCTTCTCCAACACCACAGTTCAAAAGCATCAATTCTTTGGCACTCAGCTTTCTTCACTGTACAACTCTCAATATCCATACGTGACCACTGGAAAAACCATAGCCTTGACTAGACGGACCTTTGTTGGCAAAGTGATGTCTCTGCTTTTCAATATGTTGTCTGCTGCTGCTGCTGCTAAGTCACTTCAGTTGTGTCCAGCTCTGTGCGACCCCATAGACGGCAGCCCATCAGGCTCCACTGTCCCTGGGATTCTCCAGGCAAGAACACTGATGTCTAGGTTGGTCATACCTTTCCTTCCAAAGAGTAAGTGTCTTTTAATTTCATGGCTGAAATCACCATCTGCAGTGATTTTGGAGCCCCAAAAAATAAAGTCTGACACTATTTCCCCATCTATTTCCCATGAAGT
>NW_011494761.1:2623847-2624281 GCF_000754665.1 Bison bison bison
TAAGCCAACTTTTTCACTCTCTTTTTTCACTTTCATCAAGAGGCTTTTCAGTTCCTCTTCACTTTCTGCCATAGGGTGATGTCATCTGCATATCTGAGGTTATTGATATTTCTTCCGGCAGTCTTGATTCCAGCTTGTGCTTCTTCCAGCCCAGTGTCTCTCTAATGTACTCTGTTTATAAGTTAAATAAGCAGGGTGACAATATACAGCCTTGACATACTCCTTTTCCTATTTGGAACCAGTCTGTTGTTCCATGTCCAGTTCTAACTGTTGCTTCCTGACCTGCATACAGATTCTCAGGAGGCAGGTCAGGTGGTCTGGTATTCCCATCTCTTGAAGAATTTTCCAGTTTCTTGTGATCCACACAGTCAAAGGCTTTGGCATAGTCAATAAAGCAGAAATAGATGTTTTTCTGGAACTCTCTTGCTTTTTCT
>NW_011494761.1:2624640-2642283 GCF_000754665.1 Bison bison bison
ACTTGACTTCACATTCCAGGATGTCTGGCTCTAGGTGAGTGATCACACCATCGTGATTATCTGGGTCGTGAAGCTCTTTTTTGTACAGTTCTTCTGTGTATTCTTGCTACCTCTTCTTAATATCTTCTGCTTCTGTTAGGTCCATACCATTTCTGTCCTTTATCGAGCCTATCTTTGCATGAAAAGTTCCCTTGGTATCTCTAGTTTTCTTGAAGAGATCTCTAGTCTTTCCCATTCTGTTGTGTTCCTCTATTTCTTTGCATTGATCGCTGAGTTAGGTATCATCTAGTATTATGTGTGAAAAGTCAAGATTTATGCATCATGTTGACTGATACATACCATTTGTTGTGTTAAGAACCAACTCAGAATTCTAATATAGTTTTGTTTGTGGGGAGTTTTTGGTGAGTTTAAAGGTTTAATTAAAGTGTGTTTTCCTAACAAGGATAGATTTTTAGGCTTTTATTGAAAGCCAGTACATTATATTATCACTTGCTGTTTCTGACACCAAATGTGTGCTTTTTTCCACGCTAACAAATTCTCTGACGCTAACTAGGTGTCCAACAGTTCAGTTCAATTCTGACACTAACTCCTGGAGTTAGTGCAGACCTTACAGTTTAAGGGCTCAGTCCCATGACTGTCCCTGCTTAGTATACCCGTCACAAATCCTGAAAGTGAAGTCGCTCAGTCATGTCCAACTCTTTGCGATCCCATGGGCTGCAGCCTTCCAGGCTCCTTTGTCCATGGGATTTTCCAGGCAAGAGTACTAGAGTGGGTTGCCATCCCCTTCTCCAGAGGATCTTCTCAACCCAGGGATCGAACCCGGGTCTCCCGCATTGTAGGCAGACGCTTTACCATCTGAGCTACCAGGGAAGTCTGGAGCCACCTATACTTCTGACTGACCATCTTTAAAACTAGAAGTTCCCCATGTCCCCTGCTCAAGCTGATAATTTGCTAGAGTGATCAGAACTCAGGAAAATACTAATGTTTACTGTTTCAGTGTAGAGGATGTAACCCAAGACCAGATAAATGGAAAAGATGCCTAGGGCGAGGTTTCAGGGAGAGGGTATGGAGCTTCCCTGTCCTCTAAAGGCACATCACCCTCACAGCACTTTAATATTCACCAACTCAGAAGCCCTCCAGATCTCATTGTTCAAGAGGTTTTATAACCCATCTTCAGCTTCCTCTCTTCCCAGAAAGTCAGAGGATGGGACTGGAAGTTTCCACACTCTAATCACATGGTGTCTGGTCTTTCTGGTGACCGGTGCCGTCCTAAAGCTCTCTAGGGCCCCCACTTGGGTCATTCCATTACTGTAAACTCAGTCGTGGTCACAAGGGGCTAGCTAAAAAGAGCAAAAGACATTCCCATCACTCAGGAAGTTCCTAGGACTTCAGGAGCTCTGTTCTAGGAACTGCAGACAAAAGACCACATATAAATATATTTTTTAAATTGTATGACAGTTCTTATTATGCTTTAATATTAAGAAGCTTTTTGATTGTGGTTTTCATGCTATAATCTAATTGTTATATATTAGAAAAAATTTAATGAAAGAATAGAAAGTAAGTTTCCATTTTTAGCAAAGTTTTAAATTTATTGCTTTTTTTCTCCCCTCTCATAGGTCACTGATGAATTATTGGAAAAAATTGCATCAAGAAGTCAAAATATAATTGAAATCAACATTTCTGATTGTCGCAGTATGTCTGATACTGGCGTATGTGTTCTAGCATTTAAATGTCCTGGACTTCTTAGGTATACAGCTTACAGGTGTAAACAGCTTTCTGACACCTCTATTATTGCAGTTGCCTCTCACTGTCCTTTACTTCAGAAAGTTCATGTAGGCAACCAGGACAAACTGACTGATGAAGGACTCAAACAGGTAAATTTTAGAATCTATAAGATGGTTTTGCATGTATTAATGGGTTTTTTTGCAGCATCACTTTGAAAGATTTTTATGTTAAAAGTAATACTCAGAGAATGTCATTTTTTTATGTATTCATGAATATTTGGGTTCATGAACTAGAGTGCTGTGGCTGTAATGGACAAATTAACTTCTTTGGGTGTTTTAATAAGTGCTTGAACTTCTTTGACCAGCCATTTTATTTCTTTATTCTTTTGTTACTTAAATTTTGTACTAAATTTTGCTTTATGTAGGAGCTTCCCTGATAGCTCAGTTGTTAAAGAATCCACCTGCAATACAGGAGACCCTGGTTCAATTCCTGGGTCGGGAAGATCCTCTGGAGAAGGGATAACCTGTCCACTCCAGTATTCTTGGACTTCCCTTGTGGCTCAGCTGGTAAAGAATCCGCCTGCAACGCGGGAGACCTGGATTTGATCCCTGGGTTGGGAAGATCCCCTGGAGAAGGGAACAAGCTACCCACTCCAGTATTCTGGCCTGGAGAATTCCATGGACTGTATAGTCCATGGGGTCACTAAGAGTTGGACACAACTGAGCAACTTTCACTTGCTTTATGTAACAACAGTATGCAGTTTGGGTTAGCATGAGTTTTTAAAAATTAACTTTTAATTCCTCTTTTATGTTACTAGGTGAAATGCTTACATATTTTAAAATATCTTTTAAATGCAACTCTAAGTTGAGGAGTATAAAGTGAAGCAAAAGATGTTAACTACCTATATTAGGCACAGTAGTTGGGTTTAAATACAGTATCATGTATTTTCTGGTTGATGCACTTTCTTTGGAAATGGTGTTTAAAGTTTCTTGTCTCAGAGTGAATATTGAATGGATTCTATGTGCCAGTCCCTGAATTTGTGAATGTTTTGAATATTTAATAATAGTACCACTAATGTACTGGTCACTTTTTGTGTTTTTTATATTTAACCCTTGAAGTAACTTTGTGGGAGTTGTTGATATTGAACTTTTTGTTTAATTTTCATTTTATAAAGGAAGAGATTAAGTCTTAGAGAGATTAAGAAACTTGGCTAATGTTTGGCAGACAGTGGACCTGGGACTGGAGCCTGGGTTCCCTAAAGCCCTGCTGCCTTATTATCTTTCTGGTTCTCCTTGCCAATCGACTGTACTCTCCTCGACCTTGAATAAGGCAGCCTCTCCATGAAGGCAGAAGCTGTGCACATTCACCACTCTACACACAGTGCCCAGGCAAACATTTGTTGAAAAAAAAGAATTAATTATTAAGAATTCCATTTAAGAACTTTGTCAGAACAGTTTTTTAAATTCAGAATTGAGATGTAGTCCCAATACTTCCTAGTAAAAGCAGAATATCAGTGAAGTCCTAGATTTAAGTCTCATCTTAGATGAAACCAGAAATAACATGTATATGCCTAAATTTAGGCACTATATACGGATTAACTGAAAACTGAGCACTAGAAGGAATTTGGAAAGTCTGTCCTAAATGGTACTGGGTTTGTCAGTCCGATTTACGCAGTAAGAACACTTCAGTTCCCTGGTGGCTCAGACGGTAAGCGTCTGCCTACAATGCCAGAGACCCGAGTTCCAACCCTGGGTCGGGAAGATCCCTGGAGAAGGGAATGGCAACCCACTCTAGTATTCTTGCCCGGAAAATCCCATGGACAGAGGAGCCTGGTGGGCTACAGTCCACAGGGTCGCAAAGAGTCAGACACGACTGAGCGAATTCATTCATTTGTTCATTCATTTTGTCTGCAAAGACTAATTGTGTAATAACAGTTTCTGCTATTTACAGGATTACTCACTAGCAAAGCATTTTACACAGTTAAGTCTATTAAAATAATCTTTATGGTAAACTATAAATTTTATAGACATGATGTGATTTTTTTGTGATTAGAAATTTCTCAGCAGATTATACTTTGCAGTGAAACATTTTAAAAAGTCTATATATTTATTAAGAAATGGATTAAGTTTGTTATATATTTAAATCTGATGTAACACAAATAGATGCCAGCTGAGCAGAGTGCCATGGTACACACCTTATAGTAAAGTCATATTTATGGTTGAAATAGAGGGAAACTAAAGAGTTCTTTAAGGAGCAAGATTTAATATGCCACTTAAGTACTATGAATTTATCTAATATTTACAGCTTTGAGACTAATTATGTAAATGTTTCCTAGAATGTGACATGTTTTGAAACCTGTTAATTTATGACAGATTAGAAGTTTGCTTCAGATTTTTATGGTTTCTGAATTATGAATTAGTTATATATGAAGAAATAACCTGATAAAAGTAATAAAATAGTTTAAATCTTTTTCATCCTAATTAAAAAATTTTTATATATTTTTCTTTTTTAAAAAATTCATTTTTAGTATGCAGATAATTGCTTTATAGGGCTGCGTTAGTTTCTGCCGTACATCAATGTGAATCAGCCATGGGTATCCATATATGTCCCCCCCTTGAACCTCCCTCCCGCCTCCCACCCCATCCCCCCCCTCTGGGTTGTCACAGAGGGCTGGGCTGAGCTCCCTGCGTTACACAGCACCTTCCTGTTAGCAGTCTGTTTACACGTGATAAATGTATGCATTTCAGTACTGCTCTCTCGATTCTCTCACCCTCTCCTGCCCGCCCCCTGCGGCCCCCGCTGTGTATATGAATCTGTTCTCTTTCTGTTCATCCCAAGTAATTTTTCAAAGTAATCGCCTCTGAACCTCACTGCAATTCAGGGAGTAATCCTTTCCTGTGCTTAAGACTGTGCTGTGGCGGGGGTGTGTGTGTCCTCTTTTTGCCTCTTTGTTCTGATGGAATAGTGTTGTGGAGTAGAATAGTAGAGAATGGCTTTTCATGTATACATAAAATACAACTAAAGGTTTCATGAAATAATTTTCTATTCTATACTGTTATGTTAAATAAATATTGATCTTGATTAACTCAGTAAATTAATTTCTCATTGGTATTTGATAAGCTCTGCTGTGGAATGTATTACAGTTTTAGTGAATTAACAACTTAAAAATGTATAATAAAGTTTCAAAGGCCTAGGATGGAACTTTCATAATTGATGAATTTTCCTGGTATTTTTTTCTTTTCTACTCATAAACATAGCTATTAAATTGTTTATTCTACAGATCAAGTTAAAAGGTTTTAAGAATATTTTCCTGTTAGTAAAAACTGACAAATGTTTTAGAATGGTATACATGTATCTTATTGATAGTATCTTTAAAAATATATTTTTATCATAACTACTATAATTTTAGTTGACTTTAGCAAATACCATATGAATATGTTTTTTAAAAAAATTATTTTTAATTAGAGGATAATTGCTTTACAATATTATGTTAGTTTCTGCCACACATCAACATGTACATATGTCCCCTCAATCTTGAACCCGCCTCCCACCCCATCCCACGCCCGCGGGTTGTCTATGAAACACAGAGTTTGAGCTCCTTACATCATACAGCAGCCTCCACCGGCTGGCTGTCTCACACATGACAGTGTATGTGTCCCATCTTCTCCTTTAGGTCATCCCACCCGCCCCTCCCCCGCTGTGTCCACAAGTCTGCCTCCATCGCTGCCCTGCGACTAGGGTCAGCAGTGCATCTCTCTGGAGTCCATATGTATGTGTTAATCTGTGACATCTGCTTTTCTCTTTCTGACTTACTTCGCTCTGTATAATTGGCTCTAGGTTCATCTACATCATTGGAACTGACTCCAGTGTCGTGGCTGAGTACTCCTCCACCCTGTTTATGCACTCATCTGCTGACGGACATCTAGGTTGCTCCCATGTCCTAGCTGCTGTAAATAGCGCTGCAGTGAACACTGGGGTACATGTGTCTCTTTCAGTTATGGTTTCCTCAGGGTATGTGCCCAGCAGTGGGACGGTTGGGTTATATGGTAGTTTTATTCCTAGAGTTTTAAGGAATCTCCATACTCTTCTCCATCGATTTGCATTCCCACCAACAGTGCAAGAGCACACACCCTCTTTAGTATTTATTGTTTGTAGAATTTTTGATGATAGCCATTCTGACCTGTGTGAGGTGATACCTCATTGTAGTTTTGATTCACAGTTCTCTAATACTGAGTGATGTTGAGCATCTTTTCATGTGTTTATTAGCTATCTGTATGTCTTTGTATAATGTCTATTTAGGTTTTTTGCCCACTTTTTGATTGGGTTGTTTGTTTTTTCTAGTGCTGCCTGAGCTGCTTGTAAATTTTGGAGATTAACCCTTTGTCAGTTGTTTTGTTTGCTATTATTTTCTCCCATCCTGAGGGTTATTTTTCTGACTTGTTTATAGTTTCCTTTGCTTTGCAAAAGCTTTTAAGTTTAATTAGATCCTACTTGTTTATTTTTGTTTTTATTTCCATCAATAGGAGGTGGGTCATAGAGGATCTTGCTGTGGTTTATGTCAAGCAGTATACTCCCTATGTTTTCCTCTAAGAGCTTATAGTTTCTGAACTTACATTTAAGCCTTTAGTCCATTTTGAGTTTACTTTTGTGTATGGTGTTAGGAGTTGTTCTCGTTTCATTTTTTAGATGCAGTTGTCCAGTTTTCCCAGCCCTACTTATTGAAGAGGGTGTCTTTTGTCCTTTGTATATTCTTGCACTATGTATTCTTACTGTATTCTCCATTGTATATTCCTCCTTTGTCAAAGATAAGGTGCCCGTAGGGGTGTAGTTTATCTCTGGGCTTTCTGTCTTGTCCCATTGGTCTGCATTTCTGTTTTTGTGACAGTACCATACTGTCTAGATGACTGTATCTTTGAGGTATAGTCTGAAGTCGTGCTGTGTGATCAGTCTTGTCCAGCTCTTTGTGACCCCATGGACTGTAGCTCCCAGGCCCCTCTGTCCATGGAGTTTTCCAGGCAGGAATGCTGAAGTGGATTGCCATTTCCTTTTCCAGGAGATCTTCTGGACCCAGAGATCAAACCTGCGTCTTTTGCGTCTCCTACATTGGCAGGCAGGTTCTTTACCACTGAGCCACGTGGGCAGCCAAGGAAGTCAGGAAGATTAATTCCTCCAGCTCCTGTTTTCTTTCTCAAGATTGTTTTGGCTATTAAGGGTCTTTTGTGTTCTATACCAATTGTGAAATTATTTTTTTTTCTGGTCCTGTGAAAAAATACCATTGGTAGTTTGATAGGGATTGCCTTGGATCTGTAGGTTGCTTTGGGCACTGTAGTCATTTTCACAATATTGGTTCTTCCAGTCCAAGTAACTGTGTATTTCTCCATCTGTTTGAATGTATTTTTTGACTTCAGTTTATAAAAGCAGTTACGTAAATCATTTTAGTTTGGAGTTGTAATGGATCTAAAATTTAATACATTAAGTATTGCATTCACCTCACAGTGTTTCTTAAACTTTTGGAAAATACCTGATAGGCTGTTTTTGGCTGTATTCTCTGTTCTTTGTGAAATACCACCTTGAAATCCTGATATTCTTATTTCTATTAAAATTATCATTGCCATATTTCTGTTATTTATATGTATCTTGTAAAACTAAAATCACATATTTAGGGGGAAAAAGAGCTATTTAATTAAGAATAGTAGGCCATGTATGTTTTTCTAGTATTTTACTACCATCTAGCACATCACAGCAAACAAGAGACAGCAGAGTAGTGAAAGTATTCAAAGACATCTAAGAAATTGTATCCACTAAGTTAATAATTTATGTGACTGCTCGTATTTGATTACAACAGTTTAACCCCTCAATCCAGTTAATGGATCTCTGTAGAAATTCTGGAAATAGCCACTGAAGGCATCTCCTAGATTAAAATGTACAAAATAATAGATGTTGCATTAGTAAATTTGGGTCTTGCTCTATTATGGGATTTTAGGCCTTTAAAAATAAATATGTAAAGTAAGATCAGCAGAATGATGGAGTGGACAGCTCCCAAACCCCATTCCTCCACAGAAACATTTGAAAACAAACAGAAATCATTAGAACCAACTTTGCCAGAACTCAGAAAAATAGTGTTTGACAGCAGAGTGAATGCTGGGGCAGGGGAAAGGCAGTTTAAAAACAGTGATAGAGCTTTGTGACACTTTACCTGTCTGTGCCTCCTACCTTCCCCAGCTTGGCAGCAACACTGAAGAAGCAGCGTGTGCTCCCAGTGTATGTCCCTGCTTCCAGAGGGAGGAGAGCAGACTTTATTCCCAGTTTACTGGGTTTGTGTATTCTAACCTGCTTGGGAGCTTCTTAAAGGACTCATGTACGATGCTCATATTTATTTCACCTAATTCAAAATACATTCAGAGTGGATATTGTAAGCAAATACAAAAATCTGCAGTTGGGGCAAAAGATTATGGCTGAATCATGCACTGGATCACACAAGGCCTGAGGGGAAAAAGCCAGGGAGAGAATTTCTTTGGAAAGTTAGGATAATCAGCTTTCTTTATGGTCCAGCTCTCACATCCATACATGACTTCTGGAAAAACCATAGTTTTGATTATATGGACCTTTGTTGGCAAAGTGATATCTCTGCTTTGTAATAAGCCGTCTAGGTCTGTCATAGCTTTCCTTCCAAGGAGCAGGCATCTTTTAATTTCATGACTGCAGAACTTACTTTGATTATAATTGGATTAAGTTCTCTAATTAAAGGGCAAAGATTGGCAGAATAAAAAAAAATCAGCCATGCATATAAAGTCTAAAAAAACATTCCTTTTAGATATTGACACAATGAGGTTGAAAGTTAATACAAATGGAAAGAATTATTCCACTCAAATTCTAATAACCAAGGAAAGCTGTAGTGCTCCTCAACTTATGGTGTTTTGCCTTAATAATTTTTTGACTTTATGATGGTGTGAAAGCCATATGCATTCAATAGGTGCTGTACTTCAGATTTTGAATTTTCATCTTTTCCTGGGCTGGCAGTATGTGATGCAACACTCAGGTTTCTGGATGGTGACAGTGGGCTGTGGTTCCCAGTCAGGCACACAGTCACGAGGGTAAACAGCTGTCACAGTGACAGCCATTCTGTACCCATACTGCGGTTCTCTCTTTCACTTTTGTTGAAATTATACAAGGTACTCAACACTTTATTATAAAGTAGGCTTCATGTTGGGTGGTTTTGCCCAACTATAGGCTAATATAAGGTTCTGAGCCTGTTTATGGTAGCCTAGGCTCTCCTGTGGTGTTCAGTAAATTAGGTGTATTAATGCATTTTTGACTTATGATATTTTCAACTTACAGGTTTATCAGGAATTAAGTCTGTTGTAAATTGAGAAGGATCTGTATTATTATGAAAAAAAATTTTAAGTAAAAAGGTTACTGGAAGCAATGAAGGTCATTATAGATTGATAAAAATTTCAATTCATCAGGAAGATGCAGCAGTTACAAGCATATGACCCAAACAACTCAGCTCCTAAATATATAAAGGAAAAATGCTCTTAAATATATAAAGACTTAAAGGGAGGAAGAGACAGTTACACATTAATAGTTGGAGATTTTAATACCCTACTTTCACTAATGGAGAGAACAATGAGAAAAAGATCAACAGTAAACCAGAGGGCTTGCACAGTGCTGTAAACCAGTCACAGTAAGTGTCTGCTGACAGATGCATACAGTAGACTGCACTTAGCAACAAAAGCGAGAAGGCGATGGCACCCACTCCAGTGCTCTTGCCTGGCAAATCCCATGGACAGGGGGACCTGGTGGGCTGCAGTCCACGGGGTCGCTAAGAGTTGGACACGACTGAGCGAGTTCACTTTCACTTTTCACTTTCATGCATTGGAGAAGGAAATGGCAGCCCACTCCAGTGTTCTTGCCTGGAGAATCCCAGGGATGGGGGAGCCTGGTGGGCTGCCGTCTATGGGGTCCCACAGAGTCGGACACGACTGAAGCGACTTAGCAGCAGCAGCAGCAGCAGCAACAAAAGAGTGTGCGTGAAATAGTCTCAAAGTTAGACCGTATTTCCAATCACAAACAACTTTTAATAAATTTGGGAAGATTGAAGCCAAACAAGAATCTTTTTTGACCATAATGACGTGAATCTAAGAATCAATAACATAAAACTGGTAAGGTAAATAATATTCTCTTACACAACCAATGGGACAATGAAGAAATCACAAGGAAAATTAGAAAATATATTGAATGAAAATGAAAATACAATATACCAAAATTATGACAACAAAAATAGTGTTCAGAAGGAAATTTATAGTGTAAAAGTTTATGTTTACAAAAGAAGAAAAATCTGAAATAAGTAACTTAATTGCATGCCTGGAGGACTTAATTGGACACCTGGCAGGCTTGCTCAGTTGCTGAGTTGTGTCCAGCCCTTTGCCACCCTATGGACTCCCACTGGGCTCCTCTGTCCATCCCGGGAAGGATACTGAAGTGTGTAATTTAATACCTGGAGGCACTTGCAAAAGAAGACGAAACTAAATCCAAAGCTAACAGAAGGAAGGAAATGATGACCAGAGCACAGAAAAATGAGCTAGAAAGCAGACAAGTTATGGAGAAAATCAATGCAACCAAAACTGGTATCTTTGAAAATACCAGCAAAAATGACAAACCTTTAACTAGATTGACTTAAGTAAAAAAGAAGACTCAACTTACTAAATGGGAAATTTAAGAGCAGACATTACCACTAACTATAGAAATAAAAAGGATTATATAAGAAAATTATGAACAACTATATACAACAAAAACTGGATAGCCTAGATGAAATGGGTAAATTCCTAGAAATGTACAAGCTACAAAACTGATGCAGAGATAAGTAGAAAATCTGAATGCAGATTTGTAACAAGTAAGGAGATTGAATCAGTAGTAAAAATCCTTTCAACAAAGCAAAGTCTGGAATTTGGTCTAACGGGTAAGGAAGAAATAATACCAATCTGTCTCTCAAACTCTTTCAAAATATTTAAAATAAAGCAACTCTTGGTAATTCCTGTGAGGCCAGCATTACCCTGATTCTGAAGCCAGGGAAAGACACTGCAAGCAAAGACAACTGTAGACTAATGTGTTTAATGGCTATAGATGCAGAAATCTTCAACAAAATACAGCAAAGAGCATTCAACAGCATGTTAAAAGGATTATATACTATGACCAAGTATAATTTATCCCATGAATGGAAGGATGACTCAACATACAAAAATCAGTCAGTGTAATGTACTGCGTTACCAGAATGAAGGAAGAAGCACCCATATGATCATCTTAATTGGCTCAGAAAATGCATTTGGTGGTCAAGCTCCTTTCCTTGATAAAGCACACAATGGAATAGGAATAGAAAGGTAGAATAGAAAGGAATAGAAAGGTATCATGTTTCTCAACATGATAAAGGCTGTATGTGACTAACGTGCAGCTGATATACTCAATGGTGAATAGCTGAACAGTTTTCCCCTAAGATCAGGAACAGAAACAGTGTTGCGTGTGCTGTGGAAGAATTTGGTGGTTCATCAAAAGATTAAACATAGAACTATCATATGACCCAGTAATTCTTCCGTAAATATATAACCCAGATGATTGGAAACAGTGACTCAAATAGATCTTTGTTTACTTGTTTTCATTTATCATTATTCTTAACAGCCAGAGGATAGGAACAACCCAAGTGCCCATTGAGATGAATGAGTGAATGAAATGTATGTATACGTGATGAAATACTATTAGGCCTTATAATGGAATGAAATGCTGTACCTGTTACCATGTGAGTGAATTTTGAAAACACATTCCAAGTTAAATAGGCCGGACACAAAGAAAAAATACTGTAAGGTTCTACTTACGTAAATTCCCTGTTAGTCGCTTCAGTCACGTCTGACTGTGCGACCCTGTGTAGCCTGCCAGGCTCCTCTGTCCTTGGGATTCTCCAGACCAGAGTACTGAAGTGGGTTGCCATGCCCTCCTCCATGGGATCTTCCCAACCCAGGGATTGAACCTGGGTCTCCTGGGTCTCGGGCATTGCAGGCATATTCTTTACTGCTGAGCCAACAGGGAAGCCCTATAAATTACCTACTAGAGGCAAATACATAGAGACAGATGTAGGTAGAGTGTTTCATGGGGTAGGAGAAGTGGAGAATGGGTACTCAGTTGGCTTCAGTCGTGTCCGACTCTTTGCGACCCCGTGAATGGTAGCCCACCAGTCTCCTCTGTCCATGGGATTCTCCAGGCAAGGATACTGGAGTGGGTTGCCATGTCCTCCTCCAGGGGATCTTCCTGACCCAGGAATCAAACCTGCATCTCCTGCATTGCAGGTGGATTCTTTACCACTGAGCCACTGGGGAAGCCCAGGGAATGGGTACTTATTGCTTAATGGGTAGGGAGTTTCTATTTGAGGTGATGAAAAAGTTTTGGAAATAGTGGGGATGGTTGCACAACACTATGGAAATAAGGTCACTGAATTGTATACCTAAATGTGGTTAAAATAGCTATTTTTATGTTACATATATTTTACCACAATAAAGGAAAAAAGAAACATTACTTGTTTTTAGATGCTGAATTTCTATGAGATAAAGGAAACTCTCAGTCTCATCTAATCTATCTTTACATGTTGTAGTGATAGTTAAATAAAGAGCAGGTATGTAACCTTTATGGAGAAGGCGATGGCACCCCACTCCAGTACTCTTGTCTGGAAAATCCATGGACGGAGGAGCCTAGAAGGCTGCAGTCCATGGGGTTGCTAGGAGTTGGACACAACTAACTTCACTTTCACTTTTCACTTTCATGCATTGGAGAAGGAAATGGCAACCCCCTTCAGTGTTCTTGCCTGGAGAATCCCAGGGACGGGGGAGCCTGGTGGGCTGCTGTCTATGGGGTTGCACAGAGTCGGACACGACTGAAGTGACATAGCAGCAGCAGATGTAACCTTTATGTTGCTGTTCAGTGACTCAGTTGTGTCCAACTCTTTGTGACCCCATGGACTGCGGCACTCCAGCCCTCCCTGTCCTTTAGCATCTCCCGGGGTTTGCTCTGAATCACGTCCAGTGAGTTGGTGATGCCATCCAACCATCTCATCCTTTGTCGCTCCCTTCTCTTGCCCTCAGTGTTTCCAGCATCAGGGTCTTTTCCATTGCGTTGGCCCTTCGCATCCGGTGGTCAGCATATTGGAGCTTCAGCTTCAGCATCAGTCCTTCCAATGAATATTCAAGATCGATTTATCTTAGGATTCACAAGTTTGATATCCTGGTAGTCCAAGGACCTCTCAAGAATCTTCTCGAGCGCAACAGTTCAAAGCATCAGTTCTTCGGCGCTCTGCCATGTGTTAGCCACTGTTCATATATTCTGACTGTATATTCATACATTTAATTTCTCTCTTGATTCACTGCCATTCTGTGAGGTTGGTATTGTTTCATTTTTATAGATGAGTAAGTTGTTACAGAGAGACTATCAGTAATTTATCTGAGATAAAGTAGTAAGTGATAGGGCTGGCATTCATATCCAGAGGTGCCTTGAGTTCATACTCAACCCATCTAGCTCATTTCCTCCCCTCTGCACATGGCATCCTTGTATGCCTGCTTAATCGTGTCTGACTCTTTGTGACCTCATGGACTGTAGCCTGCCAGACTCCTCTCTCCATAAGTTTTCCAGGCAAGAATACTGGAATGGGTTGCCATTTCTTTCTCCAGGGGATCTACCTGACTCAGGAATGGTACCTGTGTCTCCTGCATTGGCAGGCGGATTCTTTACCAACCGGTGCCACCTGGGAAGTCATAACACTCATTTTTTATCCCTGTAATGATAATTGTTACTTACAATGAGGCTGAGAAAGTAGAGATCTTGAAAAGCATTCTTTATCAAAATGTTTTATAGTTAAGTAGTTTAAGAGTGTTTTAAGCCGTCTGTCTCTAAATTAGCATCACAATTGACAATGGGAAGTAAATGTATTTTAGGTGCTTTTTATATGTGACAGGCATTGTATTTTGTGCTTTCATATTTTGTTATCCACTTTAAGCTTCACAGTAGCCCTGAAGTATTTCAGGATGAAAAATTGAATCTTTTGAAATTTAAGTAACTTACCCACGTTCACATAGTTGGGAAGTTATGGAGCCAATATTCTCTTTCTGTTTTGCTTGATTTCTGAATCTTGTCATTTGAGACCATATTCTAGGATTTTAAGCTGAGATGTACAATTCAATGACTATAGAAAATATTTTCCATCTGTAACTGGGAGTACTGAGGCTTCATATAATTCAAGAAGGCCTCTTCATGGGAATTTATCTTTATAGTACTTATAAAAACTTCTGTTCTCATGAATCCTAGTGAATAGTGTTCTAATAGCTTCCTTCTATACCCATTGATAGTAATTATAATGTATAAAATGTTTACTTAGTACTTTTATATGCTTTTCAGTGTGCCAGTAAGCATTTCTGATTGTTATTTTTAAAAAAATCTCCACAACCCAGTGAGGTACAGGTGTGCATTGTTAAAATTCAGTGTAAGTCTTCTCACCTAATGGGCCTGAGAATGGAAGTTGGTCAGTTAACTGAAATTCAGTTAAATGATAGAATCACAAAATCAATATGTATGATAAACATTTTAATTAAAAGTGTTATATAATTGTAGATTCATTTAGTGAATCTTTTGATATAGAGTCAAGGCCTTTTTCTTGAATTAGAGATAGAGTTTTACTTTATTTTACTTATATAGATTTACCGATGGCTCAGCGGTAAAGAATTTGCCTGCAATGCTGGGGACACAGGTTTGATTCCTGGGTCAGGAAGATCCCCTGGAGGAGGAAATGGCAGCCCACTCCAATATTCTTGCCTGGAGAATCTCATGGATGGAGGAGGCTGGTGGGCTGCAGTCCATCGGATCGCAAAGAGTCGGACGTGACTGAGCATGTGATGGATGGATAGATTTTATTTAAAGTATAACAATGATGTGGCACTGCTGATTTTCAGTTTTTATTAAAAATTGAAGTGGGACAGGAATATGGGTGCAGCTTCTTTGAAATTGTGATTTTCCCAATATTTTATAATTTTATAGTGTCCTACTGAAAACTAATTTATTGGCATGTTTTTATGGCTTGTTCTCATTGAATGTAGAACATTCAACCAACTTGTTATAGCATGAGCTTTCTTTTTCTTTCTCATTTAAGTCAGTTTATTTAATATCTAATGTAATTATGTTAAAATAATTATAATTAGAAAAACAGGTTTGGAAAGAAACATCATTTCCTGTTGACTTATTTATTTATTTTTTTAATCTCAAGTTTTCCTGGCATTTGTTTTTTCAATGTGGTGGTGGTGTTTTTTTTTTTTACTGTGGTAGAATCTTCTTAATATTTACTATTTTGGCAAGTTTTCATTTTAACAGCTTTTAAGTGTGCGATTCAGTGGCATTACGTATGTTCACCATGTTGTGTGACCATCGTGGGCTCTATTCTGATTTCTGATTAGTGACTTTCAGGACCTATTCTAGCTACCTCATGTAGGTGGACTCGTCCCTCCTAATTCTTCTGCGTCTGGCTTATCACTTGCATAATGTTTTCAGTGTTTCATAAAGTCAAACAACATAAATCTAGGAAAAAGATTCAAATTTGAGTCCTTAAAGTGGGTCAGATGAGTGGCAGTTTGAAAAATTTGCTTTGCTTTCTTTCATATCTCGTTGTTTGTGTTCCTCTACTACCAATGAAACTACTGAATCAAATTATGACATTGTTATTTTTATGATTTCACAGACATGAGTATTTAGTGTAGTTGGGTGAAGTTACTATAAGATATGGATTAGGTTTTTTCACTGCTTTCTTGCATATGTATAATAGTGACAGTGGTGATATATCAGGAATGGAAAGAAGGAACAAATTTCCTCTTCTATTGAAGGCATACCTCATGTTTTAAAAATATGTTTTTACTACTGGTTTTGAAAAACTTTCCTGTGACCTTGGAAAACCTAATCTTACTTCTATCCCAGTGGTTCTGTGTTGTGGTTTCAGTTATCTAGATTCTTTGTCGAATTATACTCTTCCTAAGGTGTTTGTTTTGTTGTTATCTATAAAAATAACCCAGTAACAGCAAATAGCTTGTTAAAACATATTTTCTTCTGTAAATTCTTAAGGGTAGTGTGCAAAATTTTAATTAAATTTTGAGATTCAGGGAAAATCATCTCCAAGTATTTTATTTTTTATTTATTTAGTTTTCATCTCCAAGTATTTTAGAGAAAATTTTGAAAAATACCTTTGGAGTTCTAGGGGCTTCCCTGGTGGCTCAGATGGTAAAGAATCTGCCTGCAATTCAGGAGACCTGGGTTCGATCCCTGAGTTGAAAAGACCCCCTGGAGAAAGTAATGGCTTCCCTCTCCAGTATTCCTGTCTGGAGAATTCCATGGACCGAGGAGCCCTGTGGTCTATATCCATGGGATCACAAAGAGTTGGACATGACTGAGTCACTAACACTCAAGGTTCTGGAGCAAAACTGTAAATAATCTTAAAGGAAAAGAATCTTAAATGACTGTTATAAAGAGGAAAAGAATAAGGATAATCCTTTTTATATTAATTTAGTCTATAGTTCTAATTGCTGTCATGTGCTAATATGAACTATGGATTAATAGGTGGCTTCATTTAAGTGATAATACCCTTTGTATTAAATGCTTTCCTTCAGAGTTGACTGATGGGTACCCTTGACACATTAGAGTTAGAGGAGAGTTTCTATTACTGTTCATTCAACATGCACCTTTCCTAGGGAACCAGATATTGGACTTGACTTGATAGAGATTCATAGCCTCCTAAATGACATCCTGGGTTCTGTGTCTTAGGTGCCTAAGACCATTTACTGGAAGAATGAGAGTTCGGGTTGTGCCTGGCATGTCAGGTGCAAATAGCATTGAAGGGCAGGCTGGGTGTGAATGTGTGTGTGTGTGTGTGTTTATATCTGGGCTCTTTGTTCTGCCCCGTTGGTCTGTGCCTGTTTCTGTGCCAGTATCATACTGTTTTGATTACTGTAGCTTTCTAGTATAGCTTGAAATCAAGCATGTGATGCTTCCAGCTTTTTTATTTTTCCTAAGGATTGCTTTATTTGAAGTCTTTTGTGGTTTCATATAAACTTTATGATGATTTGTTTTAGTTCTGTGAAAAATGCCATTGGTATTTTGATAGCTATTGCACTGAATATGTAGACTGCTTTGGTTAGTATGGTCATTTTAACAATATTCTTCTAGTCCACGTGAATGGTTTATCTTTCCATTTATTTGTGTCATCTTCAGTTTCTTTCATCATTGTTTTATAGTTTTCAGAGTACAGATCTTTTACCTTCTTGATTAAATTTATTCCTGGAACTTTAGAACATTCATCTGGGGGAACGTGACTAGTACAGATAGACAGCAATCTGGATGCGGTCTTCCCTAGTATTTTCAATGAGGTTGTCTAAAATAGAACATCAGTTTCTTCAGTGAGACTAAATGATGGTGATTGTCCCTCGAGACGCTCTTCCCTAGTAAGTTATTAGGGTCCTGTGCTGCTCATATCTGTTGAGACCATTACCATGGTTCTTATGTATGTATGCCTGCCCATGTGGCTGTTTGCTCTATGGAAAGTCACAGTCACTTGTTTGTAGATAAAGGCATCAGAGCTACTTGCTAAGGTCAAAACACCATGTAATTGGTTTAAACATCTCTTCCAGACTGCAGCAGTATTCAGTTCAGTTCAGTCGCTCAGTTGTGTCCAACTCTTTGCGACCCCCCCATGAACCGCAGCACACCAGGCCTCCCTGTCCATCACCAACTCTCGGAGATTACCCAAATTCATGTTCATCGCATCAGTGATGCCATCCAGCCATCTCATCCTCTGTCGTCCCCTTCTCCTCCTGCCCCCAATCCCTCCCAGCATCAGGGTCTTTTCCAATG
>NW_011494761.1:2642383-2643203 GCF_000754665.1 Bison bison bison
CGCATCAGGTGGCCAAAGTATTGGAGTTTCAGCTTCAGCATCAATCCTTCCAGTGAATATTCAGGACTGTTTCCTTTAGGATGGACTGGTTGGATCTCCTTTAGAGGGGAGACTCCAGGGGACTCTCAAGAGTCTTCTCCAACACCACAGTTCAAAAGCATCAGTTCTTCTGTGCTCAGCTTTCTTCACAGTCCAACTCTGACATCCAGACATGACTACTAGAAAAACCATAGCTTTGACTAAATGGACCTTTGCAGCAGTATAACTTACCTGTTTTAACATGAGACTCTACCAAGCTGTCCACAGACGTTGATGTCTAAGAGTCTTATAGACACCTGTTACTTCTTTTATCCAGATTCTCTTCTGTTTCTCAGTAATCCTGGCTGGTGCACTAAGTGTTGAGGTCTCTTTATTGCTCAGTATCTGAATAAATTGACAAATAAGACATTGGAATAGTGGCAGAGGGAAAACACCAGCTTTAATACACAGAAAGGCTAGATTGGGAATGTTGCTTACTAATAGAGTTGAATACATCTGTTAATGCAAATGCTATAGTTTGGTCAGTGGGCATAGTCACCGTTCACTAGGCTGAATCAGCGGTGTCCTGCAAATGTAGAAGTAGGGTGCTCCTTGTGGGCAGTTTATTCTCAAGGGGCAAAAGAACAGAGATGAACTGAACATATTCAGTTTATTAATGTAAGCTAATTAATAATCCGTGTAGAGACCAGGAGTTAGACCAGAGTTCACAGGAAGGACGCAATAGTAGAGAAGCATTTCCTGTCTGTTTCTGTGTGTGTTTTCTTGATTTATTCATTTTAGA
>NW_011494761.1:2643303-2662125 GCF_000754665.1 Bison bison bison
ATTCATTTTAGAACATTTGTGCTGTTTCCTTGCTATGGAAAGATGAGGATTTAGCTCACTTATCCTTTTCTATCTCCTATCCCTTCAGAGTATCAAAATAGTTCTAATTTTGATTAAATAAGTATTCAGTATTTACATTTTATAATTGTGTACTTGCCTTTTTTCCATTTGGAATTTTGTTTTTATCAAAATGAATAAATACCTTTTGTCCTCATTTACTTTACTAGTTTTTATATCTTAACAGTGATGGAGCCCACAGCTCCCCCCACCTGTTTTAGTATCTATATATAGATGCTTAGTTAAATTTATTTTCTTAAAGCAGACAACAGTCTGGACTTCTTGAATGTATGCTGCTGCTGCTGCTGCTAAGTCACTTCAGTCATGTCCGACTCTGTGCAACCCCATAGACGGCAGCCCACCAGGCTCCCCTGTCCTACTTTTGCATTAATGGTCATCTTAGTGTCTTACCGTCACTGTTATTTTCAATGTTTTCTTCTTCTTGCTGTTCTGTGAGATGTCCTATTACCTAGACGTCATGCCTTGTTTCTCTGGATGTATTCTTATGTTTTATAGAGCACAGACTGTGATCACTTCCTGTATGGGATGTATGAATATATGGGACGTAAGTCTTTTTTGAGAATTTGCACCATGTGAAAATGTCTCTTTTCTACCCCTCATACTTAATAGAATCATAGATTTGAAATAATTTTCCTTCAGTATTTAATGGCGTTGCTCTATTGCTTTCTTTCAGTGTTGTCATTAAGAAGTTTGATGCTATTTTCATCTTTAACCCTCTGTATGAAATCTGTTTCTTACTAGCGATCTGCAGAATATTTTTTATACCCACAGTTACGAAACATTATGATGATTTGCCTTGGCATAGATCTTCTTTTGTCATTTGTGGTTAGATGTACGGGTGAGTCCTTTTGGTCTGGAAGTCCGTATCCTCTCATCCTGGAACATTTTATGGAGTTATTTCTTTTAATTCCTCCATTTTCACTTTGAAAACAATCATCCTCACATTTTCAGAAGTGTGCTGTTGCTCTCGTCTGCCAATGGCCTGCCCCCGTCGGAGGACGCTGTGGTGCACGGCCCTCTGTGGTGCACGACCCTCGGTGAACCCGTCTTTCCCTGCTGTCTGAGCGGGGCAGGGGCGGGCTCTGCAGCAGTGGGCGGTGCTCTGAGGGGCTGACTGCTTTTTTACTGCACTTCTCAGGAACCCTGGTGTCTTCCACACCAGCCTTGCCCTCACTGCTGTACACATGTGACCTTGTTGGGTGTGTTGGTTGTGAGCTAAGATACTACTGCTCTGCTTTCTTCACTTACTGACTTTCAATTCAGCTCTCTGGTCTGAGTAACATGTATGTTTGTTCTAGAAATATATGTGCCTTTTTAATGTATTGTAAGATCTGGTAGCACATCTAACGAACGTGATGAAAATTGATGACAAAAATGCTATGTCACTGTATCTGCAACAGCAGTAACGTTACATGAGATTATTTTTGCTTCCTATTCTTTACAGAGTTATGCATACTGCTAAACTACTATGATTGTCTATTAATAAGTGAAGGAGAGGTTAAAGTTCATTAGAGAATAGCAAGTAAATAAAAATTTACCTTTTTTTTTCCCTTTTGCATTTACCTGGAATCCTTAATTTCCACCTGTGGACCCAATTTAGAACTGTTGAATTAAATAGAACATGGTAGTATATGGGACCATAATCATGGATCCCTTTATTTGTCCATTTTTCAAAAAGACTTCTTTACAATGAAAAACTCTGATCAACCTTTTCAGTCATTCAACAAATATTTACTAAGTATCAGCTGACTATTAGATATGGGCACCAGGGCTACATTAGTGAAATCTCTGTCTTCATGGAGTTTATATTTCCAGTGGAATATATATTTGGTTATTGTGTTACCTAGATTAAAATAACATGCCTTGTGTATATCACCATTTCTAGAAAAATAGTTGAAATTGTGTATCTTTCTTACTTTATTTGAAACAAAACTTGGAAGTTTTTGTTTACAAATGATTTATTTGCAAAAAGATGTGAGAAGATTGGTAAAAAAGAAAAAAAAACAATACCCATTATTGTACCGATCAGAAATAACTACTGTAAACACTTGGGTGTATATTTCATCTCCTTTCTATACATATGTATATGTTTAAATATGTATGTGTATACATAAACATTCATAATTAGTAGAATTATATTATAAAAATATGTACAGTTTACATTTTATTTGTCAAGTGTTTACTTCAATTTTTTGTTGTTGTTGTTGTTCAGTTACTCCGTCATGTCCGACTCTTTGTTACCCAATGGACTGCAGCACACAAGGCTTCCCTGTCTTTCACCATCTCCTGGAGCTTGCTCAAACTCATGTCCATTGAGTCAGTGATGTTATCCAACCATCTCATCCTCTGTCGTCCACTTCTCCTCCTGCCTTCAATCTTTCCCAGCATCAGGGTCCTTTCCAATGAGTCAGCTTTTCACATCAGATGGCCACAGTATTAGAGCTTCAGCTTCAGTATCAATCCTTCCAATGAATATTCAGGGTTGATTTCCTTTAGGACTGGCTGACTGATCTGCTTGCAGTCCAGAGGACTCTCAAGAGTCTTCTCCAACACCACAGTTCAAAAGCATCAATTCTTCAGCGCTCAGCCTTTTTATGGTCCAGTTCTCACATCCATACATGTCTACTGGAAAAACCATAGCTTTGACTCTACGGACCTTTGTCAGCATATTAATGTCTTTGTTTTTTAATATGTTGTCTAGGTTTGTCATAGCTTTTCTTCCAAGGAGCAAGTCTTTTAATTTCATAGCTGCAGTTACCATCTGCAGTGATTTTGGAGCCCCAAAAAATAAAGTCTGCCACTGTTTCCATTGTTTCACCATCTGTTTGCCATGAAGTAATGGGATGGGATGCCATAATCTTAGTTTTTTGAATGTTGAGTTTTAAGCCAGCTTTTTCACTCTCCTTTTTTACCTTCATCAAGATGTTCTTTAGTTCCTCTTCGCTTTCTGCCATAAGGGTGGTGTCATCTGCATATCTGAAGTTATTGATATTTCTCCCAGCGATCTTGATTCCAGCTTGTGCTGCATGCAGCCTGGCCTTTCTCATGATGTACTCTGCATATAAAGTAAGCAGGGTGACAATATACAGCCTTGATGTATTCCTTTCCCGATTTGGAACCAGTCTGTTGTGCCATGTCTGTTTCTAACTTGCTTCTTGACCCGCTTATAGGTTTCTCAAGAGGCAGGTCAGGTAGTCTGGTATTCCAATCTCTTTAAGACTTTTCCACAGTTTGTTGTGCTCCACAAAGTCAAAGGCTTTCAGTTCAGTCGCTCAGTCATGTCCGACTCTTTGCGACCCCATGGACTGCAGACGCCAGGCTTCCCTGTCCATCACCAACTCCTGAAGCTTGCTCAAACTCATGTCCATCTAGTCGGCAATGCCATTCAACCATTTCATCCTTTGTCATCCCCTTCTCTTGCCTTCAATCTTTCCCAGCATCAGGGCCTTTTCCACTGAGTCATTTCTTCCCATCAGATAGCCAGAGTATTGGAGCTTCCTTCAGCTTCAGCATCAGTCCTTTCAGTGAATATTCAGGACTGATTTCCTTTTGGATTCACTGGTAGAAATTATTAGTCAGTCAGTGTAGAACTGCCTGAAATCAAAGGCTTTAGTGTAGTCAATGAAGCAGAAGTAGCTGTTTTTCTGGAATTCGCTTGCTTCTTCTGTGATCCAATGGATGTTGGCAATTTGATCTCTGGTTCCTCTGCCTTGCTGAAATAGCTTGTACATCTGGCAGTTCTCGGTTCATATACTGTTGAAGCCTAGCTTGATGGATTTTGAGCATTACTTTGCTGGCATGCGATATGAGTGCAATTGTGTGGTAGTTTGAGCATTCTTTGGCATTGCCTTTCTTTGGGATTGGAAGGGAAACTGACCTTTTCTAGTCCTGTGGCCTCTGCTGATTCTTCCAAATTTCCTGGCATATTTGGAAAAGTGTGGCACTTTCACAGCTTCATCTTTCAGGATTTCAAATAGCTCAGCTGGAATTCTTTCACCTTCACTAGCTTTGTTTGTCCTGATGCATCCTAAGGCCTACTTGGCTTCACATTCCAGGATATCTGGCTCTAGGTCAATGATCACACCATCTTGGATATCTAGGTCATTAAGATCTTTTTTGTATAGTTCTGTGTATTCTGCTTCTGTCCATACTGTTTCTGTCCTTTATTGTGCTCATCTTTGCATGGAGTGTTCCCTTGGTATCTCTAATTTTCTTGAAGAGATCTCTAGTCTTTCCCATTCTATTGTTTTCCTCTATTTCTTTGCACTGATCACTGAGGAAGGCTTTCTTATCTCTCCTTGCTATTCTTTGGAACTCTGCATTCAAATGGGTATATCTTTCCTTTTCTCCTTTGCCTTTCACTTCTCTTCTTTCCTCAGCTATTTGTAAGGCCTCCTCAGACAACCGTTTTGTTTTTTGCCTTTCGTTTTTTGGGGATGGTTTTTATCACCGTCTCTTGTACAGTGTCACGAACCTCCGTCCATAGTTCTTCAGTCACTCTATCAGTTCTAATCCCTTGAATCTATTTCTCACTTCCACTGTGTAATCTAAAGGGATTTGATTTAGGTCATACCTGTGCAGCTTAATAGTTTTCCCTTCTTTCTTCCATTTAAGTCTGAATTTGGCAATAAGGAGTTTATGATCTGAGCCACAGTCAGCTCCCAGTCTTGATTTTGCTGACTTTATAGAGCTTCTCCATCTTTGACTGCAAAGAATATAGTCAGTCTGATTTCGGTATTGACCATCTGGTGATGTCCATGTGTAGTCTTTTGTGTTGTTGGAAGAGGGTGTTTGCTATGACCAGTGCATTCTCTTCGCAAAACTCTGTTAGCCTTTGACCTGCTTAATTTTGTACTCCAAGACCAAATTTGCCTGTTACTCCAGGTATCTCTTGACTTCCTACTTTTGCATTCCAGTGCCCTATGGTGAAAAGGACATCTTTTTTTTTGGCATTATTTCTAGAAGTAACTAGACCTACTTCTGGTAGGTATATGCGTAATAACTGCTCAACTTCAGTTTTTTTGGCATTAGTGGTTGGGGCATAGACTTCGATTAATGTGATACTGAATGGTTTTCCTTGGAAATGAACCAAGATTATTTCAATTTAATGGTTATCTAATATTCAATTTTATGCAAACACCATAATTTATAACTTTAAGTTATTTTCTCTATTTTACTATTTAAAAAAGTCTTGTGCTAATTTCTTGTAGCTAACTTTTACCAAAC
This sequence comes from Bison bison bison, assembly GCF_000754665.1. NCBI lineage: Eukaryota > Metazoa > Chordata > Mammalia > Artiodactyla > Bovidae > Bison > Bison bison. The sequence goes on from NW_011494761.1 coordinate 2,648,608, forward strand.
ACCTTTAGTTAATTATTTCAATAATCTGTTATGAATAATTTTAAATACATGGAAAATTTGAAAGAATTTTAGAATGGACACCTGAATACCCACTATCTAGGTTGTATAATTAACTTTTAGTGTGTTGACTTTACTGTACATCTAGTCAGTTATCCATTCTTCTTAAATTTTTTGGTAAATATTTAGATGCCGAGTCATATAATTTTCAGGCCTATTTTATAAAATTTAAAAAAGTTTCTAAATTCTCCATGATTTTTAGTAATAATTTATACACTTTGAACTCTTGTCAACACTGGGTTTCTTGTTTTAATGTAACTTTTTAGATAATTTTTGATTTATAGATTTTTACTAAATTTTCTCATTTTATCTAAGATGACTTTCTTCATATGTAACACTCATAAAACAATGTTTATTTATCGTTTGCTTTAATTATCTAATTTCTACTCTAGATTTTGGAAATAAATGTATATAATTTGTTCTATATGGTGCTTCATGTTTTTTAAGGGGGACATTATACTTGTTACTTTTTAATGTACACTTGAGGAAAGTAATCAGGAAATCACTAGTCCCTTTTCTTTTAGTGTTTGCAGTAAGTGTGTAAATAAGTGTTAACTGGAATATTGGCTCTAGCACATTCAGTCTTTTTTCTCTATCACAGTGTCAATGGGCCGATGGAGAAAAAGGACACATTGCGGGCAGTCAGAGCTGGAAGCAGAATCTCATGAACTAAGCACTCGTTCACTCACTCACTGCATCATGGTTCACTTCTTGGACTTTGGTTTTATCCCTTGGACCTCTATTCCTTTCAGTCTAACAGTATGACTGATAAAAAGACTTACGAGTAACACAGATACAAATTTGAAGTGTTAAGGAACCTAGGCCTTTTGGTGGTTGGACAGTGTGAGGCAGTTGAAGCAAGGAAATGATTAGAAGGTCACAGGGCTTACACAGCAGTGTTTTAAATGAGAGATTGCCTGCATTCTATTTTAAGAGGAATTGATGATTATTTAACTTTGGTATAGCTATTTAAAAAGTTATTTGGAAATCCCTCTAGAAATATGTTGACTTTGTTATTTTTGGAGCATTCAGCGGAATCTCTTTATTTACAGCTGGGGTCGAAATGCAGAGAACTGAAAGATATTCATTTCGGCCAGTGTTACAAGATCTCAGATGAAGGCATGATCGTCATAGCTAAGGGCTGTCTGAAATTACAGAGAATATACATGCAGGAAAACAAATTAGTAAGTACTTCTTATCATCCTTCTGTTTTTCATTTAACTCTTGAATTCCTTATAACGCAGTGTTATCAGGTTTTTTCTGCTGATTTCTTTTGGTGGTTTAGAGGCAAATTCTACTTCAAAGCAAGAATCTTCTGAAAACAGTGATTTTTATAATTTGATTTTATAGTCATGTGGATGCTTGCTTATATGTGGTACTTACATGTTAAAAATTCTTCATTAGCATGTGTTAATGTGTTTTTTCCTAAACTGTGACGGTGGTAAAAATTAATTGGAAAAAATGAAATTTGGCTGCCAAACATGAGTATGTAGTTGTCATTCCTTCTGACTCCCCTAGGGGTTATAATAATTTTAGATAGTTAGGGATTTTTAACATTCAAGAAGATGTACATTTGTGAAATAGAGCCTTTCACTTAGTATGGCATAAAATGGGATTCAGTAAATTGAGACAGATAATCTTGGTAGTTACATAGGTTTTAGAGTGTTACATAGAATTTATATTATGTTTTAAGCACATGTGTAGATAATCATACACACTGTTTAAAACCATGTAATTTTCTCTTTTTGAGATATACTTTACATATCATAAAATATACCTTTTAAAAATGTACAATTCAGTATTTTTTAGTATATTCATAAAGTTATGCAGTCATCATCACTAGTTCTAAAATGGTTTTATTATCCCATAAAGAAACTTTGTGTCCATTAGCTGTCCCTCTTCATTCCGCCTTCTTCTAGCTCATGGCAACTGGTAGTCTACTTTTGGTTTCCATGGATTTGTCTGTTCCAGGCATTTCATATAAACAGAACACAATATGTGGTCTTTTGTATCTACCTTCTTTGCCTTACCATATTTTTTCAAAGTTCATTTGTGTTGTAGCATGTATCAGAGCTTCATTCCTTTTTATAGCAGAATAATATTTCAAATTCATTTAACTTTGATTTGATGAGTATGCAGTATAGAAAAAGAAAACTTTTTAACAGAAAAAGTTGTCACTGCAGAGGCATTAGTAGAGTTCTTGATGTCGAAAAAATACTCTACATTAAAATGTAGGCAAGATGGTCCTGACCGTGTATCAGATTTATAAAGAAGATGTGCTTTTTAACTCTATCTGCAAATGAAGAGATCTTTTTGTTGCTCCCCCCTCCTTAGAGTTAGTTTACAAAATTTAGTAATACCTCTCATGTATTAAGGTAAGTTTTGAAAAGTCTCTAAGAAACCTCAGCACTTCAAGTAAGATAATGCTTTTTTTTTTTTTTTAAGATTATAGTAAGAAAAAAATTGAAACATTGAATTAAAAGTATATGCTTTTATTAACACATAGAATTATATGTTTCTCTAAAATTACATAATAAAAATACTTCCTGTTCCTCTTTACATTTAATACAATTTTAATAATCACTCCCGAGTCTTTATGTTCTTTTGGAGACAGTAAGGTCTTCTGGGTCAGAGAGAGTGAATTTTTGAATCCTGCATTGTGACCCTGGTAAAGCTACTTAGGGTTTCTGAACGTCTTTTGCAAATTGGGTTATTAGTGTTTGTCTTTTTGCGGGTTGTGGTTTTGAGGATTAAATGACATAATGTCCTTAAATTGTGCAGTATTAATTTTGACTCATAGGAAACATAAAAAACTAGTGGTTGTTATGAGATCTTGACTGTGTGTGTCATCTGTTTCCACTTTACACTCAAGATAAATTAAAAGATGGTAATCCCGACTTACAGTTTTTAATATTTCTCATGTAATGGGAACATTATTGACTGATTAATATTTGTTTTCTTGTTGAGCAAAACCAGAGAAACATTTTTCTTTTTTTATTTGTCTTTAGGGTGAAAACCTTTTATTAATTAGAGAAAACAACATAAAGTGAAATTTAAAATTGACATTTAGAAAGGGCAAAACAAATCCTACCTGATCAAAGTCTTGTTTGTTTGGTTGTTCACTTTTAATGTCCCAAATCAACACTACAAAACACAAAGGTGGCGCCTCTGCACCCAAGCCAAGAGCGTTTCAGCCACCCAGAAGGTGACTGATCTACAGTTTGAAACCCTGCTCCGAGCATAGAATCCCACATACAGAAGATGCTCAAAACATCTTTGTTTCAGCAAAAAATTTTGGTCAGTGGTTTCTCAAAGGAATTAACCATGTTTTTTGACGGTTCTGAAGTGAAGTGAAGTCGCTCAGTCGTGTCCGACTCTTTGCGACCTCATGGGCTGCAGCCTACCAGGCTCCTTTGTCCATGGGATTTTCCAGGCAAGAGTATTGGAGTGGAGTGCCATTTCCTTCTCCAGGGGATCTTCCCAACCCAGGGATCGAACCCGGGTCTCCCGCATTGTAGACAGACACTTTACCATCTTAGCCACCAGGGAAGTCCAGTTATATTCAAATATCCTTGATATTATGGTCCATTAGAAAGATATTATGTACTTAGAGGCTAAAGGAAATAAGTTTTTTATGTAGTGTTATTCAGTAAATATTTTGATGTCATTGTAAATTTGAAGTAATTTTTCCTATATTTTAGTTCAAAGAAATTCTTTCAATTTAGAAAGAGAAATTGAGAATCATTTGAACTCTTTCTGTTGGACAGTTAAGCTGTTGATAACTCATCTCCCATAGGAACTTTGGTATGTATTTTTAGGAATTATGAAATAAGGATAAATATTTGAATTACTTGCAAAGCTGTGACTTTAAGTAGTCTGGGTTTTTTTTGCTCTGAGATGTATTATCATTAGTCCCTTAGCAACAAATATTTTAAACAGGATAAGTAGAAATAATAATCTGCTTAATGATAAATAATATTTATATATGCAGATATATAATTATACTGTATATTTAATTATATACAGGGATAATAAATGTCATTTAATAGAACAAACAATTAATACAGATACTTAGGAGAATATTGTGTTTGAAAGGATGCTAGCAGAACTTTACCTGTACAGATAGATATTGATCATTAGCCAAATTATTTTGCTAATTGTCGTATCTATCTTCTTAAGAACCTTCTCCAGAGTGTTCGAGTTTCATTATGTGGCCTGAAAACAGTCACAGTGCAGTGCTTTTCTAAAGCGTAAAGCTTGCTGACTTTAGAATATCAAACTGTGTGCTTTTCTATACACTGAGTATCTGACTGTATCTTGGCCTTTAGATGGCAGCATTGTCTTTGTATATTTCAGTGACACAGCTTTTGTGTCCTTGATATAACTGTAAAGATAAGATGCTTGTACATGGGTTTTTGCAGATATTTATGGTTTATTTTTAATTTTGTTGTTTAAATGATTTTAGGGAGATTTTCTTTAAAAATATGAAATGCTTAGCTTTATTTTGAGTGTTAAATGGTAAACTTGCCATCTTACCCAAAGTAGCAGAATATTTGAGTGTGCTTATTTGTGGCACTGTAAGTAAGGTAGACGTTAGAATGAGGAAAGGGATGTGTTATTTACCAGAGGGAGCTTTATGCAGGCGTCAAGTGAGGACAATGACTGGACATTTTTGGATTCAGATGATTGATGGTGAAGCAAAGAATTGAGGACTTAGATGTAAAATCTCCGCGCCCCCCCCCCAAATAATGGGTTTTTGTTTTAGTCATTTTTTGAATGAGACAGGTGCCATGCACCTAGATTGGATGTATTTTGCATTTTCTATAAAATATCATATAGATTATAAAAACAGATCTGAGGAATACAACTATAATGGGTGTCTAGCATATTGTGTATAGCCGTCTGTTGTCTATTAGCTGTAGCATTAACATCACTTCTGTGCAGGACTGGCTAAAATTATTCTAAAGCCATGTTTAGTTTGTGTATATAGTTACTGATGATATAGAAACTTCATTAAGTATATTTTCTCTGCTTTTTAATTTCCTTGCTCCAGATTCTGCTTCTCTACATTTTGGACAGAAGTTCTTTGGGCACCTTTTTATTTAATTTTAAAATGATGGGGTCAGTTAGATTATCTACATTTGCTATCCAACTTGATGTCTTGAAGTACTTATGTCTTAAAGATGTCTTAAAGTTTTATGATTTTGAAAATGGTTTCTATCCTAAGGCTTAGGGTCAGCATATTTGATATATATGTGTTATATTTATTTGGCCTATTTTTAGCATCTTGTACTTTGTAGAGTTATGAACTAGTATAGATTTCGGAGTTACCCAAGAAACTAGTAATATATTATGAATAGATTTTAGAAAGTTTTTGGGAAATGATGTATGTTTTCTGGTTAAAACTTGATTTCCTGTCAGTTAATTATGACTTTTTGTTTTTTTCAACCTCCTGGTGAATTATTTTACTAGTTTTATAATTCTGTACCATCTCCTTTGGCTCCTGCTGTAACATTATTTGTAACATTGTTTTTAATGTTGTTATCCTTTGGAGGCCTACATGTATGAAGTAGGATCTAAATTTACCTCTCTTGGTTTCCTTCTTCCAGGCTGGAAGCATTTTAGGGAATGAATGAAGCAAACACTTAAGTTTGAGTTGAAATGAATTCATCCTGTGATCCAACTGTTTCTTAATCATGTGATGCAGTTAATTATCTTAATTTTTGAACTTTGATCTCCTTGTTTGTAGAAAGGAGATAGTACTACCTCAGACTTGTTCTTAGGCAGATCAGACTAAAAGAGATTGAGGTGAAGTACAAAATGTTGTTCAGTCGCTCAGTTGTGTACAACTCGTTGCAACCCCATGGACTGCACACCAGGCCTCCCTGTCCATCACCAGCTCCTGGAGTTTACTCAGACTCATGTCCACTGAGTCAGTGACGCCATCCAACCATCTCATCCTCTGTCATCCCTTTCTCCTCCTGCCCTCAATCTTTCCCGGCATCAGGGTCTTTTCCAGTGAGTCAGCTTTTCACATCAGGTGGCCAGAGTATTAGAGCTTCAGCTTCAGCATCAGTCCTTCCAATGAATATTCAGGACTGATCTCCTTTAGGATGGGGTGGTTGGATTTCCTTGCAGTCCAAGGGACTCTTAAAGAGTTTTCTCCAACACCACAGTTCAAAAGCATCAATTCTTCAGCGATCAGCCTTCTTTATGGTCCAACTCTCACATCCATACAGGACTACTGGAAAAACCATAGCTCTGACTAGATGGACCTTTGTTGGCAAAGTAATGTCTCTCCTTTTTAATATGCTGCATATAGTTCCAAATGTAGGAGTCTTTATTAAAAGCTTTTTTCTTCCTCTCCCGATCAGAGTTCACTTTCTGGAGTCTACCAGTTTGAACTGGCCATTGTCAGTGCCCGCTGTCGCTGACTGTTCTGATTTCATCCGTTAGTTACCCACACAGTTTAATTCTTTATTTTTGCTGCTTGCTGTAATTTGAGGTTGTTGAAGCAGTTAAGTGAGTAGACTGGTAGCCATATTATCATCAATTAGGGTAAGTAAGGTAAACATTTGCATCAAAGCTTAAATAGCAGTAACTAATTCAGCATTCTATTAAGGCTTGTCTTTTCCTGACTCTTCAACTTTGAGTGAATATATTAAGGGATTTGGTCCCCGCTACCCTCCAGTACCCCCACTACATTCTTGATATCTTATTCCTCAAATACTCCTTGAGAAGTGAGTTTACTTGTAATCCCAGACATAAGTGATGTACATTTATGAAGGATTGCATTTTGTAAGTACTCACTTTGGCTTCCAGAGTCTCCTAGGGTAGATACTCGTCTTCATTGCCTTTCCCCTCTGAATGGACAAAGCATTTACTTGCATCGAGTGGTAGTTCCCAGTAAACAGTGATGCACAAATATGGCATTCTAGAGAAGGTGACGTTAAGTTATTAAGCTTCATCTTGTCTTTGTTACTACATTTCAGAATTTTGCTTTCAGTTTTTGATGTTTAAAAAGACTTAGTAGTTGTTATCTCACTGAGTATTTATCATGTACCCAGGTACAATGTAGTTTCACATAATTAATTTTCACTTATTCCATTTTACAGATGAGGAAATTGAGGCCCCGAAAGATTAAGTAACAATAGGTAAATGTCACAGTCAAGGTTTTAACCCAGATATGTCGGATTCCTGAGTATTTGTCTTCAAGACCTTTGATTGCCTGGATACATCACAGATGGAGCTAAATCTATATGCCTTTGAACCAAGCAGTAATTTCCAAAAGGCATTATCCCTCTTAAAACATTTACCGACAGGTTCTGTAAGGCACCAAAGGAGGAAGTTAATTGTTAGCATGAGCAGAAGATCCTTTTGCTAGAATAATAACTTTTTTTTAGGGGGAGCGGCTAATACTAATAGAGATACACTGAACTCTTTTCTAGGAAAATTAGTAAAATTGTCAAAGAGAAGAAGTGTCTTCTGGAGAGTGTTTAATGTTGATATTAACCCTGTATAAATATAATTAATTTTATTAGAATTGCACTCATGCAACATTTTTTACTTTTCATAAACATAATGTATTTTTTATGAAGTTTGTATTTAGAAGCTAAATATTTTGTCTAATAGATTTAATAAAAATTCTAATGAGTTAATGAACTGATAGCTTTCCACTCTATCCCTTAACACTGTTTCAGATGTTGATTTGGTGCAGTTAAAAATGGAATACTTACTGTGTGCCAGGCACTCAATAGTGTTAAAGAATTTAAAAAGTTATACTGCCAAAGAAAGGATATCCTTTTCTAGTGATAAGTGCTGTGGAAATGCCAGTCACAAAATAAGTACTTCTGTGAGAGGCCAGGGAGGAATCAGGAAATCCTGTTAATAATCGGTGGCGTTGGAACTGGGTCTTGATTGATACGTAGCGATGTGGTGACTATGATGCAAGCAGACATTTTGTGAGAAAAGTGCTGCTGTGGGAAATAGCGTTGACAAAAACAAGGCATTAGAAAAATATGTGGAACGTCCAGTTAGTAGTGGAGAAGGAAATGGCAACCCATTCCAGTGTTCTTGCCTGGAGAATCCCATGGACAGAGAAGCCTGGTAGGCTGCAGTCCATGGCGTCGCACAGAGTTGGACACGACTGAAGCGACTTAGCAGCAGCAGCAGCACCTGGTTAGTAGTGGGTGTCCAAGTAAGATTAGGATTTTATCGTAGTTGGGGAAGTGTTCATAATTGGGTCTGTGAAGGAAGGTGGGGACCAGGTTGTTAAGTTTCTTGAGTGTCATGATAAGAAATTTGTGTATCTCTTGGTAACTGGGATTGTAGTTTGAGATTTCTAATTTGAAATGTGGTCAAATATTTTAGTCTTGTATATTTTCTAATTTTAGGAAATTAAAAAAATTCAAAATACTGAAAAGACTAGTAACATCTGTAATATAAGCCCGTCGTCACCTAGACATTGACAGTTGTTAGCCTTTTTGTCGGAGAAGGCAATGGCACCCCACTCCAGTACTCTTGCCTGGAAAATCCCATGGATGGAGGAGCCTGGTGGGCTGCAGTCCACGGGGTCGCTAAGAGTCGGACACGACAGAGCGACTTCACTTTCACTTTTCACTTTCATGCGTTGGAGAAGGAAATGGCAACCCACTCCAGTGTTCTTGCCTGGAGAATCCCAGGGACGGGGGAGCCTGGTGGGCTGCCGTCTATGGGGTCGCACAGAGTCAGACACGACTGAAGTGACTTAGCAGCAGCCTTTCTTTTAAATTTGTTTCTTCTTGAATTAATAAAGCAAATAAACTTGAAGTCTCTTGTCTTACATCCCATGTTACCACTGTCTCTTTCTAGAGGTAACTACTGTGATGATCTAAAATGCTTAAAAAACCAACAGCTTTAGCACACATAATGGACCACAAACAGCAGTGCAGTGTTGCTGAGTGTGTGGTCACAGTGGTTGTGTCTGACGTTACAGGGTTAGCTGCTGGTCTCACGTAGTTTGTCAGTCTGCAATCCCCTTTGTTTACTTTTAAGTTGTTTTTGGTATCTAGCTTAATGAATATGTAATTCCTTCTTTTAAACTTTTAGTGTTCTATAAATGTATGTATCTCGTGTTTATCCATTCACATTAAGGGACCCTTATATTGCTTCCATTGTTTTGCTTTATAGGTAAGGTTAACAATAAAAGCTTTGTGCAAGTCTGTTGGCTTATCCATGAGAATTTCTCTGGGAGCTAGTCTAGAAATGGAATTAAAGGGAGCTAAGATATCAGATACATTTTGAAAATTTTGATAGATGTCAAGTTGCTCTTCATGAGTAACTGAAATCATGGTTTACAGGTGTATCTTGCTGATGGGTTGTCAGCTCTTTTGAGGATAAAGAGTATCATGTTTCCTTTTTATCCCATCCACCCACCTATTGGCACATAGTAGATATTCAATAAATGTTGGTTTAGTGACTAATGGCTTACTGTTGAATTGAATATACTTTTAAAGGTATTTCTTCTAGCATTTTGGGAACATGCTTTAAAAAGTGGGTGGACTTAAGCTTATAAATAAAAGCTTGAAGAATAGGTTAAAGATGGAGAGTCTGTGGCTTTCTGACTTTGCAGTACGTACATCTCTTTGATCTGGTTACTGTATCAATGATGCTGTTCTTCATGTATCAGGTTTACCCAGCCAGAGTCATTCATGTTCTCAAGGGTTATTTTCTGGGATAATATTTCTTAACAACATGCCATTCTGATGAACTAGAATATAATTTTATCCTTGTAAAAATTACATTGACTCATACCTTCTTACCATTTATAAAATTGGCTTTATTTTGTTCAGTGATATTCAGAAGATCTACTTTAATTAAAAGCTAGAGTTATTTGGCAAACCTGAAAAAAAGTTAAAATGTTATTTGGCATATTTTTCAATCTGCAGAATGAATGCATTTTTATTCATTATACATTCTTTGGTAGAGCTTACCATCTTTCTTTTAGAACTGTTTTTCTGTTTTCCTTCTGTAGGTATCTTTTTTGTCAGGTATCTTGGTAAGGACTTAACTGAATTGTATTCCTTCATTTTAAAGGCATAGAAAACCATGAAGAGTGAGTGCATGTGTGTGTGTGTCTGTCTTCTCCTGTGGACCGGTGTGGTAGAGGACAGGCAGTAGCTTCGATAATATCCAAATAATTTTTCTTTGGATTACGTCAGTTTTGTTTTTTGTTTCTTTTTTACCCAGCATATTTATTTAACTAATTGTATTAATTTAATGACATTAAATTTAGTTCACAGATTTTTGGGGGCCCATCAGCTGATGATAGGAGTTCCTCAGATTCAAACAATCACAAGTTGAAGCAAGCTTGGTGTTGAAAACTGATACAGGTATTCCAGTGTTGATAATGAAGAATTTATTATAGCTAAAAGTTTTGTTGTTATTGTTGTTTAGTCGCTAAGTTGTGTCTGACTATTTAGCGACCCCATGGACTATAGTCTACCAGGCTCCTCTGTCCATGGGTTTCCCAAGCAAGAATACTGGAGTGGGTTGTCATTTCCTTCTCCAGGGGATCTTCCTGACCCGGGGATTGAACCTGAGGCTCCCGTCACGTTTCCTTACCACTCAGCCACTAGGGAAACTCGGAATAGGAGACTCAGATAGTATTTGCATATTGTTAATATTTTGTGGGGGGGGCGCTCAGATTCTAGATTACTGAAAATAAATTTATTCTGGGTTTAAAATTTATAGTTGATAGGTTATCCCTAGTATTGCAGTTCTTTTACTGGTGTTACTTTCCACTTACATACTCTGTAGTTTAGATCCTTTTTTTTTTTTTTTAATGTAGTTTTTATTTTTTCTAGGAGTGCATATTAAAAAATCAGAGATTTGGAACAAATCAAATTATTTCTCAAATATAAATGTGAAAGTGCTGTCTTAGTCTCTGTGCTCAAGTGTTGGCAAGTGGGTTGAGATAAAGAGCCAAATGGTTAGACTTAGCAAATAGAAACTTTATAAGGTTAAATAAGAGTGGAATGCTGGGAGTACATTAAGTCTGCTGTTTATGAGCACACATTCTTCAACTGCCTATCTAGGCTGTCAGTCAACAAGTGAGATGTGTTGCTTAGATCTGGTGAGAAGTTTTGGCTTATAGCTGTCACAAGGCTGTTAGTGTATTAAGATATGCAAGACTTAATTCCATTTACTGTTTTCGTGATTAGGCTTTAGGGGAGAAGAATTTCTCGTTTTCTTTCTTTTTTAAGTTGTGCCTTTCAGAACGTCTTTTATAAACTATAGTTGAATCTGGCTACCAGGTGATAAGATGCTTCTTTCCAAGTATTTTATTGTAGTTATTATCAAAAGAGGCATTGTCACGAAAGTGCATCCAGACATCCTGTGGTGAGGACTGCTCCTATTTCTGCTGCAGACTTTGCTTATCCATATTGCCTATATTGTTTCTTTTTGCTGTCTTTCTTCATGTTCTTATTAAAGGTCTAGAATGAGTTTACAGATGAGAGTATTGGGGTAAAATCTTTCCCTTGGACTGTACCTTCTGGTTTTTAGTAGCTGAGAAATTGAGGCCAGATGAAATATATACTATTTTGATATTACTTATTTTTTAACCCTCCAATTGCTTCCTATTTTATGTAGCTACATAAAATTTAGGTTGCAGAAAAGACCAATATTGTATTTTTCTTTAATGAGTGCTCTACTTCACTATTTTTGGTTTCTAACCTGTGATAGACTCCAGGAGAGTCCTTGGGAGTAGAAAATTTGTTGAGTCTATTACCAGGTTTTCATTGACTATTTTTGATTTAAGCATAATATCTAGGTATTTATCATTCACTGTAATGCGATACATAAATGAATATATTGAGAATTTGTAATCCGAAGATAAATAGTTATGTATCAGACTCCTAATTAAACTGTGTCTGGGTGATTATTCTTATCTTTTATTTTCCCCTTATTGAATATATATCTCTGAGAAAACAAAGAGGAAGGTATATATTTATATACATTGTTTTTAAAATGCCTATCAAACGACTACAGATTATAAAATTATCTTGATCATTTAATGCTGGATTTTTGCTTTGACTCCTCTGAGAACAAGGTATGATTAGGTTAAGCCATGACTTGTAGGTTCACTGAGTGGGAATCAAAATACAGTCCCATGCCTGCTTACTAGGTTAATGCTAACTTTAAATATTTGATGATACTTACGGATACTTTGGGGGCTTCCGTTGTAGCTCAGTCGTTAAAGAATCTGCCTGCAGTGCAGGAGACCCGGGTTCAATCCCTGGGTTGGGAAGATCCCCTGGAGAAGGAAATGGCAACCCATTCCAGTATCCTTGCCTGGAAAATCTAATGGACAGAGGAGCCTGGTGGGCTGCAGTCCATGGGGTCGCAAAGAGTTGGGCGTGACTAAGCGACTAGCACTTATAGATAGTTTGATATTTTTTATGTTTTAAGTTCTTGCAGGACACAATTTTATATACACACATATATTGATATATTAATAAGTACTTTTTAATCATATATAACTATAGTCAATTCCATTGTGTAATCTATGATATATTTTCATAAACTACAATTGTGTCAAGCTTATGAGTGAAGAACTTAAAGGAAAACAGTGTGAAAGATAATGGTATATTGTATATTCCACTGGATTCTGTCATGGCCTAAGACATTTCTAAGACTGGCTTTGTTATTTGTTAAATCTACAACTCAGAAATACTCTTGCTAAACTACTGTATTCATCATTTCAGGAACTTGTAGTGGTTGACTACAAAAAGTTCTCCAGTTACTTGTCTCTGTTCTCATTATGTTCTCAACTAGTCTATTTACTCTGCATTTTCTGTTGTCATCTTGCTTTCTTCCAATATGTGTTCAAGCTGAGCGAAAGATGATTGGTTAAATATTCTTTAAGAATTCGACCACATTTATTACTTTCTAGTACTCTGTCAACTTCCTTTATTATTTCCTATTAATCCATTGATAATTTGTTGTAGGTTTCAAGGCTTCAGTCTAATCATGTAAGCTCCTTAAAAATAGGGATGTCTTTTTTTTTTAAATTTGTTTATAGTAACTGACTATATATTTGTTAATGTTTTGACTAAATGGTTAAAAATTAATCTTTTTATACTTAAAAATTATAAATTTTCTGAAAAGGACAGTTAGTTAAGATGAACCTTCTATTCTGAAATTTTCTTCTGGAAAAATTCTTTTTGTGCCCAAAAGAAAGATCTTAAAAATTAATATCTTTAGTGAGGTACATGTCAGTCACTTTAAGTATGATTATGACCAACCTAGATAGCATATTCAAAAGCAGAGACATTACTTTGCCAACAAAGGTTTGTCTAGTCAAGGTTATGGTTTTTCCTGTGGTCATGTATGGATGTGAGAGTTGGACTGTGAAGAAGGCTGAGCACAGAAGAATTGATGCTTTTGAACTGTGGTGTTGGAGAAGACTCTTGAGCTGTC
>NW_011494761.1:2662225-2669621 GCF_000754665.1 Bison bison bison
GGGGACGACAGAGGATGTGATGGCTGGATGGCATCACTGACTCGATGGACGTGAGTCTGAGTGAATTCCGGGAGTTTGTGATGGACAGGGAGGCTTGGCGTGCTGCGATTCAGAGTCGCAAAGAGTCGGACAAGACTGAGCGACTGATCTGATCTGATCTGATGTATATATAAGATACCTTTTAGTATAAAAGATTCAGTTTTTATTAACGGCTAAACTGGTGAAATATATTTATTCTATAGTGATGTCAAGTGATTTTCACTAGTGTTCTTCCCAGAAAAATGGCAGTCATACTTTGAGGAAGTAAAATCTTTCCTCGAAGATAAGAGAGAGGTATGTCCTCCTCAAGAATTAAGTAGCTTTTAAGAACTGATTTTTAAAAGCTGAATCAAGTCTTGTGACTTTAAAGCTGTTTTCTTTTTTATTGCAAATTACCTGTTAGATACTTGGTTTGCATTCCATTGAGGATATTTGAGTTGTTCCATTGCTTTCACCAGTGTATTTTCCTTCCTTGCTTTCAGAAAACTCGAACAAAAATCTCTTGAGCTTGCTTAGAATTGTGGTCCTTTTTCTGTTGTCATTTTTAATCACTTGATTTTTCTTAAAAAGATGAAAGTTAACATCTTGCATTTATGTTTGTTTGGAAGAGCTTGCTTTTATTGTTGCAGTTAGAAAGAGATAAGTATAATATTTGATACATATATTGATTGCATAGTACCCAGAAAATGTATCAAACATATCTGGCATTAAATTTAATTAGAACATCGACATTGCATGCTTATATACCATGATATACCATGCAGAAGTTTACACTGGCAATTTTTAATACTTTATATTCTTATTTTTTAAGTATCATAAATTGGTTCCATTTATGTTATTATCTTTTGGTTCTTTAATATGTCCTAATAGTTTTATAGAATCAAAAATTAGGGAAAGAATACAGCAAAAGAAGCATAGATAGGTATCTAGTTAGAATAATGTAGTTTACTTCTTCATTTTCTTGGAGAATTAAGTGGCATTTGGAAAACTTAAGGAAAAAATTGGTCAAGTATTGGGTCAGCAAGCTGTATTGTTTATCCTTGGATTAAATTGTGCTTTTTCAGTTTAGAAGTGCTACCTTTTTCTGGTATACCTAGATGACTTTCTTCTGTAAAGTCACTCTGAGTGTGTATATAAGCATCACCTGTTTTTATATATTAGAGTCTATTTAAAACCATCACATTATAATGATATACTTTATGATACTTTTAGATTACAGTCAAGATAGACTTTTTTTTCAAGAAGAGTGAAATAGTGCTGACTGTTGGTCACTATTAGTATAGGAGATATTTCACATACAGTCTTCTTCAGAGGTATAAATCAGTATCAGTTGGTGTATGGATTTGCCCAGTGTCGCAGTTTCATTCTTCAGATGTGAGAGCCTTTCCCCTTTCTCTCCATCAAGGCATATCTTTCTTTAGCTGTTGTACATACTAATTTCTCCAGTTATTGGAATTAACTTGTAATCACCTTAATGCTTCCTCCTCACCTTTGAGATTTTGTATTTATCCATGTCTAAAGTTAGTTATTTGATTTTATGCATTATAATATTAAAAGTATATTAAGTTTGCATGGGTGTATTATTGATCAAGTACTTCCTTCTTCTGACCTTTCCTTTCTTAAAAAAAAAAAAGTGACAACCTTGAAAGTGATCTTAGAAGGCCTCTAAACCTGCTTTCTGCAAATCCTTTTATTGCATGCCTGATGAGCTGTGTGTGTGTGTGTGTGTGTGTGAAGGTTATTTATTAATGAATATATAAGAATTCATGCAATATTCTAATGACAGTTGAAAATTTGTTAGTGAAATGGTATCAAAGTGGTATTTGACCAAATTTTTAAAATTTCTAGCATTTAAAGTTATTGCTATTAATGCCTTAAAAGAAAGGTTACATATACTCACCACATTGTTTAAACAAAACTGGAGGAACTTATTTTCAGTACTGATTAGCACCAAATTAGTGTGAGAATCTGCAATTTAACAATCTAAACCTTGCCTCTTCTGAATATGTACATTGTTTTAGGGGACGTTCCCATTTTAGGTGGTGTATGGTGCTAAGTAGTGGTCCTCTAAAACTTTTGTGGTTTCATTTACAATTAACATGCTCTTTGACAGCTGGCCTTTATTAATCTCACACCATGGGTTTGAAACTTTTTCCTTAAAGCTTTATAGTTGAATTACAATACATTGTGTCCTTTGTTTTCTCCTGGAAAAGGATTTAAACAAACTTTCTATTGCACCTGTTGAATATGTATTTCATAGTAACCACCATGAAGTTTGCAGCATTTAAGAAGATGAAGAAGCAGAGATAAAAGATACATATTCAAGAAGGCTTGGTTTCACAGTTGGTGCATAATCCTTTCTGCTGTCATTGGTACCCTAACCCTGTACCTACCAGAACAAAAGGAGCTGAATTGGAAATTGTGGGAGCTGGGGAGCATTCAGTTGGCAGCCCATCGCTTGGCCCATAGGCGTTGTCAGGTCTCAGTTTGATGCCCTTTATTCTTTCTGACAGATGTGAGGTAGGGTCTTCGAGGGGGAAGTCATTACTAGAGAGAGGGCAGTGTCAGATCAAAAGTAACCAGTGATCAAACAAGGTAAAGGGCTGTGGAAAATAGGCTCTCTTTCTGGCCTCAACACCTGCCTGATCACTGAAGGGGATAGTTTTTCTGTGTTAGGGCAAGTTGATTTTCTTTGATGTACAGTGAATTAGAAGTCAGAATGGAAGCTTAACTGGAGTACAGAAGATTTTTACATCCTAGTTCTTGAGCAGTTTAGATGTTTAAACATTTTACTTTAATTATCTAGAGGTTATAGAGTCATTCTCTGTAGAGTAAAATATAAAGACTCACCCTGACTAACTTTGTTATCAATATTTCTTTAGAGATAGTATTAATGGAGAAGCAAATTTCAGTATAGTATACTACAGGCTGAGAAGTCATTGAACTCTGCCTTTCAAACATCTAACTAGAACTAATCAGAACATTTATATGATTATAATGATGTATAACAAATGCTAAGCATGGCACATAGTAGGACCCTTCAGTGGTAAAATTTCAAAAGTAACCTCACTAAATAATTTAAAAAAATGAATTAACTCTTTCTCCCTAGAGGGAAAATTATTACTGTTATTATTAGAAATTATTATTGTATTTTGTCTTAAGGTAACCTTTCCTAACCAAGTTATTTGAAAGATTTACTGAGACAGTCTCACTGAGGTTTTACATGTGTGCTTCTTTTCCTTGCCCTTTCATCTTTGTAGGTATGTGACTAAAGTCTGGAAGACGATGATATTTTTATTTTCTGTTAGTTTTCTATGTGGATAAATTGACAATTGAGGCATATTTCTAAAAATTTCAGTTTTTCTTCACATTAAGGTTAAAGATTTGACTGCTACTAGATTTCACTGTCCAATTTTTGGCATTTAAAATACTGCTGAATTTCATCCAAGCTCATAGTTAGCAGTCATTTGTCTTCAAATGAGAATTTACAGCCTTTTAAAAATTATTTTTAATCTAATAATTTATCTGCTCATCTTTGCCAAAAGTTTCATTTTTGTCTGTTTTTGATGATTAGGTAACATAAATCTCCTTTCTTCATTCAGGGTCTCCTTTTTCAGTATGTAATTTGACTTAGGAATTCTAATATTGGCATTGAGTCAGGTGTCATAAATTTCTATTTGATTAATTTCATTTGGAATAAAATGTCTTATAAATTAATATTCTATTTCTATTTTTGAAACTTTAAAATTTAAGAAATCTTATTACAGACTCATTACACAATCTAAATTTTAACATTATCTAAGAGTGATATAATTTAGTAAATTATTATTTTTTTTAATTAATTTTATTTTATTTTTAAACTCTACATAATTGTATTAGTTTTGCCAAATATCAAAATGAATCCGCCACAGGTATACATGTGTTCCCCATCCTGAACCCTCCTCCCTCCTCCCTCCCCATACCATCCCTCTGGGTCAATTAATCTAAGGAAAGTATGTTTCTAATCTTAAACTTGATACTATTTAAATCTAATTTTTAAAATATTCTCTGTTGCATTTGTATGTTCTTTTTAAATTGTTAGATTGAAGGTTCAGTGGCTCCATGTTGGTCTCTTGGATTTTGTAACTTCCCTTTATAAATTGTTTTCATAAATGTGGAAAATGAGGTCTTTTCTTCTTAGGTTTGATATACTGCAATTGTAGCAATTCCTATTACTTGATTTATGGGTTTAGAACATTTACTTTTTAAGTGGTAGTGGTAATTGGTCAGGATTATCTAACTAATTACTAATTTGATATGGAGGTAAGTGAATTTTAACCTTACCAAATGACCTTTATGTTTTACTTACCAGTTTAGAGTATATCACTGGTAGTTTAATAAATCCAACCACTGTCATCTTGCATAAGAATAAGATGATTGTACTAAATTTCTTTGACTGCTAGACATATTATGCGGAGAAGGCAATGGCACCCCACTCCAGTACTTTTGCCTGGAAGATCCCATGGACGGAGAAACCTGGTGGGCTGCAGTCCATGGGGTCGCTAGAGTTGGACACTACTGAGCGACTTCACTTTCACTTTTCACTTTCATGCGTTGGAGAAGGAAATGGCAACCCACTCCAGTGTTCTTGCCTGGAGAATCCCAGGGATGGGGAAGCCTGGTGGGCTGCCGTCTATGGGGTCCCACAGAGTCGGACACGACTGAAGCGACTTAGCAGCAGCAGCAGCATATTATGACTTTTTAATAACAACTTTTGGGGGAATAAAAACTCTGTTAAATATTTATATTGGTTTTAAGACTTTGATTTTGTGTTTAGTCGTGTCTAGACTCTTTGCGACCCTTTGGACTGTAGCCCAGCAGGTTCCTCTGTGCGTGGGATTTCCCAGGTAAGAATACTGAAATGGGTTGCCATTTCCTCCAAAGGATCTTCCTGACCCAGGAATCGAACCACATCCTGCATTGGCAGGTGGATTCTTTACCACTGTGCCATCAGGGAAGCCTCCTGTGATTTTAGAGCTACTTGATTGTAGAATGGCTTCCCTGGTGGTGAAGATATATGTGTGTGTGTGTGTGTATTCATATCTGTCTTTATATTTTTGCAAATATGGTTGATTATACCTAGGAATAGTTCATACTCAGTACATAGGTATTTTCTGTATTCCTAGGAATGGTCTATTTAATGATATTTAAATATTGAGTGAGCTAACTAATAAAATGTTTTTGGAGATCACATTAGCACATTTCAACTTTGATTGCCACAGATTTTTTCCTTTGAAGAAGTTATAACCAATCATATCTGTAAGAATGTAGAATAGGGAATAAATTTATGTACCAGTTTCCACTTTTAGAGAGTTTCAGTCTAAATGGAGATCTCAAATGTGTGCGTGTGTGTGTGCTTATACATAAATACATATGTAATATATATTTGTGTCTGTATATTCAAAATAATATAAGATAGTGAAGTAATTTCAAATTAATGTAATTTGAATTTAAAAGGGAGTTTTTTTGTTCCCTGGATTATGCTTTGCTTTATGAAGGAGTCTGAGGTGTCCACATTGAGTGTTGATTTGTCTTTCTTTGCTCTCTAAAGTATATCTTAGTGAGATTGCTTGAGTGATAAATACAGCTGGCATTAAGTATTTAGGGTTAGAGTTTGAAAAGCTGCATGCAGTTCATTCCATTGAAGTTTGTTCAATATTTTATATTGTGAGGCATACCTGAAGAAGTGGAGCAGTAGATCCCTTGCATGCTTCTTAGAAGTGTCAGACAGCTTCAGGAAGATTTGGTGGTTTAGTTTTGGTATAGTTCCTTTGGTTTTTCTCAGTGCAGACCAATCATTTAGGTAATTTATTGGAAAAAAATTATTAAATACATTGATTTATAATATTTGGGAGAAGAGAAGCTAAAATTAGAGGCAAAGGTTAGAGGGTGGAATGACATTTTATACCCTAGAAAATGATATTGAAAGCCTGGAAATTAATAGGTTAATAGTGCTAAAGTTACAAGTGGTGTAATTCTGGAAAATGTGTTTTCCTTAGCTCCTTCATGGTTATATACTACATGGATCAATTATTTTCCATAAGTCCAATCTCTTCCCATCTACTTATTCATTCATTCATTGTTTATTGAGTAATAACCACATACATGGGCTTCCCTGGTGACTCAGTGGTAAAGAATCCACCTGCTGTTGCAGGAGACGTGGGTTCGATCCTTGGTTTGCAAAGATCCCTTGGAGAAATGGCAACCCACTCCAGTATTCTTGCTTGGAGAATCCCATGGACAGAGGAGCCTGGCGGGCTAAGGTCCATGGGGTCCCAAGGGTCAGACACAGCTTAGCAACCAAGCAACAGCAACAGCAGAACCACACACACAGCACTGTGCTTCTAGACCCAGGTTTCCTTGGGCTGTGCCAGTCCGCTTACTATAAAGTAACTGAATTAACATGAGCAGTTTCTTTCCATCCTGTAATTACCTGTGGATGAGTCCACTGGGGAGAACAGTAACATCGCCCTAGTAAGGCCATTGCGTTAGAGCTTGGACTCAGCCTTTCTTATATTGAAAACTACATTTTAAGAATATGAAAATAATGATGTCTAGATATTTTATTTGCTAATGATGATAACCTCTAAGTTAGTTACCAAACTAAGGTGAAATATTTTGAAGATTAAAATTAAAAGGAGCTGATATATGGTATGGGGTTCCCTGGTGGCTCAGAGGTTAAAGCGTCTGCCTGGAATGCAGGAGACCCAGGTTCAATCTCTGGGTCTGGAAGATCCCCTGGAGAAGGAAATGGCACCCCATTCCAGTACTCTTGCCTGGAGAATCCCATGGAGGGAGGAGTCTGGTGGGCTACAGTCCACGGGGTCGCAAAGAAAACATGGTATATTCATTAAAATGACTTGCTAGCTTTTAAAGAAGACTTTGCTGTTAAAGGTAGATTTGTCCCATTGAGCTGTAATAGTATATGGGTAGCAGTACTTGAATTGAGTTTTTGGCATTATTCTGTTTAATTATTATTAGTATATTTGTAAGGACTTTGCCATCTCTGTCACAGAGTTTTCCCTCATAAGAACCCTCAGTTATATAGTCTCTCTGGGCTTGGTGCTGGGGAAAGCTAGATTTCTGAGCAATTGCTTTCCTTTATGACTTAATACTGTGAATTTTATAAACTATATTGTGGTCTCATTTACCTCTTTTCTTTGATATCTTAGAAATTAAGAAACATAGTAATTGATGTAAAAACACTCAGAATTTCTCTCTTTACTATAGAATAACTTTTTCATTTTAACCCTTATTTTCCAGTGCCTCAGTTCCTACTTGTTTTTCTCCTGTAGGGTGAATTTCCATGACCTGTCTC
>NW_011494761.1:2669721-2671989 GCF_000754665.1 Bison bison bison
GACCTGTCTCAATTCCTTTTTTGGAAAGAGGAGGGATATACCTAAATACAAACTGAAGTACTTATATAAGTTTATTTTAACTTTAAAACACCTTTGTCTTTGAATAGGCAGTGTGGTGTAATGGAAAGTGCTTTGAGGTTTGAATTAGGGAGCTATAGGTTTATATATATATATATATATATATATAAATATAATGGGGCTTCCCTGGTGGCTCAGAGGTTAAAGCGTCTGCGTGCAATGCAGGAGACCCGAGTTCAATCCCTTGGTGGGGAAGATCCCCTGGAGAAGGCAATGGCACCCCACTCCAGTATTCTTGCCTGGAGAATCCCATGGACCGAGGAGCCTGGTGGGCTACGGTCCATGGGGTTGCAAAGAGTCGGACACGACTGAGCGACTTCACTTTCACTTTCAGGTTTATATAAGGTTTCTGTATCCTAGTTGAGCCACTTTGGGAAAATCCCTGTGAGGTGTTTCCTCATTTGTACTAAGTACTCATGTGTACTGAGTTGCTTCAGTTGTGTCTGACTCTTTGCAGCCCTGTGGACCATAGCCTGCCAAGCCCCTATGGCCACGAGATTTCCCAGGCAAGAATACTGCATTGGGTTGCCATGCCCTCCTCCAGGGGATCTTCCCAACCCAGGGATTGAACCCACGTCTCTTGTATCTCCTGTACTGGCAGATGGGTTCTTTACCGCTAGCGCCACCTGGGAAGCCCATTATCTCAGGCAGTTTATGTAAAAGTGGTAGTCTTGTATTAAGTGAATAGTGAGACTTTTCCTGTAGTCATTTATCTATTACACTATTAATAATATTGAAAGTGAACCATAATTAAAAGAGTATTTGAGAGGATCTTACAAAATACTAAGAAATATAAGAGGCTTAAATAACCCTTGTCAGAAAAAATCTTCATGCATGTTTAAAAAATTCTAAAAGTACAGAAAAGTACAAAAGGAAAACTTCCTGCTAATCCATCTGATGATTGTTTTGGGAAAGCTTTTAATGCACATGCAAATATGTATACATATATTTTTATTTGTCTATCATTCCTTTAAAATTTTTAATTTAAAAAATTAAATTGAAGAATAGTTGATTTACAATACTATTTTAATTTCAGAAACATAGTGATTCAGTGTTTTTCTTGATACATGGCATTCAAAGTTATGACAAAACACTGGCTGTATATCCCTGTGCTGCACAGTGTATCCTTGTTACCCATTCATTCTATGCATGGTGGTTTGTATCTCATAAATCCCGTAGCCCTATCCCGTCCTTTCCCACACTGCCATCTTCACACTGCTAACAACTAGTTTCTTCTTTATATTTGTGAGTCTGCTTCTGTTTTGTTACAGGCATTTGTTTATATTTTTAGATTACACATGTAAGTGATAGCATAGAGTATTTGTCTTTCTCTGTCTTATTTCACCAAGCAAAATAGCCCTTCTGGGGCCATCCTCATTGTAGCAACTGGCAGAATTCTATTCCTTTTCATGGCTGAGTAATATCCTAGAGTGGGCCTTAGGAAGCATCACTACAAACAAAGCTAGTGGAGGTGACGGAATTCCAGTTGAGCTATTCCTAAAATATTCAACTATTCCAGTTGAGCTAAATCTACTAAAAGATGATTCTGTGAAAGTGTTGCACGCAATATGTCAGCAAATTTGCAAAACTCAGCAGTGGCCACAGGACTGGAAAAGGTCAGTTTTCATTCCAATCCCAAAGAAAGGCAATGCCAGAGAACACTCAAACTACCACACAGTTGCACTCATCTCACACACAAGTAACGTAATGCTCAAAATTCTCCAAGCTGGGCTTCAGCAATACATGAACCGTGAACTTCCAGATGTTCGAGCTGGTTTTAGAAAAGCAGAGGAACCAGACATCAAATTGCCAACATCTGTTGGATCATTGAAAAAGCAACAGAGTTCCAGAAAAACATCTATTTCTGTTTTATTGACTATGCCAAAGCCTTTCACTGTGTGGATCATAATAAACTGTGGAAAATTCTGAAAGAGATGGGACTACCAGACCACCTGACCTACGTCTTGAGAAATTTGTATGCAGGTCAGGAAGCAGCAGTTAGAACTGGACATGGAACAACAGACTGGTTCCAAATAGGAAAAGGAGTATGTCAAGGTTGTATATTGTCACCCTGTTTATTTAACTTATATGCAGAGTACATCATGAGAAACGCTGGACTGGAAGAAACACAAGCTGGAATCAAGATTGCCGGGAGAAATATCAATAACTTCAGATATGCAGATGACACCA
>NW_011494761.1:2672181-2672339 GCF_000754665.1 Bison bison bison
TTTTTCTGGGCTCCAAAATCACTGCAGATGGTGATTTCAGCCATGAAATTAAAAGACACTTACTCCTTGGAAGGAAAGTTGTGACCAACATAGACAGCATATTCAAAAGCAGAGACATTACTTTGTCAACAAAGGTCTGTCTAGCCAAGGCTGTGGTT